>NC_053493.1:310748071-311091404 GCF_905171775.1 Rana temporaria
CCCCGGACACTCTCCATACACTTTCTATACACTTCTCTCCCTCCACCATGGGATCGGTGCTGAGCAGCGAAGGAAGCCGGGAGCACAAAGCCCCGGTTATAGAAGACCCCAATCCCAACTACGACTGTGCCGTGTGCCTGGAGGTCCTGAACCGGCCGATGAGGACTCGCTGTGGCCATGTGTAAGTGACCTGGGTGGGTGATCGCCCCCGGGGGGCAGTTCTGTGTTCTCCAGTCCCTGGGACAAGTTGTGTGTGTTCCGTACCCCCTTTCCTGTCCCCGATCTACCGGTCAGACTGGTGATGAGGAATGTCTTTGTGTGTGATCCCCATCCTCACCAGATGGCCTCTTTGTTGTGGGCAGGAGATGGGGGACCCCCTCCATACATCTGACCTACATTCCCTTCTTCCTTCCCAGGTCCCAGCAGAACACAGATCCTTCCCATGTCATCAGGAAACCCCCAGATTCACATCGATGACATCTGTGTGTGTGTATACAATGTACATAGCCTTCCATCTCTAAAGGACTATTCCACTGTCACCTGTCACTGGGTATCAGCAGAGATAAGATCTGCAGGTCTCCTCCTGCTACTGTATGTGTGGAGCTACAAAAGAGGTCAGAGGCAACATTTTCAGAATTAGCCTTTCCTCTAGAGGAATACGTTTTCAGAATTAGCCTTTCCTCTGGAGGAATACGTTTTCAGAATTAGCCTTTCCTCTGGAGGAATACGTTTTCAGAGTGAGCCTTTCCTCTAGAGGAATACGTTTTCAGAGTGAGCCTTTCCTCTGGAGGAATACGTTTTCAGAGTGAGCCTTTCCTCTGGAGGAATACGTTTTCAGAATGAGCCTTTCCTCTGGAGGAATACGTTTTCAGAATGAGCCTTTCCTCTGGAGGAATACGTTTTCAGAGTGAGCCTTTCCTCTGGAGGAATACGTTATCAGAGTGAGACGTTCCTCTGGAGGAATACGTTTTCAGAGTGAGCCTTTCCTCTGGAGGAACACGTTTTCAGAGTGAGCCTTTCCTCTGGAGGAATACGTTATCAGAGTGAGACGTTCCTCTGGAGGAATACGTTTTCAGAGTGAGCCTTTCCTCTGGAGGAATACGTTATCAGAGTGAGCCTTTCCTCTGGAGGAATACGTTTTCAGAGTGAGCCTTTCCTCTGGAGGAATACGTTTTCAGAGTGAGCCTTTCCTCTGGAGGAATACCTTTTCAGAGTGAGCCTTTCCTCTGGAGGAATACGTTATCAGAGTGAGCCTTTCCTCTGGAGGAATACGTTATCAGAGTGAGCCTTTCCTCTGGAGGAATACGTTATCAGAATGAGCCTTTCCTCTGGAGGAATACGTTTTCAGAGTGAGCCGTTCCTCTGGAAGAATACGTTTTCAGAGTGAGCCGTTCCTCTGGAGGAATACGTTTTCAGAATGAGCCGTTCCTCTGGAGGAATATGTTTTCAGAATGAGCCGTTCCTCTGGAGGAATACGTTTTCAGAATGAGCCGTTCCTCTGGAGGAATACGTTTTCAGAATGATCCGTTCCTCTGGAGGAATACGTTATCAGAGTGAGCCTTTCCTCTGGAGGAATACCTTTTCAGAGTGAGCCTTTCCTCTGGAGGAATACGTTATCAGAGTGAGCCTTTCCTCTGGAGGAATACGTTTTCAGAGTGAGCCGTTCCTCTGGAAGAATACGTTTTCAGAGTGAGCCGTTCCTCTGGAGAAACACGAATTCAGAGTGAGCCGTTTCTCTGGGTGAAAACATTTTCAGATTAGTTATAACTTTATATACAGTAGTATATGCAACAGGTAGTTATAGGAAGTTGAAAAGTTCTGATTTGGTTAAAGTATATTTGTAGCCAGTTTTGGACGGGGCAGATAAGGGTTAAAACCTCCCACCGGGTTTATTTTATGCTGTTTGTGTATTGTTGGGGACATTTCCCTTCACTTCCTGTCCAGGAGATGCAACAGGAAGTTGAAGGAAATCTCCTAAAGTAATGGGAAAGTCCCCTCTAAGGCCTGTTTTACCTGAGCACCGCCTGATGGGATCAGCAGAGGATTCTGAGTAGAATGGAAACTTTGCAGACCCATGTTAGATCTATGGACAGCCAGATGTCAATGGACTTTGTTTACATCCCTCACGTTTAGGCCGGAAAATACAGAAAATACCTAATCAGAGTTAGGCTGGGTTCACACTACTACACTACTTTCATCCTACTTTGCTCTGTGTTCAATGTTTCCCTATGAGAGCGTCTTGTAGTGTCCTACACAAGTCGGTCCGACTTTGACAATGCTCCCTGTACTACTTTTGGTCCTACATTGATCCTACTTCAGGCCCATTGAATATCATTGAAGTCGGACCAAAGTAGTATCCTGTTCATGAAAGTAGGATGTATGTAGGACCAATGTAGGATAAATGTAGGACCAATGTAGCAGAGCAAAGTAGGATGAAAGTAGTGTAGTAGTGTGAACCCAGCCTTAATCAGATGTTCCATCCAGCTGCACATTGATAGATTAATGGTGACCTCAATTTTCTTATCAAAGTGTGATTAGATAAAAATTATCAAATCTGCAAACAATGAAACGGTCATAACTTCTCTCCTAATCAATCTCACACTTAATTTCTAAAAGTGTCAACTAGGGCTGCAACTAACGATGATCTTCATAATCGATTAGTTGGCCGATTATTGTTTCGATTAATCGGATAATGGCCTATAAAAAAAATTAGCATTTAAAAAAAAAAAATTTGGGCCAATTTGTTGTTGGGCAGATTACAAAACACAAATTGCTGCAAAAACACATTACATGCTTTTCTGCAGCTTCTCCATTGAAGTGTATTGAACCAAAAAAAACAAATAGCACCGTTTTGAGTTAAAAGTCCTCGCCCTTTCCAAATACGCCGCAACTGAAAAAAAATCATGGATGTGAACGTGTCCCATAGGAAAACATGTAAATGAACTTTAGTGTGTTTCTGCAAAATGCACCAAAAAACAAAGGTGTGACCCCAGACCTGAGAGGTTTAGTAACATAATGGGGTTAAAAAAACAAAAATAAGTACAAAAAGAGCAAATAATTGCTACTGTAAGGGGTTCATTTTTTAAGATGGGACAGTGAAAGTAATATTTACAGTAGCGATTTGCTTTTTTGTACTATAAAGGGCTAATTTTAGTTTTTTTAACCCCATTGTGTTACTGGCCGATTAATCGATTATAAAAATTGTAATCGATTAATTTCACAATCGATTAGTTGTTTCGGCCCTAGTGTCAACAATGTATCTTGGCCTAGGCCAGTGATGGCGAACCTTGGCACCCCAGATGTTTTGGAACTACATTTCCCATGATGCTCATGCACTCTGCAGTGTAGTTGAGCATCATGGGAAATGTAGTTCCAAAACATCTGGGGTACCAAGGTTCGCTATCACTGGCCTAGGCCAACAAGGCCCAGGCCTAGGGAAGCATTTTGCAGGGGGGGCAGCACGGAAAGAGTCCCCGCCCGCTTGTGCCCAGGCCTAGGGCAGCACAAAACCTAACTACACTACTGGATTGTGTTTAAAGTCAGTTGGCCAGGATGGAATATTATTGATTGTTTTGTATCAACCTGCTACATTGAATTACTTTGTTAAAAAATTAAAATGTATTTCGATCACTCAGATTATGAGAATGTATGGTGGAAACAAAAGTGCAATCAATGACTTAGTACAATTATAACTTATGATCTTATTCTAACTGTTAAAGGGGTTGTAAAGGTTCGTTTTTTTTCTTTCTAAATAGGTTCCTTTAAGCTAGTGCATTGTTGGTTCACTTACATTTTCCTTCCATTTCCCTTCTAAATGTTTTTTTTTTCTTTGTCTGAATTTCTCACTTTCTGTTCCTCCTCAGTAAGCTTGCCCCATCATCTGGCTGGGGGTTAGTCAGCCAGAACAGCTTACTGAGGAGGAACAGGAAGTGAGAAATTCAAACAAAGAAACAAAACATTTAGAAGGGTAAATTGAAGGAAAAGGTAAGTGAACCAACAATGCACTAGCTTAAAGGAACCCATTTAGAAAATAAAAAACGAACCTTTACAACACCTTTAATCAAGATCCATTTATTTATGTGTGATATATCAGTTCAATAGAATGTTGACTATGAAATCAATTATTCCTATTGAAAGAGATTAATCAGAATAAAATGATCATTTATCAAAGTATGAATTTCCACCATAGCATGAATTTCTGATCAGGTCCCCCTGAAAAACGTATGGGTGGCTCTGATTGGACCGCTTATGTAAAAGGTCCTTAGATAGTTGTCCCACAGACAAGTGTCCCCATTGGAAGATTTCCTCTTATCTCTTGCTGCAGCGACAACTGTAAGACCCCTTTCCCACTGGTGCTGTGTTCGCAGTAAAGGGATTCGTAAAGTAAAGGGAAAAGTAAAGGGATTTGGACGCTAGCCGGGCGCTTTTAATCCCAAAGAAGGGGTTGAAAATTCCTGTGTTGCTGTGCTTCTGAAGCGCTTTGGAAGCTCTGCCTATCCATTATAATGGGCAGGGTGTATTGGGAGCATTAAATACAGCGCTTCCAACTCGCCCCAAAGATGCTGCTTGCAGGACTTTTTGGAACGTCCTGCAAGCGCACCGCCTGAGTGTGAAAAGTCACACTTGAATGAATGGCAGGTGGTTTTCAGGCGCATAGCAGAGGCTATTTCCAGCGCTAAAGCACCTGAATACCGCCCCAGTGTGAAAGGGGTCTTAGGCTCCAGTCACAGCTGCATAGGCTTCCATCTTCACCCGGTCTTCCTTCCAGTTTCATGGGCTGCCGCTTGAATGGTTCACGGTCACAGCACAGAGCTATGAGGGAATGGAACTGGTATTGCGTTTCTTCAGAGCGCATGCGCCGGTGACGTCCCCGGCTGCCGACCAGGTGAATATCTCCTAAACGGTGCACATTTAGGAGATAATCATTTAACCTACAGGTAAGCCTTATTACTATACAGGATTTATATAACGACAGTTTACGCACTGCTTTACAACATAATTATAAGCTTACCTGTAGGTATAAATTTAAATCCTGCGTTTACTAGTACCACTTTAACCACTTAAGGACTGGCTCCTGCACATATACGTCGGCAGAATGGCACGGCTGGGCACATGTACGTACAGGTACGTCCTGTACTAGTACCCAGCCGTGGGTCGCGGGTGCGCGCCCGCGACCCGGTCCGAAGCTCCGGGACCGCAGGACCAGCGGACCCGATCGCCGCTGGAGACCCGCGATCGGTCCCTGGAGCTGAAGAACGGGGAGAGCCGTGTGTAAACACGGCTTCCCCGTTCTTCACTGTGGCGGCTGCATCGATCGTGTCATCCCTTTTATAGGGGGACACAATCGATGATGTCACACCTACAGCCACACCCCCCTACAGTTGTAAACACACTTCAGGGAACACATAACCCCAATATAGCCCCCTTGTGGTTAACTCCCAAACTGCAACTGTCATTTTCACAATAAACAATGCATTTTTTGCTGTGAAAATGACAATGGTCCCAAAAATGGTCCGAAGTGTCCGCCATAATGTCGCAGTCACGAAAAAATCGGTGATCGCCGCCATTAGTAGTAAAAAAAAGAAATGAATAAAAATGCAATAAAACTATCCCCTATTTTGTAAACGCTATAAATTTTGCGCAAACCAACCGATAAACGCTTATTGCGATTTTTTTTATACCAAAAATGGGTAGAAAAATACGTATCGGCCTAAACTGAGTAAAAAAAAAATGTTTTTTATATATTTTTGGGGGATATTTATTATAGCAAAAAGTAAAAAATATTGAATTTTTTTCAAAATTGGCGCTCTATTTTTGTTTATAGTGCAAAAAATAAAAACTGCAGAGGTGATCAAATACCACCAAAAGAAAGCTCTATTTGTGGGGGGAAAAAAGGATGCCAATTTTGTTTGGAAGCCACGTCGCACGACTGCGCAATTGTCAGTTAAAGCGACGTAGTGCCGAATCGCAAAAAGGGGCAAGGTCCTTTAGCTAAAGGGGCAAGGTCTTAAGTGGTTAATTACACCCATGTGAACGAGGCCTACATTTTTTAAATTTTGCTTAATTTCCCTCTCAGTAACAATCGTCACCGGTACAAACAGGGAAGATAAATCTCCCCAATGGGGACACCAATAAAAACCTGACAGAGAATCGAATCTTTCCCGCTCTATGAAAATGTTCTTTTGTCTAGACATAAACTTTTATGCCTCATGAACACAGGGCATCTCTCCTAGAGCCTTTCCTCCTGGCAGCAGCGTTTGGTAGGAAAAACATTTGTAACCGCTTGTAAATGGTAATAATTTATTCTGGCCACTTAACTAAATGAATGATTAAGCGCTTGAAGCGACTAGCATTAATGCATGTTTACACACATCAAGCATATTTTCTCTCAAAACTCTTCTGCTCCTGGACACACCAGCAGTGACGTTTTTTTTCCCCCCTCTTAACGCCTCTGTGTTCATGGACCCATAGGATAACATGAAGGGGCATTTAGAGGCAGATAAAAAATAACAACGTCCAGTATGCATGAGGCGTAATATAATTTGTACTAATGGAGATTTATCTCAGATTATCCTCGCAAGAAAACACTCTTTGTTTATGTACAGTGGCTATCTGTGTCCTCAGCTAGCAGGGAGTCCTCCACACAGTGTTAGGCCCCGCAGGGCTCCTCCACCTCATAGGCCCCTGTCTGTATTTGCGGTCACTGAAACAAATGAGTTTTTTGTGAAAAGCCAAGTAAGCTCTCCGATAGAACAGCTGCTGTGTCCATCCTGTTGACATATTCCACAGGTATCATGTTGCAGATGATTTGTGTGAATTTCCTTTCAGCTTGCTTTAAATGAGATGGCTGTTAAAGCAAGGAAATGACATCAGATGAAGAAAAACATGGCCGGTTTCCTGAAGTAAAACAATGAGAGTGGGAGAACAGCGTGACTAAGGGTGATGCCATAGAAATGAATATGAATATTGTGTTATGGGAGGACTGGAGCACAAAGAGCCCAGCCACATGGTGCTTTGTTTATTCACATTCATTACAAAGCGTATGCGCAAGGCCTGCAGCTTGGCCTGGGAGATGGCTGACAAGATCACTGTTTGGTTTGTCTGCTTACAGTATTGAGGGGTAGAGCAGATTGCATGGACAAATTCCTGTAAACGTGACATGACACACTTCGGTCTTCATGTGTTTAGCTGGCGATAGTTTGTCTTTGTGTCTCAGTGCTGGCAGCCATAGTAGAAAAAGAAAATGAGCAGTCAGAGAGGTTAGTTCATCAGAGCTGAGCTTACTGAAGGTTCACATTGATTCCATTTGGCATGCAATTTGACATGCATTAAGGTGAAAAAGCATGAGGGTTTACAACCCCTTTAACTAAAAAGAAGTGAAGGAGCCAGATGGAAAATGTTGTCTAAACTGTTTGACAGTTTCTGGTGGCAGAGCACTGCGAGATTCGTCCATAGCATGAATGGAAGAATCTTTTAGTCCGTTTTAGTTGGCCTACATGCTGAAGGAAAAATAAATCTAAGCGTGTATGGCCAGCTTAAAGCCTTATTAACGCTCGAGAAAAGAAACTCAAAAGTGTCCCTAGGAGCTTTTAGCCACAATATGGTAGTATGCACCACATATTGGCATATTGTGGCAGAACAACCCAGCAGGTGTTAATTTTCCAGTCTTTTATAGGCTCTTCCATCTTCTCCTGGTTTTCCTTTTTGGTTCAGACTCTTTGGCCACTTGATTGGCTGGGCCACAATCATATCACTCCAGCGTATGTGCCTAAAAGTCACATTGGGGGTTATCTGCGAAAGGCAAATCCAGCGCAATTTTGACTTGAAATTGCGCTGGATTTGCCTTTCGCAGATAACCCCCAATGTGACTTTTGGGCACGTACGCTGGAGTAATAAAGTGGAAGTGCAGTCGCTGTAAATCTGAGGGGTAGATCTGAAAGGAGGGGAAGCTCTGCTGATTTTATTATCCAATCATGTGCAAGCTAAAATGCTGTTGTTTATTTTCCTTGCATGTCCCCCTCGGATCTACAATGACTGCACTTCCAAGTGCACTTTCAGTGCAATTTCAAGTGCACGTTCAGTGCAATATCAAGTGCACTTTGCACTTGTAGTGCAAAGTGGATTTGCCTTTAGTAAATAACCCCTATTGTCTCTGCACAGAGAAGTGCCATAGATGTATCCCGAGCTGCATACATGCGGCTCAGTGTACACAAACACAGACAGGCAGGGAAACGTGTTAGTGACAGACGATGGCAATAAGGCCTCTTCTGACGATCCTACCTGTCAGCATTTTTTAGGTTGCACTTTTAGGAGGACAGCTTGCTCTAAAGGCCAGTCAGGTCATGCCTTCAGGAAGAGAAGTCACCTCGAGCCTATGGGCAGCTTAAAGTGGACCAGAGTAAAAAGTTCACCCAAAGTGGGTGTTAAGCCCCCCCCCCTCTTAATGCCAATGCAATGCAAAAGTATTTAGGAAAGTAAGTCCACTTACCCATATCAAAAGCCATAATTTTTAAATATATGATCTTTGGTGGCCCACTTCTTCTTCTCTGCCAGCCCACTGATGATGTTCACACTTTATCTGTAGTGTAATGATGTATTATGCATGCGAAAGATGAGGTGAACAATCTCATCTGCCTCATTATGTTACCACAATACTCGCCAACAAAAAGCCTGAGATCTCACAAGGGCTTCCTGGAAGGTACTGGTAACGTAACCTTCCCAGGGGGCATCTGTGAGGTCAGGTGCTAAGTCCCTGGTACATAAAATTAAATGAGAATGGGGATTACACAAAGGCAAGTAAAAGCAAAAACTTTTTTTTTGTTTTAGGAACTGACCGTTGGATGCACATCGGCATACAAAGGACATGCTTCTGTGAGGCATGGAGATAACTTTTTTTAGTTCTAGAGCTGCCATATCTGAGTAGCCCCAGACTGAATATCCTCATTCATATCTCTTAGTAAGACTTCACAAACATAGATTAGCATGCAGCAGGATAGAAGACATGGCGGATCACATGACATGAGCTTTGGGTTACTTCATCAGTGCTATGACCTTTTCCTGTAGCGATGTTACAGTGTATCATTGCTAGCTGCAAGGACAACAGGATGTGTTCCCAGTGGTTTACAGAAGTGAAACCTTGTATAAACAATGTCAAAACAGATACTTGGGAGTAAAACACAAATCTCTAGATTTTGAGAGTAACTTGGTTTGAAAGTGTTTTGCAAGATGAGCAAAATGTTTAAATAAATTTTGCCTTGATATACAAGCGATGTCTTGATATAAGAGTAGCGTCATGTCACAACTGAGTATACAAAAGAACAGAGGGGCCCTTTCACACGGGCGGAGCAGTAATGATCCGCTCCGTGTGTCTGCAAAAGCTCAGCGGGGATCCTCCGTAAAATCCCCGCTGAGCTGACAGGGCGGTCCCCGCACACTGTGCAGGGACCGCCCTGTCTTTCCTCCGCTCTCCCCTATGGGGGATCGGATGAACACGCACCGTATGTCCATGTTCATCCGATCCGGCAGACGGAAGAAAAATAGGATTTTCTTCCGTCCGCAAATGCGGATCTTTGCGGAGGTGGACGATTACGGGTGTCAGCGGATGGTCATCCGCTGACACCCGTAATCACATAGGGACCAATGTATGTCCCGTTTTCATCCGCAACGGACGGATGAAAATGCGGACATACGGTCCGCACGTGTGAAAGGGCCCTAAGTGTAGCAATATGGTTACATTTAATGAAGGTACAACATTTAGCAACTTACTGCTACACTTAGGCCTTGTACACACGGCCGAACATGTCCGATGAAATCGGTCCGCGGACTGTTTTCATCGGACATGTCTGCTGGGAGGTTTTGGTCTGATGTGTGTACACACCATCAGACCAAAATCCCTGCGGACAGAGAACGCGGTGACGTATACAACACCGACGTTCTCTGACACGGAAGTACAATGCTTCCACGCATGCGTCGAATCAATTTGGCGCATGCGCGGGATTTCGGGCCGCTGGTTATACGTCATAACCAGCGGACATGTCCGATGAGTCGTACTAACCATCGGACATGTCCGACGGACAGCTTTCCAGCGGACAAGTTTCTTAGCATGCTAAGAAACTTTTGTCCGCTGGAAACCTGTCCGCTAGGCCGTACACACCAGTTTCAGCGGACATGTTCGGTCGTGTGTACGAGGCCTTAGAGGTGCCTCTCTTCTCTTTTATACCCTGTAAAAAAATGCTTTGATATACAAGTGCTTTGGATTACAAGCATGTTTCTGGAACTAATTATGCTTGCAATCCAAAGTTTTAACCCTTACCAATCTTCACAATCCCTTTGGATTTTTTTTTTTTTTTATTGCTAAGACTAACCTGTTAAAGCGGAGTTCCACCGATTTAAGACTTCCTCCCCGCCTCCTGTTTGTGAAGCTGCTTTTGCGGAGGAAGGGGGGAGCGGGTACCTGATTTTGAGAGCTACCTGCTCCCACTTCTGTTGCAGTCGCCTTAGGCTTGGTTCACACTTCTGCGACTTGGGATCTGACTTGTGAGACCCCAAGTCTCATGACATGTGAAATCCCATGTTAGTCAATGAGAGCTGTCCTAATTAGTACCACTGAAGTCGTTTTGACTTTAGAAAAGGTTCATATATACTACTTCAAGGTGACTTCTGTCCTCCAAGTATGATCCTTATCTATATTGATGTGATTTGGATCCTATATTACAGGAAGATTACTCGGGCATTCCCAAAAGCCGCTTCTAAAAACGCATCAAAGTAGTGCTCAAATCGCCAGGAAATCACCTGGCAAAGTCGCACTGTAAGTGTGGCGATGTGAACTGAGCCTAAAACCTTTCCACTTTCACTGGCATGTGTGTAGTAGGTTATTTTCGTTCAGGCTGAAGGCTGATCAATAATAATCTAACAGACTACTTCATCTATGCTATACAGTGTAGATGGACGAATCTTCCACTGCAACTATTGTATTCTGACAGCCAGCACAAGTGGCTGTCAGAATACCCAAACAGCAACTGCATCTGATTGGATAGAGCTGCCATGAGACAATTTTCTTTCTGCCTCCTTCGATTTCAGCTGATGGATATTGGGCAGGAGGGTGGTGACAGGGTCACCTAGGAGCAATTTGCCCAGGTCATCAGGAACCAGACGACATTTACATAAACTCTAATGCCGCGTACAGACGGTCGTTTTATGCGATGTAAAAAAACTACATTTTCTGTGAAGTAAAAAACGACGTTTTTGAAACTTCAATTTTCAAAAACGACGTTGCCTACACACCATTGTTTTTTCACAATGCTCTAGCAAAGCAAGGTTACGTTCACCACGTTTTTTCCATTGAAGCTCGCTTCATAACTAGCTTCTGGGCATGCGCGGGTTCAAAGACTTCGTTTTAAACGTCGTTTTTTGCTACACACGGTCACGGTCTGTGACACAAAAAACGACGTTTTGAAAAACGACACATAAAATTGAAGCATGCTTCAATTTTTTTTTTGTCGTTTTTTACAAGACATAAAGCGACGTTTTCCCCCACACACGGTCAATGAAATTGCCGTTTTTAAAAACGTCGTTTTTTTTACATCGCATAAAACGACCGTCTGTACGCGGCATAATGCCCCGTACACACGATCGGAATTTTCGATGGGATAAAATCTGATGGAATTTTCCGTCTGAATTTTGTTCAAGCTGTCCGTTTTGGACGTTCAGAATTTGGTCTGACAGTGTGTATGCAACACACTGTCAGACTAAATTCCGACCGTCCAAAACGCGGTGACATAAAACACGACGACGAGTTGAGAAAAATTAAGTTCAATGCTTTCAAGCATGCGTCGACTTGATTCTGAGCATGCGTGTTTTTTTTTCTCCGTCGGAGTTCCACACAGACGATCGGAATTTCCGATAGCATTTTTTTCCATGGGAAAAAAATAAAACATGTTCTATTTCTGAACTCCGACAGAAAAAAGTCTGATGGGCCCACACACGGTCGCAATATTCCGACTGTGTGGGCACCATTGGACATTTTTCCGTCGGAGTTTAGAAATAGAACATGTTTTATTTTTTTTCCGATGGAAAAATATCCTATTTCTAAACTCCGATGAAAAAAAGTCAGATGGGGCCCACACACGGTCGGAATATCTGATGAAAAAATTCCGTCTGACTTTTGTCATCGGAAATTCCGATCGTGTGTACAAGGCATAAGCGTTGAATTTCCTTTCCATATCTGTTATTCACATTTACATAGTGTGTGGCCAGCTTTAGTTTAGTTGCAGAATGTTCACAGGTAGATTGTGATAGTTGCTAAAATATGCCATAATTTACCAACATATTAGACTTGAATCCCAACCACTGCCTGGAGTTTTGCCTTTAGTTCTACATCAAAAGTATAACCAAGTTCTGACGTTATGTGTTGTGATGGAGATTGCTTCGGTAACAGAAGACACCAAGAACGGGTGTGATGGGACCTCCAGCCGGACTCGCCGATAAAACCTGCAAATCAAAGCATCAGCCTGGTGGGGTTTTTCAATCCATTATCTAAAGTAGGTTATAATAAAAATCCACATGCAGTCATATCAACCAATCTAATTCCAGCTGTAACTCCTGTAGTGTCATTGGACACTGTAATGCCTCATACACACTACAAGTTTTTTTTCAAGTTGGATTCTATGAAAAAAACCTGACAGCTCCGGTCAGAGTTGCTACACTAACCACCTGAAGTTAGGACAGCGATCTCCCCTGCTGAGCAGGGAGACGCCATTGGCTGAGAGCGCTGATCGGGAATCAGTCAGCTGCTGGTTTTCCAAACGGCCGGCTTCTGTTGGACAGACCGACGTACACACAGTCCGAATGTTGGATTTATTTTCTTATTGAACCGGCTGATGTCTCCCGACGTTCTGCCCGTGTGTACGGGGCTTTAGAACATCACAGACACTTCTCCCCAGTTCTAGACATCTCACACAATGCTTAAAAGTAATGGTGGGCTGATATAGATTGTCCAAAGATAATCTTCTTGTGAACAGCCTTTAACATCGGATATGAAAGGCGCTTCTCAAAGCTTGCAGTTGAAAACAGAGGTGTGAATACAAACAAGGGCTTGTCACCACATACAGAACTTTGTATCTGTTTATCTGTCACCAACACTGAAGGGGATCTGCAAACATTGGCTCATGGTATTAGAGAGGTTTATTCCAATTTGATCATTATGCTTGGAACATTCAGAAACACTTTGTTCTTTCAGTATGTTCATAATCTGATTATTCCGTTAAAAAATAAGTCATGTAATGTGGCTAAATATAAATGTGAATGGAAGCTGAAAAAGTCAGCCATAGGGGGTAGGGCAGCCATTAACTATGTATCGAAGTCAGCATTTGCATTTTACAGCACACCAGGTTGGGGGGGCACCTGAGGGGGGCGGTTTTGGATTACTGATGATACTTCCAAGAGTTTTTAATTGAGAACTTAAAGTGGGAGTTCACCCGAATTTTTTTTTTTAACCTTAGATTGATGCTTACTTTGTCAAGGGGAATCGGGTAGTTTTTTTAAAATCGAAGCCGTACTTACCGTTTTAGAGATGCATCTTCTCCGCCGCTTCCGGGTATGGTCTTTGGGACTGGGCGTTCCTACTTGATTGACAGGCTTCAGACGGTCGCATAGATCGCGTCACGAGTAGACCAAAGAAGCTCTATACGGCGCCTGCGCACCGACGTTCAGCTACTTTCGGAAAATCGTGACGCGATAGATGCGACCGTCGGAAGCCTGTCAATCAAGTAGGAACGCCCAGTCCCACAGCCCATACCCGGAAGTGGCGGAGAAGATGCATCTCTAAATGGTAAGTACGGCATTGATTTTAAAAAAACTACCCTATTCCCCTTGACAAAATGAGCATCAATCTAAGGTTAAAAATTAACTTTTCGGGTGAACCTCCACTTTAACAAATTAAAACAAGCCACAACCTCAAAAAACATACAGCTAGGTTAAAGTGTACAAAACATCTGTCTGGTTTCTCAGTAGTTAGAACAGACTTCCACTGCAGAGGAATTAAGCTGCATGGTACCAAGCAATGTTTATGTTCTCTCTGGATCCCTATACAATACAAATCTTGTACCCAGAATTTTTAAAATGATGGCTGTCGTCATCCCTGGCCTGGACCTTGTACCCGGGACACCGCTTGTGTGGCCGTTTCACAAAAAACCGAATTACTATAGACAGCATACACACTGCTTGACCCTATGCAAGTTGCAGAACTAAGAACTTGGTTCATCTACATATGAGGTCAGTAGTAACATTGGTAAATTTGTTGAGGAGCGAGTTTTGAGTCAAAGAAAGGACATGGGGATGAATAAGACCCTATTCTTAAAGCGGAGTTCCACCCAAAATTGGAACTTCCGCTTAAACCACTCCTCGCCCCCTTACATGCCACATTTGGCATGTCATTTTTGTGGGGGAGGGGGAGTTGGGGCTTCAGTAGGAGTGGGACTTCCTGTCCCACTTCCTACTTCCGCCCAGGGACCGATTAGGCGATACGTCATATCGCCTTTTGGCAGCCCCTCCCTGTAGGCGATCACCTGGGACACGTGACAGGTCCCAGGCGATCACCTGTCCACTGAGGTAGCGCAGCGCCGCTCGCGCATGCGCAGTGAGTGCCCGGCCGTGAAGCCGAAAGCTGTCACGGCCGGGTGCCCACAGTTAGAATTAATTAATTAGGCTGGTTATGGACAGCTTACTCATCAGTATGACAAGTGATGTGAAATTTTCACAACCAAAGAATGGTTCCTTTGTCCATGGAGAAAATGGACCATTCCCAGCATGTTGAAAAATGTTGGCATGATAATAAGTACTGTGGTGATCATTAAAGTCTGCTTCCACTTGGTCATGGAATACTACATGTCTAGTTTTCACAAATAGTCACAAATGATCACATTGTGTGCAAATTCTAGGGTTCATTGGATGTGCATGGAAAATGGCGTCTAACAATTGGATTATTTCGGATTCCTTGTACCTAATAGGAGATGATATGAAATTACAGATTAAAATGCTACCCGATGTTTATATATACAGGTGTATAAAATGTTTTAATATTCTTCCCTATATTTAATCATTTTAAAACACAAGTGTCAGTGTTCAGTGCATAGTAGGTAATATGGTTAAGGTTTTTGGGTGCAAAACCATAAAATTTTGAACAGCAGGCAAGGATTAAGTAAAAGCTCAAGAGGCAATAAACACAAATTACCTGCATCGCACACTGGTGCGATTTGACATGCCAAATCGTCGGCAATTGCCGGCAATGGCACCGTCCTAATCAATGCGACGCCACATCTGCGGCGCTGCACCGATTTCAAAAAGTAGTTTCTGTACTGCTTTTTGCGATTTCGGCCCGCGATTTACATTGACATCTTTGCAGAAACTGCACAGATGTCTCTGTAATCGGGACTGACAAGCGGGAGTGGAGCCGTGCGAGTTCAGCTGGACTTGCACGGCTTCATTCCCGCAGCCCAGTGTGAACCTGGGCTTAATGTGATTTACTCCTCCTTCACTTTCACAGAAAAGTGCATTATACTTTGACAAAGTTCATTAAGGTTAATGATAATGCAGTTATACCTGAAAAACAAAGATAAAAGCTTTACTCTTTCAATGAAAGGTTTAAGCTGGCCATACACTGTTAGCTTTGTTTTGCAGGAAAAAAAAGCAACAAATGAACACCTCCAGCCATGCTACACAGTGCAAATGAACAAATCTCCCGCTGCGGCTATTGTAGTTTGACAGCTGGCCCTGATGGCTGTCAATACCCGTACTGCAACTACATCTGATCTAAAAAATTTCAACAAAAAAGTTGACCGAGCAACCAAGATTGTGGGATGGAGCGGGGCAGTGTCGGCTTTTTGTTTGGGGGGTTGTCAAACAGGATCGCCTGACCTTTCAGCCAATCGGGAAAAGGGTTTCAGACCCACGTTTGCTGATAGGTGGAGAGGTGATTCATTTGCTTTTCTACCACACCTGGGTGGGCTCCAAGCGCAATCCTCTGCGCTCCGAGTCCACCTTATTTTAAAGCCTATTGGAGCCTAATTGGGTGCTTAAAAAAAAAAAAAACTCTGCCGCTGTAATTGATGTGCCCGGCGTCCTGAAAGGGGCCAGACGCATGAATAGGGGGTGGCCGCAGCGGCCGTGAATCTAATCTATCCATTGACCATATAGGGGGTGGTGCGGAAAGAGGGGGTGGTGCCCATGCGCCCTTAATGGACGGGCTGCCTCTGGAGCAGGGCCAGCCACTGAGGAAATTTGCCCTTTGCCAGTGCCTCAGTTTGCTTATGTGATCTTTCCAAATAGGAAGGAATAGGTTTAGAAAAGGACAGCTGGTCAGGTCCACTTAAACAATGATCCTTCCCTTTGCCTGATGAGGCATTCAGTCATTTCACCAAGCCCCCATTCGCAGCTGAACGACATGTTGCATATTTCCTGAAGCAGAACGCTCAGCATGTAGATTCCCATTATATTTAATGGTGGCTGTTCACACCACATGCTGCTGCTTGATGTGCAAAAAAGTACACAAGTTTTATTTTTTTGGGGGCGGAGGCTTGCCCTTTGCTGCAAAAATTAAAAGCCGGCAGCTACACATACTGCAGCTGCTGACTTTTAATAATGGGACACTTACCTGTCCTGGAGTCCAGAGATGTTGGCAGCATCAACTGTCGGGTGCTGCCGTCGCCATTGCTGGTAAGAGAACCCTGCAGTGAAGCATTACGGCTTCATGCCGGGAACCCTACTGCCATGCGCGAGGCACCCGCTGCGCTCTCCTACTGGCCTGGTGGTGGGGGAAGGAGGAGGGAGCCAACGCTGACGTAATGCTCCGCGGCTGAGACTCCCGGTAGTGGGGAAAAGACCCAAAAGATGGGTATGCGCTCCCCCCCAAAAGGTGCCAAATGTGGCACCGGAGGGGGGAGGCGACAAATGAGAGGAAGTTCCACTTTTGAGTGGAACTCTGCTTTAAATGTGATTTTGGCCCAAACATCTGAAAATTCACAATTAGCACACCTTCTGCACAAGTTTGCGCCTAACAATTAGGCTCCTCCTCCTAGCAACCTCCATGCCTAAAGCGTTTAATAGTGCATGCAGTTGCAGTATTTCTAATCTTCATAGACTAGAGAGGGGCCTGCTCACAGTCCAGCATGTTGGAAAATCTCCAACCTATAGCAGATTTACTTGTGATAACATTTTTGAAGTACAGTTGTAAATGATGCTGGAATTTAGGGGCTAGATTCAGCATTGATTTACGCCGGCGTTTCTATAGATACGCCGGCGCAGCTTTGAATTTACGCGGCGTATCTTCTTTCTGTATTCAGAAAGCAAGATACGCCGACATTAGCCTAAGATGCGACTGGCGTAAGTCTTTTACACCGTCGTATCTTAGGGTGCATATTTACGCTGGCCGCTAGGTGGCACTTCCGTCGTTTTCGGCGTAGAATATGCAAATGACCTAGATACGCCGATTCACAAATTTACGTACGCCCGGCACTATTTTTTTACGTCGTTTACGTTAGGCTTTTTCGGCGTAAGGTTGTTCCTGCTATTATAAGGCGTACGCAATGTTAAGTATGGACGTCGTTGCCGCGTCAAATTTTGAATTTTTTACGTTGTTTGCGTAAGTCGTTCGCAAATAGGGCTGGACGTAATTTACGTTCACGTCGAAACCAATGACGTCCTTGCAGCGTACTTTGGAGCAATGCACACTGGGAAATTCCACGGACAGCAAATGCGCCGTTCGGGAAAAACGTCAATCACGTCGGGTCACCAAGAATTAACATAAAACACGCTCCCTCATTTGAATTACGCACGCTTACGCCGGCCCCATTTACGCTACGCCGCCGTAATTTAGAAGGCAAGTGCGTTGTGAATACAGCACTTGCCTCTCTAACTTACGGCGGCGTAGCGTAAATACGATACGCTGCGCAGCCGTAACAATGCGCGCCCCTATCTGAATCTAGCCCTAGGAGTATTTATGACTAGCCGTACTGAAATTTGGTTGTGTAGATCATGGCTTGGGTCTAGCTGCTGGATTTTATGGAGTCCATCTTAGTTTTTCAGTTCAGTGATATCGGTGGATTATAAATAAATTCGTATTTACCTGCTGACCTCTCGTTGTTACTGACAGGTTGAACTTTGATTTGTTTTCGCTGCAGTTTCCTTGTTTTGTAACGTGATGCTTTCAGCCAGAATGGTATTAGTCTATAGTGACTTAGAAGACTTATTAGACATAGCACAGGTTCACACTAAGCTGCGGGAATGAAGCCGTGCTGAACTCGCACAATTTCACTCCTGCATGTCAGTCCTGATTTCGGCCGCGATTTCAGAGATATCTGCACAGATGTCAGTGTAAATCACAGCCCGAAATTGCAAAAAGTAGTACAGTAACCATTGGACCCCGCTACTGTCAGTCAAAGTCAGTGAACCGATCAGGAGAGAGAGGGGCCGCGGCTGAGTCTCGGCTCTGTGTCTGAATGGACACACGGAGCTGTGGCTCGGGTGCCCCCATAGCAAGCTGCTTGCTGTGGGGGCACTGTGCAGGAGGGAGAGCCCAGGAGCACCAAAGAGGGACCTGAGAACAGGAGGATCTGGGCTGCTCTGTGCAAAACCAGCACACAGAGGAGGTAAGTGTGACATGTTTGTTATTTTCATACAAAAAAAAAATAGACTTTAGTATCACTTGTAGGCCCTTTTCACACATGTGCAACCTGAAAGTTGCACGACTTATGACGTGACTTTGGCACGACTTGGATGCTACTTGAGGCAATGCCTGTGTATTCTTGAGGTCTATGGACCTCAAGTCACATCAAAGTCAGACCACTACTGCAGGCACTACTTTAAAGTCGCACAGATATGAACAGTACGCATTGGAAATCATGTATTATGACTTGTCATGTGACTTTGCAGTCCCAAGTCGCAGGACAAGTCACACAAGTGTACAAGGGGCCTATAGCCTGTTAAGTAAAATCTATTTTTAGCACCGCTATACCATCGGAATTGCGGTGGTATTCGGCCGCTAGCGGGGCGGTTTTAACCGCGGCTAGCGGCCGAAAAAGGTTAATACCGGCAGCAATGCGCATTGCTGTAGAGGCGCATTGCCGGCGGTGTTACCGCGGTTTCCCATTGCTTTCAATGGGAAGGAGCGGTAAACACACCGCTCCAAAGATGCTGCTAGCAGAACTTTTGGAGCGGTCCTGCTAGCGCACCGCTGCAGTGTGAAAGCCCTAGGGCTTTCACATTGAGACTGCGGTGCAGGAGTTTTTCAGGAGGTATTTAGGTGCTATTATTAGCGCTAAAACGCCTGAAAAACTCCTCCAGTGTGAAAGGGGCCTTACTTTCTATGCCCAACAGTACAATAATTTGTGTTATTATTATTGTTCCAGATCCAGTTTAATATACAAAGCTATACTTTTTATAGTACATGTTCCAGTCAGGCAAGAAAGCTGGAGAACTACCAGCAATATTGATACTAAAGGTTGGAAGTCCATAGCATTGTTGTTGTGAACTTTGTATTTATTCCCTGTCAATTTTGGCACGTACCCAGAATGATATCATCCTATTCCTGCAAGTCTGTTGGCTTTTTAAGGGCAAATAGGAGAGAACAAAAACATTCTTGTAATTTCAGTGGCCTTTCCTGCCCAATGTAGGGATTTTTTCAGAAGATTGGTCACAGTGGAAGAGATAAGGTCCAGCTAGAAAATCTGCTCATGGACAATATAAACTTCCAGCAATGTTTGCCTTACACTCCTTAAGACATAAAGTGGATGACAATGCAAACAACATACTGGATGAGAGTGTTGTGCTCGGAAATATTTACCATGGAGTTGTGAAGAAGAGGTTAGAAAAGACCAGTCATTTCCCAGACCCCCGAGTCTGAGATGCTGCATTTTTCTGTACTTACTATTAGTGTGTGCCGACCTTTACTGTATGTCACTTTTGTTTTTATATACTAAAGCATGCCTGTGTGTGAGAGATTCAAACACATTATCTATTAGATCTAGATAAACTGAACTTCAATTTCCAATGACTGGGACAGGAATGTATCTAACCATCATAAAGACGTAATATATGACATTCATACATGAATAAAATTCAGATCAAGAATGAGCTAAATCAGGTTAATGGGCAGAATAATGTAGTATTCAGGGGCTGATCAGTCCAGCACAGCCAGAGCACCCTTATTAATTGTGTCTGGTGAAAGACACCAATGGAGTCTGATCTTCTCAGGGTATACAGTTGGTAATGTGTGTACTTGGCTTTCAGGCCAAAATATATTTTATATCCAATAATCTTAGTGATACGTTAAACATATGTGATATATGGGTCAGCTGAGGCTGTGAACTTTGAGGCTAGGTTCACACCTATGCGAATTGAGTGCGGTTTAAACCGCATCTAATTCGCAGGACATTTCAAAATACATTGTTTTCAATGAGGCTGGTTCACATATGTGCGATGCATTCGCACTGCGTATTGCCTCCAAACCGCATGCGGTTTTTATGTCTTGCGGTGCGGCTCAGGTGCGAATTCAGTCCCATTATCTTCTATGGGTACGCATCTAATTCGCACATGTGTTCAGTTCTCTGCAGGAGTTTCTCTCATTCAGCTCAATACAATTCTCCCCCACTCTCCTCTCACCCGGAAGTTCTCCCAGGTCTCCAAATTCGCACCTGATCTGCAACTAAACCACAGTTGATCTGCAGAACACCCTCTAGAGAAATCTGCAACGACAACGCAGCTCAAAAAAGCAACGCACTAGTGTGATTCCGGCCTGAAACGAGGTCAGCAGTACATACAATTGTGGAATTACTAACTTTTATCAGAACATTAAGGCCGGAATCACACTAGTGCGTTGCTTTTTTGAGCTGCGTTGTCGTTGCAGATTTCTCTAGAGGGTGTTCTGCAGATCAACTGCGGTTTAGTTGCAGATCAGGTGCGAATTTGGAGACCTGGGAGAACTTCCGGGTGAGAGGAGAGTGGGGGAGAATTGTATTGAGCTGAATGAGAGAAACTCCTGCAGAGAACTGAACACATGTGCGAATTAGATGCGTACCCATAGAAGATAATGGGACTGAATTCGCACCTGAGCCGCACCGCAAGACATAAAAACCGCATGCGGTTTGGAGGCAATACGCAGTGCGAATGCATCGCACATATGTGAACCAGCCTCATTGAAAACAATGTATTTTGAAATGTCCTGCGAATTAGATGCGGTTTAAACCGCACTCAATTCGCATAGGTGTGAACCTAGCCTAAAGAGGAACTGCAGTCTGCTCACATAATCTGTTATTAAAAACATCTTTGCTATTCTAAAGCTTTCCTCCAGCCACTTTGCATATTATTTTATATATTCTGGGATTTTGTACTTACTTGCCGAATATGCTCCCTTCACTAAATCTGGGTGCAGCCATTTTAACTGTGGGCAGCTGAAGCTGCTGCCTGTTCACTTCCTGGATTTACACAGAGGCACACCTCCCAGCTCTGCAGTCCTGCAGCCCTCATTGGCCCTCTTATGCCGCTGACAGGCAGACCTTTTTTAGTCAGGCCCATTCGGCAGAAACCAGGGGTTTGGCCGTCTTCTCTCTGACCGGCTGCCGAAAACAGTGGACCGGCCGATAGAGCTGCCCGATCTCCAGGCTGGATGACCCGCGATTTTCGGGTGCGGCCATAGGAAAGTCCCCGGCTTTGGCCTAGCTCCGGAGCGGCGGCCATCTTGGTACACCCGGCGGCGGCTGTCTCATCAGTGGTGTTTCGTCGTTGCCATCTTGCTCCACCCCACACTCCTGCACAGTAATGTTAGTGAGAAGGGGGCAAGCAGACATCTTGTTACACCCAACAGAGTTTTAAATTTCACAGTTATTTTCAACACAAAACTGAGCTTATATGCTTAAATACAGTATATGTAAATCTGACAGACTGTTTACATGTTACATTTGAAAAGCAGCAGCAAACCTTACATGCTTGCTTATGTGACAGAACACCTCTGATTTTCACATTTAGTTAAATGTGAAAATCAGAGGTGTTCTTTCGCATTAGCAAGCATGTAAGGTCAGCAGGTTTGCTGCGGCTTTTAAAATGTAACATGTAAACAGTCCGTCAGATTTACATATACTGTATTTAAGCACATAAGAACCGTTTTGTGTTGAAATTAACTTTGAATAAACATTTTTTTTGAGAATCGTGATCTTCATTTTATGCAAAAGAATCGCGATTCTCATTTTTCCCAGAATCGCGCAGCTCTACCGGTCGATACCGCTCTGTGTCAGTGAGTATGTGGCCTTCATGCATGAAGTTCTTGGTGCAGCACACATAGACAAAGTGGAGAGGCAGAAGTCTGATACAAGGGTTGATCTTGCAAAAGATTATGTAAATGGTGCATATATGGTGTGTACTTACAATGGCCTGTGTATGTTGACAGTAGACATGAAGGTCTGGCTGTGTTTTCTCCAGTTGGGTAAGCTTGTTATAGAACTCTTTATAGCAGGGGTTTCCATCCCGGGTCACATTGGAAGAAGAGCAATTGTTTTGGGCCACAAATAAAATACACTAACAATAAAGCCGTGTACACACTATTATTATTCTTTTTCATTCAATCCCCAAGGGTTGAACGAAAACAAACTGTCAGCTCCGGGCAGAGCCACTGTACTAACCAAGATTAGTTCAGTTCTCCCTCCGCTGTGCTGTTGGGTTCTGACAGGGGGGCAACCCCCCCCCCCCCAATATCTGGTTTGATCGATGTTGTAGCAATTCTCAATGAATTCTCAAGGTGCTCATCAGATGTTTTGGTTCTAATTTTGCCCTTTGTGTGCTTCATTCCTTGAAAATAGCTGCTCACAAATATAAGTACTGCGGAAAACTTATGATTTGATTAATATTAGTTCAGACTATTTTAGGGGTAATTGTTTTAAGAACATTTGTTAAATTTTCAAATCAGTTGGGTCAAATCGGCATTGTTTTTTTTTTTTTTTATTCTCGAACAAACACATTTTGTATGAAAATCCACTAGTGTATGGCCAGTTTAAGGGTGGTGGATATCGTTTTTAGGCAGTGATAGTCATGTTGTGCACTACAAAGTTTTCTAATCTTCTAGTTTGCATAGTATGTTAATTTTTATTAAGTAGTGTTTGTACCAACTGAAAATATTCCCTAAAGGCATTATTATTTCTTAATTTACTGTTTCCATTAGTATCTTTTCTATTTATATACCTATTGATTTCCAGATATGCCTTCAGAATAACAAATAAGGTACAGCAATGCTTGTTTATGCATTCATACCTCATCACCTTTTTGGCCATATATCCCAATGTCGTGCTTACCCCTAATGTAGGTGGTCAGACACTATAGCTAGCTTCTGTGTTCTTCATCTTTAGTAGCCTCCTTTCCCATAAGGCAAGCAGGCCTACTGGTACTTGGTTGCCCCCAAGTCTTATACACAATGTTATAGCCCCTGAGAAAAGCATACAGGTACTTACGGTTGGCAGACAGGCAGAGTTGTTCGTTGACAGTCCCGGTACAAAGCAGGCAAGGCTCAGAGTAGTTAGGGTCCAATCCGTAGTCAAAAGGCAGGTAAAGTTCGGAGAATAGTTTATATCCAGTTCAAGGTCATAAACAGGGGAATCCAAACAGCAGAGCAGGACAAAAAGATAGAGAGCTTGAGCACGTATTACACACATACTGTACATACATCATCACAAGCATGAGACTGCAGTCTTGGCCTAAATCAGGTTTGGTCTCCACCCAGAGACTGGCTACATCAATCACCTTGCAGGTGGTTAGCCAGTGAGAATGTATCACAGCCAAAACCAGAATTCTGGAACCAGCAGCTATGATGGAGCAGGACTGTTTCACACTCCTGACCCCCTGGGGCAGGGGAGCCACGAGGAGAAAGAAAACTCTTCTCTCTGCCTTGATTCTTATTGATTAGTTTTCCGCCTAATTATAAAGACTGCCTCTGTGAACCATAACTACTACATTTTTTCATTAGTCTTGCAGATTTAGGGCACTGGGCCACTTTATCGAATGCTCTATTTCCCTAGCTCACTCACCCAAAGTTACTGTAAATGATTCACATTCCTATACATAATAGCCACTAATGTCTCAAAATCTAGCCATTTATGTTTATTCCTACTGTTTTATTATATGTAAAAACCTAATAAAGACTACATTACCAAAATACTGCTAACATTATATTTTACAGAATTCCGGAAAGACTTACAGATGTGTTCATTTAGGTTCTGTAAAAAATTATTTTTTTCTTTCCTGTCCTGTAGGTTTTGTCACACCTGTATTAAAGCTAGTTTGAGGAATAATGCGTATGCCTGTCCATATTGCCGCACTCACTTGTCATCTGAAGGAACGCTTGCCGTGGACATCATGAAGAAGATGAAGACTGTTTTTCAGAATTGTGAAGAGTGTGATGAAAAGGTAAAATCATCCATACACCAACCTGAAAAAAAAAAGCAATGTTGTATTATTATAAAAATAATTTAAGAGGGTATAGCACACAAAAATCTGGAAAAGGTAACTTTAGGGAATTGGTATAGTAAGAAAAAGAGATATAAAATATTAGAAATGTTCACCTATTTCACTGTTTTTTCATAATCCAGCAAAACAGTGGTGAATGTGGAAGCTGTTCTTTGACAGATAACAAGTAGACATGCAATTTGTTTTTTCACAAATTTGTTCATTTGGAAGTATTAGAATTAACGAAAACCCGTTTTAACAAATTTTTCCAAAAAAACGAAATCTGAGAAACCGAAATAAAAAAAAAGAAAATTCAAAAGAACGAAAATAAGAAAATAAGAAGGAAAATCTGAAAATTTAAGTTAAAGTAACGAATATGAATTTATCCAAAGTTACGAAATGTCCAAATTAACAAATGCTGCATCTAAACAAATGGAATGTAACAAACTAATAATAATAAATAATATTAATTTTTTTATTATTATTTATTATTATTAGTTACGTTGCATTCGTTTAGATGCAGCATTCGTTCTTTTGGATAATTTGTAACTTTGGATAAATTCGTATTCGTTACATTCACTAATAGCCAAATTTGAATGGAAATTCCAATACCTATAATTTAATAGTTGGTTAATGTTGGTTATTATTTCCGATTTTTGCGAATTATCAAATTAACGAATACAGCATCTAAACAAATGGAACGTAATGAATTCAAATTTTTCCGAAGTTACGAATTTATTCGCAATAACGAATTCCGTTCATAATAATTGACCCGAAAAACGGAAGAAAAAAAAAACGAATGAAAACGGATTTTTTTTTTTCGTCAGTTCACATGTCTAGTAACAAGTAAGCCACGTGTGTAGTCAGTGTGAAGGGACATATCTGGCTGAGATGAGCCTAACACCCATTTTTGGATGTAGTCTATGTTGGACCCAGGGATGCATACTACTGTATTTCCAGTTTTGCAGGCCAAATTGGGATAACACCTACTTTTTATTTATTACTCATTTATTGTCCCCATTCACATAGCATAACTTAAAATAAATATTTTACAATTTCAGCTTACCTTTTTAGATGCTCCTAGTCTGCATCCTCCAGCAAGAAAAATCCTACATAGTTCTCTTTGTTTATTAAAAGGGGATGGGCTGCTGTGTTTAACATAAATAACCTTATACTGTGCAGACAGATCTTCAATTGTAACTAAAAGGTAATTACAGGTTTAGAGCAGACTTTCTTAACCTTTTCATCACAGAGGAACCCTTGAAATAACTTTCTGGTCTCTGAGAACCTCTGCTTAAAAAAGTTTTTAACAAGTAGAATATGTTTTAAAAAAACATATTGTATTGTTTGTCTCTCTTCAGAGAAAATTATTGTATATTTTTCACTTCTGGCTCAGAAAACAGCTCTGTTGACAATTTGTGATTACAAATGACTAATACAGTCAAAAGCAAACAGTGCCCTTTACATAATTATGTCATGTCTATATCTTTTTATTCTATTTTTATCCATATAAAAAAACAATTGCGAAACTGTGAAATATGTTTTGTGTTCCATACTTATCTAGCTATATATTTTTCTTTTTAGATTTGCCTGAGTGAAATGAGAGCACACATGAATAGGTGTCAGCAATACATTACAAAATACGGCCCTCTGGAAGAGCTGGGGAAAAAAACATGCAGGTATGTCACCTATGATGATTATCAGCGATGCCTATCAGGGCCGTCTTATTAGCATTATGGGCCCCTGGGCAAAGTAATGCTCTGGGGCCCCTACAATGGAGACAGTGCAGGTAAACAGACATCAATTAGGTAGGAGGCAGACAAGCGGAGCTTCCCCTTTTGGGTGGAGCTCCGCATTAACTACATTAATAATCATTCTGTACAGCAAAGAAACAGTGGGAAAATACTACATACATATAAGTAACAAAGCTGTCCTGTGCATATAATATATCTGATAGATTGATGCCTCCCCAGCACTATGGCCCCTTTACACCCTAGATATCCTCCCAGCACTCTGACCCCTCTACACCCCAGATATCCCCCCAGCACTCTGACCCCTCTACACCCTAAATATTCCCCCCCCCAGCACTGTAACCATATACCATAAGATACCCCTTGTACTGTGACTCCATTACATCCCTGATACCTCCTACACTGTGGCCTCTCTACATCCCTTCCTTGGAGTCCTGAGCATTCAAGTTGCATGGGGCGGCGTCAGAGCATCACTGGCGCTCTGGCCCTGCCCCTCCCTGCTGGCTGTGAAATAATAGGTATCGTTCTGCACAGCACGGTGCACTGCTGCCAGCCTGCCTCCCCTGTGTATCCATCACTCTCAGTGCTATTACGGGGGGCCCCCAACTTCGGGGCAGCGTGGGCTCAAGGACCAGCTGCTTTGGGGAAAGTGCAGGGCCCCCCCATGCAGCTGGGGCCCCTGGGCAGTGCCCAGGTGTGCCCTCTCATTAAGACAGCCCTGATGCCTATATGTACATTTTCTTTAACCTCTTGCAGTCCACGTAATGCATTTTTGGGTCAGCAAAGAGAGTGGGCTTTAACCCCCATGCTATAAAGTTAAATTGTGATAATAGAGGCCCCAACCTCATATAAATATAAAAGAGTGAAAAACAACCAAACCCTCACTCCTCTCCCCCTCCTCTCCGCGGCGCCATCATTGCAAGTGTGGGCATCTGGCTGTGACAGCTTGAGACTTCATAGCTGGGTGCGCGCTGTGCATGCGTGAGGTGCGCTGCGCTCTCTTAGTGGCCAGGCAATCTTCTGGGACCTGTGACGTGTTACAGAATATTGCAGAGAGGGAGGGGAGAGGAGGAGTCGCCTAGGCGGCGAGGCAACGGAAGTAGAAAGTGGGACAGGTGATGAGTTCTTGCAAGGGAGAGCCGAGACAGCCGCAGAGGGACCCCAGAAGACCAGGTTCGGGGCCACTTGTTATTTCAAAAAAAATTACCTTTACATACCCTTTAAGCATGTAAAACATCTCTTATATATGTATTTCATTTGGGTATTCAACTGTTTGCCTAGAGTGCAGACTCAAATAAAACTATGCACAACTGTCGCCTCTGCAGCATAGAATAGATATTTGGTCCAAAAAAGCTTTAAAATAAAATTGTTACATAAATAATAAAAAATATGCAAAATATGTCTTAAAACAGTGTAACAAATAAAATCCAAATACATCCCCTCACACAATGCGACGGTAGAAAAATAGTTTGGGACTTGAAAGCATGCAGAACAGATCTGCACTTTGAGAATGCATGCTTTGAATTCCAGAATGATTTTACCATGGTTAGATGTAAAGGGTTGATGGAGGTTATAGATTTACTAAGTGACATAAAGAACATATATTAACTAGGCACCATAGTGGGCAGGAATGGAGTTCTGTATCTTGGCCAGCAGTATATACCGTAACTTCAGTCTTTCTGGGGCGAAGTACTGACATAAATAAAATAAGGAAGACGTAATTCGGCTCTCCTTTAATGCATACGCTGGGGTGCATAGAACAACATGGCTCCGGTTGCAAAATGCCACTCACTGAACAAAGCTCCAGCACTCTCTAATTCCTGAAGGATCTCAAAGAATTTTAATGCTCAAGGGTCACAACCCTTTGATACTGTTTTTGTGACTTGCACACTTGGAGAAAACACACTAAAGCCTCGTACACGCGCTCGGTTTTCTCGGCAAGAACCAGCAAGAAAACTGCTGGCAGAGTATACCGAGCGTGTGTACGAGGCTTTCAGGTTTCTCATCAAGAAAACTGCCTAAAATCTCAACGAGAAAAATAGAGAACATGTTCTCTATTTTTTCCTGCCGGGAAACCCGAGAGTGTGTATACTTACCTGTCGCTGCGGAAACGCGTGCATGCTCGAAATTACTTTGACGCATGTGCGGTAGCTTCCTAGGCATAGGTAGGGTGCAGCAAGATGGCGGCGACGGCATCGAATGTGACAAGCGCATGCTCGTCGTACGCGATGACGTCACCACGATCTTGCCTTCCAAAAAAAACACAGTCCTTTTGAAAGGTCGGTCTGTACACTCGGGCGGCAAGAGATTCTTTTCCAAGAATCTCGTCGGGAAAAACAACATTTTTTTCCTGACGAGATTCTGGCCTGTGTGTACAGGGCTTAGCTCTCAGCATACAGAGATGTGCAGTAGGACGTCATGTTCTTCATGCTACTTGGACACACGTTGCCTGATTATACCGAGCATGGTTGGAATCTGGCAGAATCAAAAGTGTCCAACAGCAGGAATTGTAATAGGAAAGAACAGTATATAGGTAGCCTAAAGAGAAATACTGTACATTTTGTTTTTATTACAAAACTGGAATTTCACTTTAACAGTCTGGTGCTTTGCCAGTTAAAACACAATTCTGTACTAATATAGTGTTTGCATTGTATTATCTCAATGTTCTACTAGTTTTCTAACTTTTCTAATGATCTCTGTTTCTTTTCAGAGCGCTACGGTATACATGCCCATATTGCCCAGTGGAGGTAGACGAAGAAGGTCTAGTGCAGCACTGTTTGAACTTCCACAATACAGAGAATAGACTGGTGGTAAGGCGTTTCCTAGCACTATACAAATTCCTAGGTGTTACTTGTATCTAAGTGTCTGTGTCCACTCCTCTCCAACATGTCAAAGATCAGGGGCATCAAACTCAATTTCAGTACAGGCTGCATCAGCAGTCTGGTTGCCCTCTCTCTCCTACCTGGCCATCTAGTACCTCCCTGTGTAGGCATCTCTCTTTCTCAGACTCTGGAGATCTGTCCCCGCGTTGAGTACATGCAGGGCGCTCTGTTCATGTCGCTGCTGGGAGCAAAGCTGTCCCTTGTAAATACAGAAGGCTTTTGTGAGAGCCAGAGGTAATGGAATGGAGTGTGAGGTCACGTGAACAGGCCCCCGGGCCTTGTGTTTGGACATACACTATATTGTCGAAAGTATTGGGACGCCTGCCTTTACATGAACTTTAATGGCATCCCGGGCTTAGTCCGTATTGGTTAAATATTGAGTTGGCTCACCCTTTGCAGCTGTAACCGCTTTAACTCTTCTGGGAAGATTGTCCACAAGGTTTAGGAGTGTCTATGGGAAAATTTGATCATTCTACCAGAAGCGCATTTATGAGGTCAGGCACTGGCCTAGCTCGCAGTCTCCCCTCTGATTCATCCAAAGGCAGTGTGAACTGCCGTGCGAGTCGGGTGCGATGCGGGAACCGGTAGTGGATTTGCAGGGTTCCTGCATCGTACAAGTGTGAACCAAGCCAAAATCTGAATCTCCAGATCTGTATACTTGTTCCAGGCCATTGAGAACTAACAGGCATGTGGTCAGTGTAATAGAAACTAATAGCCAGCCAACTAGCATCACCAGAAAGAGGTCAGCAATGGCGGCCTCCATGTTTTTCTCCTAAAAGGCAGTCACAGAAAGTAAAAATACTTTTTCCCAACAGCAAAAAAATTGGCGTCAAGCATGTCATTGTAATTTTATGAACTGTCATTTGTTTTCTCTTAGGTGTGTCCAGTTTGTCACCTGGTGCCAGGAGGGGACTCCAGCTATGATTCAAGTTTTCTAAAGCATCTTTATACCAGACATTCAATGTACTTTGAAAATTACATAGTGAGTGTCAAATGACTTTTTAACCTATTTTTCATTAAATAACTTATGTTACTATAAAATGTTGTTATAGAGTATTTCAGCAGACTGCTCTGTACACCAGCAGACTCTTTGGGGTGGTTTTACTAAAACTGTATAGTGCAAAATCTGGTGCAGCTGTGCATGGTAGCCAATCAGTTTCCAACTTCTGCTTGTTCAATTAAGCTTTAACAAAAAAAAAAAAACCTGGAAGCTGATTGGTTTCTATGCAGAGCTGCATCCGATTTTGCACTCTTCAGTTTTAGTAAATCAAGCCAAGTGGTTGCTGCATTTACCTAAATAAAAAACAGGGATTGTTTTACATTAGTAGGCCCACTCGCTTAGATCAAGTGTGTTCTTGGTGATTATGTGGATATCCCATGAACATAAAAATAGGGTCATAGCATACATGCTCTAGGCCCAAAAGGTGACCACAGGCCCATGTGGCATATACTCAGTTTATGTATATGGTTTCCAATAGTTATTTTGAAAATGTTATTATTTATGTGCAACAAATCAAGCATTATATGTATGTGTGTGTGTGTGTGTGTATATATATATATATATATATATATATATATATATACAGTGGGGCAAAAAAGTATTTAGTCAGCCACCAATTGTGCAAGTTCTCCCACTTAAAAAGATGAGAGAGGCCTGTAATTATCATCATCACTATGAGAGACAAAATGTGGAAACAAATCCAGACAATCACATCGTCTGATTTGGAAAGAATTTATTTGCAAATTATGGTGGAAAATAAGTATTTGGTCACCTACAAACAAGCAGGATTTCTGGCTCTCACAGACCTGTATCTTCTTCTTTAAGAGGCTCCTCTGTTCTCCACTCATTACCTGTATTAATGGCACCTGTTTGAACTTGTTATCAGTATAAAAGACACCTGTCCACAACCTCAAACAGTCACACTCCAAACTCCACTATGGTGAAGACCAAAGAGCTGTCGAAGGACACCAGAAACAAAATTGTAGACCTGCACCAGGCTGGGAAGACTGAATCTGCAATAGGCAAGCAGCTTGGTGTGAAGAAATCAACTGTGGGAGCAATAATTAGAAAATGGAAGACATACAAGACCACTGATATTCTCCCTTGATCTGGTGCTCCACGCAAGATCTCACCACGTGGGGTCATAATGATCACAAGAACGGTGAACAAAAATTCCATAACCACACGGAGGGACCTAGTGAATGACTCGCAGAGAGCTGGGACCAAGGTAACAAAGGCTACCATCAGTAACAAACTACGCCACCGGGGACTTAGATCCTGCAGTGCCAGATGTGTCCCCCTGCTTAAGCCAGTACATGTCCGGGCCCGTCTGAGGTTTGCTAGAGAGCATCTGGATGATCCAGAAGAGGATTGGGAGAATGTCAAATGGTCAGATGAAACCAAAGTAGAACTGTTTGGCAGAAACACAACGCGTCGTGTTTGGAGGAGAGAGAGTTGCAACCAAAGAACACCATACCTACTGTGAAGCATGGGGGTGGCAACATCATGCTTTGGGGCTGTTTCTGCAAAGGGAACAGGACGACTGATCCGTGTATATGAAAGAATGAATGGGGCCATGTATCGTGAGATTTTGAGTGCAAACCTCCTCCAATCAGCAAGGGTATTGAAGATGAAACGTGGCTGGGTCTTTCAGCATGACAATGATCCCAAACACACCGCCCGGGCAACGAAGGAGTGGCTTCGTTAGGAGCATTTAAGGGTCCTAGAGTGGCCTAGCCAGTCTCCAGATCTTAACCTCATAGAAAACCTTTGGAGGGAGTTGAAAGTCCGTGTTGCCCAGCGACAGCCCCAAAACATCACTGCTCTAGAGGAGATCTGCATGGAGGAATGGGCCAACATACCAGCAACAGTGTGTGACAACCTTGTGTAGACTTACAGAAAACGTTTGACCTCTGTCATTGCCAACAAAGGATATATAACGAAGTATTAAGATGAACTTTTGATATTAACCAAATATTTATTTTCCACAATAATTTGCAAATAATTTCTTTCCAAATCAGAAAATGTGATTGTCTGGATTTGTTTCCACATTTTGTCTCTCATAGTTGAGGTATACCTATGATAATAATTACAGGCCTCCCTCATCTTTTTAAGTGGAAGAACTTGCACAATTGGTGGCTGACTAAATACTTTTTTGCCCCACTGTGTATATGTGTGTGTATATGTATGTGTGTGTATATATATATATATATAAAAACCCTCACCACGTCTAACTGAATGTTATTTCACAAAGCATACAGAGCGTGGATATGAGAATCTCAGTTCTAGGCTAGTAAGAAAATACTTATTTCGATAGCCATCCGGAAATCCAAGCCATTTAATATACCAGTTCTCATATATAAAGAAGTGTCAAATCTTCCACACTGTGTTCCTGCTGTGAAGCCGCTCAATGCTGTTCATACTGCCTGTTTGCAAAGCCCCGGAATTGCAAGGGGCCTGACGTGTAACGTCAGACATTAGAGATCACTGACATCAACAGGTTTCGCTGTTAGGTCATAGATCGGCTTTGTCAGTACATCTTTGGCTGCTGTGCATGATAGTGATTTGTTACATTTCAGTATCAAACAGATGCTTTGTACAACTGCTTTCATATGGAGAGAGGTGGAAAATGCAATCTGAGGTCTCTTGAATAGCAATGAGACAAGGTTTTCCAACCTGCCCAATTATTTCTTCCATTAGAAAACCTCAGCTGATGATGTCTGCTTGTGCCATAAATACCTCTAAGGCCGGGTACACACGAACAAACATTTACGGTGAAACCGGTCCGTCGGACCGTTTTCACCGTACATGCCTGCCAGAGGGCTTCTGTACGATGGTTGTACACACCATCGTACAGAAGTCCACGCGTAAACAATACGCGGGGCGTGTCCGCGTCGTCGCCGTGGCGATGACGCGGAGACGTGGGCAGGCCTGCCATTTAAAGGCTTCCACGCATGCGTCGAAGTCATTCGACGCATGCGAGGGACGGCGGGCGCCTGGACATGTACGGTAGGTCTGTACTGACGACCGTACATGTCCGAGCGGGCAGGATTCCAGCGGACGGTTTTAAAACACGTCCACGAATATTTGCCCGCTGGGAAAAGGCCCGGCGGGCAAATGTTTGCTGGAATTCGGCCCGCTCGCGCCCACACACGACCGAACATGTATGCTGAAACTGGCCCACGGACCAGTTTCAGCATACATGTTTGGTCGTGTGTACGGGGCCTAATGTATATGCGCAGCTGAACACAGATGATGCATTGAAACTTTAGTTAAAATAAATAAATAACAAAGCAATAACATAAAGGAAAGAAAAATAATATTTTTTTTTATTTTCTACTGTGGTTTGGGTAACAAGTTAGCTTATTTTGTAATCTAAAAACCATCAATATAAAGGATCACTATTTGCAGGCTAAAAGTAGAATTGTTGTGCTATTCTATTCTAATAGTTAATCCAAACCCAAAAACAAAAAATGTATACAGTGCATTGAAAAAGTATTCACACCCCTTGCATTTTTCCACATTTTGTAAACCAAAAACAGAAATGTATTTTATTGGGATTTTTTCTGATAGACCAACACAAAGTGGCACATAATTGTGAAGTGGAAGGAAAATGATTAATGGTTTTATTTTTATTTTTTTTACAGATAAATATATAAGCCCCCTCAGTCAAAACTTTTTAGAATCACCTTTTGCTGCAATTACAGCTGCAGGTCTTTTGGGTATGTCTCTACCAGCTTTTCATTTTCCTTCCACTTCACAATTATGTGCCACTTTGTGTTGGACTATCACATAAAATCCCAATAAAATACATTTATGTTGTAACATGACAAAATGTTGAAAATTTCAACGGGTATGAATACTTTTTCATTGCACTGTATATTGTAGCTTAGAAGTCCTTAGATGACGTGGCTACAAAATATTTATTTTCCAGATTTTTTATTTTTTATTTTCACTAGCTAATCCTGTTATTACTTGTTCCTGGCTATGGCTCATTCCTGCACTGTATTTAAAGAAGAGGGCATAGATGTCACTCAGGCTGGACTTCTAACATGTCTGCCTTTGTTTATGTCCATGATGCTAGGAGGGAGTGATGGTTTAAAGAACAAAGATAACATTGTTTGCACTTCCAGTTCATGTCACAGGCTACTGCATTTCTGCAAGATCAACAGGTGTTTTCTGTACTTACTAAGATGTTCAAAGTCCAAAAAGTGAAAACAGACATAACCACTATTTTTGTTCTTGGGTTTAGATATACTTTAAACACTTATCTTGCTTCGGAAAACCACTGCTCTTCAGTTCAGTGATATATTAAAATGTTTGCATATTGAATATTAAATCTCATCCAAAGGTAGAATCATTGGTGAGCTGTCAGCTGGTCAGGTCTGTGTGCACATCAGTTTCTCAAACTCCACATGACCAATGCCTTGGCATTTAGTCAAATGACTGGAACCAATTGTAGCAGACTTTTCTGCCATTCAGAAAGGCAATACACTGTGGATCGTATTAAAGAGGCAGCTGAGCATCAGTTTGCAGATGTTCAGACGGTGATACTGCAGTCTCATCGCATTTAAGGGGCTCAGATGGCAGGTGTAATACTTGCCAAACGCAACATGACGAGTTACATTTGCTGCACTGTAAAGCTTCTCAACTGTGGCAATGTGAGCAGATCTGATTGGCCGCCATATAAAGTTGTAAGTAGGGAAGTGGTAAAAATGTGATCAGCCACCTGTTTTTATTGCTTCTTGGCCACCTTTGTGAACTTACCCTAAATTATGAACAGTGATTTCTTGAGATGGTATTGAAACACATCATTTAACACCTATTTATTAGTACAGTAGGACAGAGCAATCAGAATGGATCAATGGGTATAAGTATAATACAGGTCAGCTAATTAAAATAAATGCAACTGGCATTTAAAAGTATCCTTAGCTAGTTTATAATTTTATTTGAAGGATTTGTTACATTGTATGGGTCTGTATTATTGTTCTGTATTCTCACCGCATGTTCTGTTTTTTTTTTTTATCATAGGATATAAACATAGTGGAAGAGGCTCTTATTGAAAGAGTAATAGATCTCTCTATGATACACTACATAAGGCACTCTAACAGATCCTAACCATCATCAAGACAGAGGCAAGATCATCAGTGAGGTGCTTAGAAGATCTGGCACTATGTTTTTGGGGGGGTTTACAAATGAAGACACAACAGCTTCCTTTTCCAGAAACCTGTCATGGGTAAAGAACACAACATAGAGCAACTGGTAGTTGTGTGTTATAAAAAGAGGTCATATGTTGTTAGGATCAGAACTGGAAGTCTTTTTTTTTTTTTTAGCTAACCCCTTAAGGTTTGAAAATGTTTCTTTAGAACAGAAGTAGGCAAGCTGTAACTGCCACTAATATGGAACTAAAGCATGTATTGGCTGGTATTGCATGCTTGGTCTTCAACAGTGTTCAGTTTGTCTTACCTCTGCTTCTGAGACTTAAAACATATTTTATGCAACAGATACATAAATATGCAAGTGACCCCGGAACATTTGCATCATCATTGTGTAGAATACTGTTGTTTACAACGCCAATGATTAGCAACACTTATGTCAGAACATATATGTGTCTAACCACTAACCTGAATATGTCAGAAGAAAATATGAGTACAGTAAATGTAAAAATAGTTGAAAGGATACAATAGAATGGTATATAAACATAAAACTACACGCCGGGGAAAAAAATCCTTCCATATTCAACTCCTATTTATTTATGATCACTATTTATTGTAATTCGTTTTATAAAACAGAGTCACATATCCACATGTCCACCTAAGGCCCCGTACACACGGTCGGACAAAACCGATGAGAATGGACCGAGGTTCAGTTTCATCGGTCCAAACCGACGGTGTGTATAGCCCATCGGTCTGTTTTCCTTCGGTCCAAAATTTTAAAACATGCTTCAAAACCAAACCGATGGACCGCTGCCCGATCGGATCAAACCCATGGTTAGTACAGAAAGCATTGGTTTAAAACCCGCGCATGCTCAGAATCAAGTCGACGCATGCTTGGAAGCATTGAATTTCGTTTTATTCAGCACGTCGTGTGTTTGACGTCACCGCGTTCTGACCCGATTGGTTTTTGGAACAATGGTGTTTACGCACATCAGACCATCAGGCCACTTCAGCGGTGAACCGATAAAAACGGTCTGTTGGACCATTCTCATCGGTTTTGTCCGACCGTGTGTACGGGGCCTTAGAATGTTGGGAAGCCAAGTTCTAGCTCTAGTATCTTGGGATAAACAGGCAAGTAGGTAAAGATGTTAGAATAACAGTGGTTTTATGGAGTGTAATAGGCAAAGGAAAGACAAAAGGTTTAGAAAAGTACAAAAAAAAAAAAAAGTATTATTATCAGAGTTCAACATAATATTCCAGTTCGCTAATGGTTCCCTTGTTTAAGTCAATCTCTATGTGTCTCTGTTGTTTTGTTTTTAGTTTATACCCGCTATGAGTAAAATTCCTTTAAATTATGCCTTGTAAATATTTTATTAAATATATTTAGAAAATTTCTATTTTGTGACCATATCTGTGCTGTGATTCTAACTTCCTATTGCAATTAAGTATGTTATAAGGAAACTCTTGCAGAAAACTCTCTAAAATTAATAGGATCTGTACATGCACATAACTTGGCTTGGAGGCATTGATCAACCAGCCAATCAGGAGGTTTATAAGTGCCATACCAGCCCTAACAAAGCCTAAATCTTTTCCCACCCCATTCTAAGACTATTCTATCTACCCTGTAAAAGAAAAGATGTGTATACTTACAGTATCTATTCTGAAGCCGCTCCAGTCCAGTCACATGACTGGCTTCCAGCACTGGCTTCAGTGGGTGACATCACCTTAAAGGCCTGTACACACGATCGAATATTCTGACAATTGTCCGATGGACGTGTTTTGTCGGACAATGGCCGTGTATGCTCCATCGGACAATTGTTGTCGCTATTCCCGACAACAAATGTTGGATGGTCCTGCTCCCAAATTGTCCGACAATAAATGTGTTCTGTCAGATTATCCTATCGTGTGTGCACAAGTCCGTCGGACTAAAATCCAAAGTACAAACACGCATGCTCCGGACCAATGCTAACCATAAGACAACATTAGCAGAAGTTGCCCAAAAGGGTTGCACTAAAGAGCAGAAAAAACACGTAGTTTCGTGAATGTTGACTGAAAAAGTTCTGCCGTCTGTTTGCAGAACAAGTTCACGGCCAACACCTTTGGACAAATATCCACAGATTCCGATTATGTGTATGAGCCTTAAGGCTGCATTCACACCTGAGCGTTTTGTTTTCAGGCAGAAAGTCGCAAGTTTTTACCGCGATTTGTAACGTATTTTTTTTTTTGCCACAATTTGGACAGGTCAAAAGGTCACCAATGTAAAAAGCTGATAAATGCCTGTTATCTGCCCAAAAAGAAGCTTGGGCCAGATTCACAGAGCAAGTACGCCAGCGTATCTACTGATACACCGGCGTACTTTCAAATTTCCCGCGTCGTATCTTTAGTTTGAATCCTCAAACCAAGATACGACGGCTTCTGGGTTCGATCCGACAGGCGTACGGCTTCGTACGCCTTCGGATCGTAGATGCAATACTTCGACGCCCGCTGGGTGGAGTTTGCGTTGTTTTCCGCGGCGGGTATGCAAATTAGCGATTTACGACGATCCACGAACGTACGCGCACCCGTCGCATTTTCTAACGTCGTCTGTAGTCGGCTTTTTCCGGCGTAAAGGTTAAAGCTGGTATTTTGCGGCGTATACATAGACTTGCCATGTTAAAGTATGGCCATCGTTCCCGCGTCGAGATTTGAATTTTTTTTTGCGTAAGTCGTCCATGAATAGGGATGGACGTAAGTCACGCCGAAGTTCAAAAAATGACGTCGTTGCGACGTCATTTCACGCAAAGCACGGCGGGAAATTTTGAAACGGAGCATGCGCAGTTCAATCGGCGCGGGGACGCGCTTCATTTAAATGAATCACGCCCCCCACCCGCCGATTTGAATTCCGCCGCCAGAAATACACTACGCCGCCGTAACTTACGGAGCAAATTCTTCCTGGATTCGACTTAGAGCCAGGTAAGATAGGGCGGCATAGTGTATCTCTGATACGCTGCGCCTGTCCTTTTTTATGTGAATCTGGCCCCTTGTGTATATTTTTGAGCTTCAGGCGTTTTGCTTCAGGCTACAAACCGCTCAGATGTGAACAGGGGTCATTTAAATTAATGGGATTTTGCTTGTTGGGCATTTTTCAGGTGTTTTTTTCTCGTGTTTTACGAGCCGAAAATGCTCAGGTGTGAATGCAGCCTTAGGCCTACTATGGGACAGTTGTTAGCTGTCCCTCTGCACTTATGCCGGTCTAGTGACCGGACCGGAGCGACTTCAGAATAGATAAGTATATAAATCTGAAAACCCCCCCGCCTAGCACATGTGGGGTCATATATAAGTGTATCTTATATTTGTTGCCCAGAATCTTTTTTTATACATGAAATATTTAGGTTCCATAGAGCCATTTGAAAACCGTTAACGATGTTTAAGGGCTCATTCAACACCAGCAGCTGCCCTGAAATCACAACTGCTTGTGTGCATTAGGAGATCCAGTGCCGATGTTCCAGTCCTGGTGCATCACACTGGGGTTGATGTACTAAAACTGGAGCAGTTGTGCATGGTAGCCAATCGGCTTATAAATTCAGCTTGTTCAAGTAAGCTTTGACAATAAAATCCAATTTACTGAGTTACCCAAATAATTCAACCCCAGTGTTTCCTTTTGTTATTTTTTTATTTAATTGAAAGTGACATTACATTCAGGTTTAATGGCTGCAGCATGCTGTGATGCAGTGGATTGCATTGCCCCATGCTGCACTGAAAAAAAGTACTTCATGGCGTACATTTTTTTGCGCACGTGTCACTGCAACACTGGTGTTGACTGTCCTTGCAGGGAGCAACTTTGCCTTGTGTTGGGACTTCGCTAGGCAATGCTGATTTGAACTCCACACCTTAACAGTGGATGGTAAGTCCATTGAATAGATAAACAATTTTGTTCCCTTGTTTATGGAATCTTGAGGTTAATATTGCTGCAAGCAACATTTTAATGCAAATGCATGAATTGCAGTCTATAGCTGCTTTCAATGTTATTTTTACTGTATTTTGTATTTGTAAAAGAAGAAATAACATGACTGTATTAGTAAATGCTGTAAAATTTCCAAATCATGTTATTTGGCATATATTGCCAGCAAGTGCCATTTTGAACTGTGTACCACATAGGTTAGTTAACTCCAAGAGTTATATACACCAAACAATGCCCATAAAAATGTAATCATCCGCACCCACTGAAGCCTTAGGCCCCGTACACACGTCCGAGGAACTCGACGGGCAAAACACATCGTTTTGCTCGTCGAGTTCCTTGTGAAGCCGCCGAGGATCTCGGCGAGCCGAAATTTCCCATTGAACAACGAGGAAATAGAGAACATGTTCTCTATTTCCTCGCCGAGATCCTCGTCGGCTTCCTCGGCCGAAAGTGTAGACACTTATGCTCTCCTAAATGCAGCTTTTCCCTCTTTGTACAGCTGAGAACACAGTGGTGGAATCTAGAGTCTCTATCCCTGTGCTGTTTCCGAAGAGTGCATACCATCTCGAAAAAGCTAAGGGGTCATGAACCAGAGTGAGAACCCAGGTTACAAACTAAAAGCTTGCCTCTTGGTAGGAATGGCACCCTATGCCATGTGTTGGTTCCAATCCCATAACTAGTTCTCTAGTGATAATGCAGGTACCAGTGGAGCAAAGATCTATGGCCATGTGTTATACAAGAGGTTGGTTCTGTATAAGAAAATAAAGGATTGTTTGGTGGTTGGGTTATGCAGGCAGGTCCAAGCACCATGCAGTCTCAGTTGCAATAAAGTTATCCCAATTTTATATCTCAGATTATCATACAAAACAAAATCAGGACGAGGTATGTCAATTCATATGTCTCTAGAGCAGGGGTCTCAAACTGGTGGCCCTCCAGCTGTTGCAGAACTACAAGTCCCATGAGGCATTGCAAGGATAACAGTTACAAGCATGACTCCCACAGGCAGAGGCATGATGGGACTTGTAGTTGTGCAACAGCTGGAGGGCCGCCAGTTTGCGACCCCTGCTCTAGAGCAAGCTGTTGTGAATAATCCGTAGCTAGATACAACAACTAGAATGCCATAGTTTGCCCATAACAGGAATTCATTAAAGCTGAACTCCAGATAAACGGCTACATTTATGTCTGAAATACATATATGAGAGCTGTTTTACTTGCCAAAGGATTTGTATTTCTGTCCAGCCAGTTCTGCGATTTACACAGCTCTGCCCCACAGTGCCACCCTGTCTGGCAGGGGTGGCACCAGATCTTTCTCAGGTGTAGTTTTACTTTCACTTACAGGTCACCACCTTGTGACTGGACAGTGAAAGGAGAAGCAACACACTAATCAGTTTGTTTCTCTGTCATTCTTCCACTCTTCCTATCAATATGTTTATTGCACTGCTGCACACCTTCTGTAGGTCTTTGTAGTGCTTTCTCCTTCTACAAGTCATAACTGAGTGCTTACGCTGCTTGTATTTAAAAATGCATTTAAAGGTGCAATATTGAATATGGAGCTGCATTAATTTGTGCCTTAATATCTGACTGGAGTTCGGCTTTAATATGATAATGACTACTGTGTACATGATAGATAATATGAATAAGGTGTAAAAACCTAAGAGCAGAATTTATTAATATGTAAATATATATATATTAGTAATATTGTCTACCAGGCAATCACCGTGTTGTGCCCAGGATTAAGGAAGTATAACCAGTGTGCCTTTGTGTAATCATATCCTTGTTTTAGTGTGAAATGTCACTTATATAAAGTAGTAAAAACTGAAACATTTTCTTATTAGTGCTTGGTATGATCAGCTACTTTAATTATGATGGGGGATGGTTTAAAAAAAAAGTGAAGGAAAGGGGGCATGCCACATTTTGCATTTTAGAAGCATTTAAAAAAAAAAAGCCTATTAAAGAAACGCTGCTAAACGTGGGTTACCGCGTTTAGCCACGTTTGGCGTCTGAAACGTGGAAATCTTCTACGTCTGAACCCATTTTTTTTTGCTTTCAAAGAAACAATTTTAAACGCAACTGCCTAAAAACGGCAATAAACGAGACTGTGTACATGGTCACTTAGGATAACATTGAATACGTTCGGGAGCAGTTGAAAAAAGCGTCCAACTGCCTCTGAATATACGTTTAGCAGTGTCCCGTGTACATGGGGCCTAACTCTAAAATGTACAGATAATCTGACAGATATTAAACAAGATCATAGAGCTCTATTGCATACCGAGACAATGCAGACATTGTATTACTTTTTTAACATTTTTACTTTTGCTTAGCAATAGAAAATTAGTGGCTTGGCATTTTTATAAAATCTACAGTTCTAAGTAGTAAAAGAATATTATTTGTGAAAAACAAGTGAGCAATAGGCCATTTTCACGTTTTAACCTGCTATATTTCCTTTAGGCCTCATTTACATGGGTGGGCTGGGGGTGGTAACAAACAGGTGGTTGATCCACAGTTATACTTCCCAGTTAAGTAAACATGGCTAGCAGCCACGGTAGTACAAACTGCCATGATTGTGGTGTGGCTTGGCAAAATATATACCACCGTTTGCGTTAGTCAGTACCAAACCAAATGGGGCCCGTTTAAGTGATTGGTGGTGCACTGCAACCACTTCACAATTGCATGTAATGCATGTGGTTGTGGTATGGTAGGGTGGCCTTTCAATGGCTAACAACAACATGCCTCTGATATGCTATTCTGATCTGGTTATATGCCAGTGCAAAAAGGCAACACCTGAACTGTTTCTAGAAGGAACACACTTTCTTTAACTACAATTTTTAATCATCACTCCCATTTCATATTAGTATCAAGTCAAACTTCATTTTTATAACAGCTGGTTATGCCAAACATTTATTTCTATGATGCAGTGGTAGGCTCTCTGGCAGTGCATGCTGGGACATGTCACTTGGTTCCATATTATCTGGAGAGTCACTCATATGATATAAGTTTACTTCTGTATTATTCATGCATATGCTTGCCACTAGTGTATGGTTCACTTAGTACAATGTAGATATGTAAATGAGCAATTAAGCTTTGTAAATGAAACAGTTGTTGGTTTATAAACTTTTTTTGTGGTTTGTTAAAAAGATACTCTAATGTTACTTCTGATTTTTAAATATTCTTGTTACTATATAACTTGTATTATATTTTCTATTTCTTATTTTTAGCCCTCATTTTGAAATTTCACATAATAAAGTTGTTTTTAGAAATGAAATTTTATGTCAGTTGTGTTTTGTTAACTTGAAAGTTAGACTCGCCTCTAACACTGTTAAAGTGTATGTACACTATAAGTACAATAAATCACAGTTTGTAAAACACTGTGTATCATGAACAATTGTCATGCAGTTTTTCTGTAGGAAATTCCTGATTTCACCTTTCATCATTTGTTGTATCTCAGTGTCGCTGATCTCCTGTAGACACTTTTTGTCTACTTGCATCAGATGCGGCATGGTGTTTTTCAGACTGAGTTTACTTAAAGCGTTTGTTAACCCCCCCCCCCCCCCCAAAAAAAAAGATCCTGCTTTTTTAAAGCATGTCATATGACACAATGCTTGTCCTGTGTCATTTGGCCCCCTGTAACACCTAACAGGGGGCCAGTTTCTCCCAACCCCTCTGTAAACCGACCACAGTGTATCATGGCTGCTGAGCCCTGACACTGTGGTCAGTTTATGTGCCTATGTCAGCAGCAGCCTGCTGTCTGCCCTCCTCTCTGCTCCTGTGTCCTCCTCCCTCCTCCCCTCTCTGTGTGTGAGCCGCCCATCCCCCTCTTGCTGCTCTCATAACACTAACCTGTATACACCATCAGCACTGCCTCCTATTGCAGTGTTCCCCTCTGAATGATTTAGAAATATAAATGCTGCAAATACCCCATTTAAGAGCAGAGATTCCGATCACATGACCAGCTAGCTCTCTCCTCCCCTCCTCCCCCCTCCAGACTGACATCAGCAGGGTAATCTCAGCCCTGCCCACTGCTTCTCTCAGAGGAGGAAAGGAGAAAGCTTGCCAGTCATGTGATCGCAATCTTGGCAGTGAGATTAGGTATTTGCAGCATTTATTTTTTAAATCACAGACAGAAGGGGGTACTACAATAGGAGGCAGTGCTGATGGTGTATACAGGTTAGAGTGGCTTAACAACCACTTTAAGGTGACAATGGGCAACTTGTCTTCTTCATAGGCACTGGAGCGACTGCTTGTAGTTTCTTCTGTGCATGTAAAATGTGACAACACAGAACTGCTATTAGGAGACAGGGGTTGATTTACTAAAATTGGTGTAGTTCTGCTTCATAGCCTGTCAGCTTCTGTTTGTTGAATTAAAGGATAAGTTCACCTTTCTCAACATATTTAATTTTATTGTAGCCGATGGCTTGTAGTTCTAGTTGAACTGTGGGGGTGCTGGTGAGTGCTGTCCATTGATCTTGCTGAACTTTAGTAACTGCCTTCCCATATGGAAGGTGTGGGCAGACAGATATAATGACAGTCTGTAAGAGCCCAACATTGCACCTGTGAACTGCAAAAAAATAGCATTTATTCGTTTTTGCTTTTTTTTCAAGGTGAACTAGGCTTTGACAAAGAACTGAAAGCTGATTTGTTTCTATGCAGATCTGCACCAGATTTTACACAATTTTAGTAAGTCAACCCCTATGCTCACAGCCACTCCTTTGTTTATGTTTTGCTTACTTCCACGTAATAAGAAATCAGATTTGTTTGACAACGTCTGTCTTTTGTGAATCAATGCTGACTATTGCAAAAATAAATCTATGTGGTCTTTTATTAAACCCTCAAGCATCTTCCTAACTATACAAGGTAAACTAACTGGTCTGGTTACTTGGTAAGACTTGGTAAACATCCCTTTTAAATATAGGCACCAAATTGGCCTAATGCCAATTCAGTGGCACTATGCCAGTCATTAAAGAGTCCCTAAAAATTAGAAACAATGGGCTTTGAAAAAACAGAACTTGACTATTTTAGAGGACATGTTTTTATGCCATCTGGTCCAGGTGGTTATTTACCTTTTTATTCTGTCTAAATATTTTTGGACCATATAAATTTTGAGTCAGTGATTCATTGGGGACTGTATCAATACCATCCCCAATATGGGCTTGAGCTTTCATATGCCCCTTTGTACACAGAGCCGAAGAAGGTATTTAATAAATTTGCCATCTTTGTCCCCAGTCACCCACTCCAGATTATTTTGTAAAGGTGCTATATGCTCAGACCTGACCTTTTTACTTTTAATATATTTGCATGAACTTTAAATCTATATATAAAACTAATATATATATTTAGACATGTGCACTCCAGAAAATTTCGTTTAGTTTCAGATGCATTTGTTAGGTTGATAATTTCGTTTTCTTTATCGTACACCACGGGACACAGAGCCTTTATCTTTACATAATGGGTTATGGGTCACCAGTGGTGATTGGACACAATTGCACAACCAATTGAAGACAGTTCCCCTCCATATAACCCCTCCCATCAGGGAAGCACCTCAGTTTTTTTCCCCCCCAGTGTCTAAAAGGTGTTGGACGCGCGAGGATGTGCTAAGGATAGCTCTGCTAAAGAAGACACTCTGGGGGAGAAGGAGCTATGCTTTGGGATCCACCCAAGATGCTAATAGTTACGCTGAAACTGGATGGGATCCGGGCCTCATGGACGAGGCGTCGCCTGTAATGTCTCTCTTCGGAGGACTGGGCTCTGGGGTCCAGCACTTTCGCTACAGCAGCTAAAAGTCCTGGTCAGAGTCTTTTACAAGGCCCAGGGGAGAAGTATCCGTTAAAGAGGAACCCATATCCCTGAAGGTTGGCACACAAAACCTGCCGAGATGGGTGAAGAAAAAACCTGCGGCGGAGATAAAGGTATGAGTAGGGTGTCTTCTCTTTTTTGGCCACTAGAGGGAGTAAAGAGCTGAGTTTCACTCATCTCACTCTGTAAGAATGTCAGATCCGTAGGACAAGGCACATTCCTTCCGCTGCAGGACTCTGTATAAACACGGCCGCAGCTCCTCTCCTCCTAAAATGCTGAATAGAAAGCAGCAGGGGGAGGCGCTCCCTGATCCCTCACAGCCGCCATAATGCCCTAGTTCGCACGGGGGCACGCTTTATCGGCAGGGGGCGGAGGAGGAGGATCTGAGCGTGCACAAGCTTGTGGATTAAAAAAATGGCCCTCAAACAGGAGCCATTAGAGGATCGTGGAGGCCGGCAGCTCTTCCCTGGGGGACACAGCAGAAGGGGCACATAAGCTCTATGTGGTTGGAAGGGCACTACCAAGAGAGACACCCACTCTATAGCATGAAACTGTGTGTTTAAGTTGCATACTTTATGTAGATTGCTAAACTGAGCACAGTAGTATATGCTTATTGGTACCTCGGCTTGTTGCTTGTTAATATGTCTTCCCTTAGAAGGAATTCAGGGACTAAAAAAGACAAGAAAGCACCGCTGCCACTACCTTCCTCCCCTGTAAATCTTGATATACCAATACAGGAGGAGCCATTGCCACTATCAGGAGTAACAATTTTTCCAGTGGCGCCTGGGCCTGCATATGTCATTGAGGACACCTTTATCGCAGCCATGGAAAAGCTGGAAGGAAAGATCGCTACGCTAATCGCAAAGTCCTCGCAAAAGGACAAAAAGCGAAGCAGATCTCCTTCAATGGTGTTAGATCCTCTTTCAGAAAAATCTGAAGAGGAGAAGGAATGAGGATGAGATAACACCTACAGAGGACAGGGATGAGGAGTCGGACAGATCAGGGATTTCAGAGGAACCCTTTTCTGCTTCCCAAATGCTAAGGTCACAGGTGCAATGTTATGCTGAAACAGTGTGTGCTACATTTAGGTTGCCCTCTTCGGAGTTAATTGAATCACCTGTCTCCTCCCTGGGCTCATTTAAATCCCTGCAGGGTGCATGCTCTTTTCCAGTTCATCCTTTATTAAAGAAGCTAATCTACGCAGACTGGTTACACCCAGACAAGCATTTCTCACCTCCAAAGAAGTTTGATATTCTTTATCCTATGGAGGAAGAGTTTTCCAAGAAGTGGAGCCTGCCTTCGGTAGATGCAGCAATTCCTTGTCTAAATAAGAACCTGACTTGTCCAGTGGATAACGTACAGGTGTTTAAAGACCCTTCGGAAAAGAAATTGGAATCTTTTTGAAGTCTTCCTTCCTTCTGGCTGGGTCAGTCACCCAACCTGCTGTAGCAGCAGTAGGCATGTGTCAGGTCTTCAAGGACCAGGTAAAACAAGGGCTGAAGGAGCTGCCTCCAGAACAAGTCAAATTGTGGCAAAATTTGCCTAAAGCATTATGTTTTACAATTGACGCTATGAGAGGTTCGATTCTGCAAACATCGCGTCTCACACTCCAACTGGTGCATATGCACAGAAATCTTTGGCTAAAGCATTGGTCTGCAGAGGCTAGTTTCCCCTTTCATGGTGAACGCCTATTTGGGGAAGATTTGGAGAAATATATCCAAAAGATATTGAGTGGGAAAACCACTCTTTTACCAAAGAAGAAGAAAAACAAGAGTCCTTTTTTTTAAACGTTCTCTCTCCCCGGCTCCTGGTAAATCTACCTCCAGCCAGTGGCGACTGCATTTTCAGCCAGCCACAAAGACTTAAGAAGACCAGACCCAGAAAAACAAGAAGCAGTGGGGTTCAAGGACTAACAAGCAAAACCCCAAAGCCTCTGCATGAAGAGGCGCCCCTGCTTGGCCAAGTGGGGGGACTGCTTCGTCAGTTTTTCAGCGGCATGGCAGACAGAAATCCAGGACAGATAGGTAGTATCCACAGTATCCCTAGGGTACAAGCTGGAATCCATCTTCTCAGTTCCGAAGCTCAAGGCTTTCCAAAGATCCTTTAAAAAGAGCGTCCTTCTTCAAAGGATTTGATCACTTGCTGTCCCAAGGGGTACCCTTAACCTCCTCACTACCGGCCGCCGTCAATTGACCGCGGCACAATAGCTCTCTTGTTCTGAGAGGACGTCATATGACGTCCTCGTCTTTCAGAGCCACTAGGGGGCGCGCGCGCTCCCGCCGCGTTACTGGGAACCCGATGCGCGTGCCCGGTGGCTGCGATGGCCGCCGGGCACCCGCGATTGCCCAGTAACTGAGCAGGACCGTGGATCTTTGTGTGTACACACAGAGATCCACGTCCTGTCAGGGAGAGGAGACCGATGCTGTGTCCCTTGTACATACGGACACAGATCGGTCACCTCCCCCAGTCAGTCCCCTTCCCCCACAGTTAGAAACACTATGCAGGGCACACATTTAACCCCTTCCTCGCCCCCTAGTGTTAACCCCTTTCCTGCCAGTCACATTTATACAGTAATCAGTGCATATTTATAGCACTGATCGCTGTATAAATGTGAATGGTCCTAAAAATGTGTCAAAAGTGTCCGATGTGTCCCCAATAATGTCGCAGTCCCAATAAAAATCGCCGCCATTACTAGTAAAAAAAAAAATCATAATTATGTAATTTTTTTTTTTACCAAAAATATGTAGAAGAATACGTATCGGCCTAAACTGAGGGAAAAAATGGGATATTTATTATAGCAAAAAGTAAAAAATATTGTGTTTTTTTCAAAATTGTCGCTCTTTTTTTGTTTATAGACTAAAAAATAAAAGCCTCAGAGGTGATCAAATACCACCAAAAGAAAGCTCTATTTGTGGGAAAAAAAGGACTTAAATTTTGTTTGGGAGCCACGTTACACAACCACGCAATTGTCAGTTAAAGCGACGCAGTGCCTTAAGCTGAAATTTCGCCTGGGCAGGAAGGGGGTATATGTGCCCAGTAAGCAAGTGGTTAAAGGAGCAAGGTTCAGGGTTTTATTCAAACCTCTTTGTAATCCCAAAACCAAACGGAGACGTCAGACCCATTCTGGATCTAAGATCTCTAAATCAGTTTCTGAACATTCGCCATTTCCCAATAGAAACCATTCGATCAGTGTTCGCCACCCTACAAGGCGGAGAATTCATGGCGTCAATAGACATCAAAGACGCATACTTACATGTGCCTTTCCATCCCGCTCACCAAAGATTTTTAAGGTTTGCGGTAGTACATCGCCACTTCCAGTTTGTGGCTCTGTCCTTTGGTGTGGCTACCGCACCTTGGGTATTTACAAAGGTGTTAGCCCCTCTGTTGGCAAATCTCAGAGCACAAGGCATAGCGACAACAGCTTATCTAGACGATCTACTGGTTATAGATCAGTCAGTAGCAAAATTAGATCACGCTGTGCTCACCACTATAAGATACCTGGAGAATTTAGGATGGATTGTAAACTGACAAAAATACTCTCTACAAGCCCAAAGAAGGGTAGAGTACTTGGGCATTATCATAGACACAGCCCAAAGCCACGTATTCCTACCAGAGCCAAGGATCAAGTCGCTAAAAGACCTGATCCACAAGGTCAAGGCAAACAAGAGACCATCTATTCGCCTTTGCATGAGGCTATTGGGGAAGATGGTAGCCTCATTCAAGGCCGTCCCTTATGCCCAGTCTCATGCAAGACTACTTCAGGGCAGTATTCTAACTGCCTGGAACAAGAAGATCCAAGCACTGGATTTACCCATGCGCCTGTCTCCACAGGTGCGCCAAAGCTTCAGTTGGTGGTTAAAGACCAAAAACTTGCGGAAAGGAAGATCCTTTCCCTCAGTCACCTGGAAGGTGGTGTCTACGGATGCCAGCCTAATAGGCTGGGTGCAGTATTGGAAGAGGCTTCAGCCCAGGAAACCTGGGCCAAGACTGAAAGGAGCCTGCCCATCAACATACTGGAAATTCGGGCAGTATACTTAGCCCTCAAAACCTGGACACACAGGTTACAGGGCCACCCAGTTCGGATTCAGTCCGACAATGCTACTGCAGTAGCTTACATCAATCACCAAGGAGGCACCCGCAGTCAGGGTGCTCAGAAGGAGGTGAATCGGATTTTGGCTTGGGCACAAGAACATATTCCTTGTCTCTCTGCAATTCTCATGCCAGGGGTAGAAAACTGGCAAGCGGACTATCTGAGTCGCCAGCAGCTGTCACCAGGAGAGTGGTCTCTCCACCCCGAGATCTTTCAGGCCATATGCCAGAGATGGGGGACCCCGGATGTAGACCTGTTAGCTTCCAGATTCAACAGGACGTTGGACAACTTTGTGTCCAGGACAAGAGATCCTCTGGCTTATGGATCGGATGCTCTGGTGGTCCCGTGGAATCAGTTCTCGCTGATCTATGCGTTTCCTCTGATCGCTCTCTTACAAAGGCTACTCTGCAGGATCAAGAAGGAAAGAATTCCTGTAATCTTGGTGGGTCCAAATTGGCCCAGAAGACCTTGGTACGCCGAGATCATAAAGATGGCGGTAGGAACACCTTGAAAACTTCCGCTTCGTTACGACCTTCTGTTGCAAGGTCCAGTGTTCCACCCTTCCTTACAAACCCTAATGCCGCGTACACACGATCATTTTTCGGGTTTTAAAAAATGACTTTTTTTTAATGTCATTAAAAACTATTGTGTGTGGGCTTCAGAGCATTTTTCGGGTTCTAAAAAATGGCCAAAAAAATATTCGAACATGCCCTATTTTTTAACGACGTTTGTAACATTGTCGTTTTTCAGGTTGTAAAAAATGTGAAACGTGAAAAATCCGCGCATGCTCAGAAGCAAGTTATGAGACGGGAGCGCTCGTTCTGGTAAAACTACCGTTCGTAATGTAGTAAGCACATTCAACACGCTGTAACAGACAGAAAAGCGCGAATCGTCTTTTACTAACACAAAATCAGCTAAAGCAGCCCCAAGGGTGGCGCCATCCGCATGGAACTTCCCCTTTATAGTGCCGTTGTACGTGTTGTACGTCACAGCGCTTTGCTAGAGCATTTTTTTTTTCACGATCGTGTGTAGGCAAGGCCATTTTAATGATCAAGTTGAAAAAGACGTTGTTTTTTCTAGAGCCTGAAAACGTAATTTTTTAGAACCCGGAAAATGATCGTGAGTACGCGGCATAAGTTTAACGGTTTGGCTGCTGAGACCCACATTCTGAGGAAGAGAGGGATCTCAGGTCCAGTACTTTCTACAATTAATAATGCCAGAAAGCCAGCTTCCAGACTTATTTACTACAGAGTCTGGAAAGCATGTTTCATGGTGTGAAACCAACAAATGGAATCCTCAAAGATATGACATAAATAGAATTCTTGCCTTTTGCCAGCTAGGAGTGGATATGAAATTAGCCCTTATTACCATTAACCACTTACCCCCCGGACCATATTGCTGCCCAAAGACCAGAGTACTTTTTGCGATTCGGGACTGCGTCGCTTTAACAGACAATTGCGCGGTCGTGCGACGTGGCTCCCAAACAAAATTGGCGTCCTTTTTTTCCCACAAATAGAGCTTTCTTTTGGTGGTATTTGATCACCTCTGCGTTTTTTATTTTTTGCGCTATAAACAAAAATAGAACGACAATTTTGAAAAAAATGAATATTTTTTACTTTTTGCTGTAATAAATATCCCCCAAAAATATATAAAAAAACATTTTTTTTCCTCAGTTTAGGCCGATACGTATTCTTCTACATATTTTTCGTAAAAAAAAATCGCAATAAGCGTTTATTGATTGGTTTGCGCAAAAGTTATAGCGTTTACAAAATAGGGGGTATTTTTATGGCATTTTTATTAATATTTTTTTTTACTAGTAATGGCGGCGATCAGCGATTTTTTTTTCGGTATTGCGACATTATGGCGGACACTTCGGACATTTTTGACACATTTTTGGGACCATTGGCATTTTTATAGCGATCAGTGCTATAAAAATGCATTAGATTACTATAAAAATGCCACTGGCAGTGAAGGGGTTAACACTAGGGGGCGGGGAAGGGGTTAAGTATGCCTGGGTGTGTTCTTACTGTGGGGGGGGGGGTGGCCTCACTAGGGGAAACACTGATCTTCTGTTCATACATTGTATGAACAGAAAATCAGCATTTCCCCTGCTGACAGGAACGAGAGCTGTGTGTTTACACACACAGCTCCCGTTCCCCGCTCTGTACCGAGCGATCGCGTGTGCCCGGCGGCGATCGCGCCCGCCGGGCACACGCACGGGAGCCTGGGGCGAGCGAGGGGCGCGCGCGCGCCTCCGGCGGCGCGCGTGCGCCCCTAGTGGCGGCTAATAGGCAGGATGTCATATAACGTGATCTCGCCTAGGAGAGCCACCTTGTGGACGTATTTCGACGGTGCGGCGACGGCAAGTGGTTAAGGGTCAAATATCAGCTCTATCAGTCTTCTTTCAAAGACCACTGGCATCTCGTTCCCTAGTGCGGGCCTTTATTCAGTTGGTACTGCGGATCAATCCGCCAGTCAAGTCTCCCTTGTGCCAATGGGATCTGAATCTAGTATTATCAGTGTTGCAGAAGCAACCCTTTGAACCTATTCGCCACATTCCGCTGATTCTTTTCAGCAGGAAGTTGGCCTTTTTGATTGCTATCTCTATGGCTAGAAGAGTATCTGAATTAGCAGCTTTTTCCTGTAAAGAGCCTTACTGTATTTAGTTTGTCATAAAGACAAAATTGTACTACGACCCCATCCTGCCTTTTTACCTAAGGTGGTGTCGGCTTTTCATTTAAATCAGGACATTGTCCTGCCTTCCTTTTTCCTGGATCCGCAGACAGCGGAGGAAAAATTATTACACTCTCTAGATCTCGTAAGAGCAGTAAAGGCATATCTGCAGGCAACCGCTCAAATACGTAAAACAGATGATTTGTTTATTTTGCCAGATGGTCCCAAGAAGGGACAAGCGGCATCAAGATCCACTATCTCCAGGTGGATTCGAAAGACAATTATTCAAGCCTATGGTTTAAAGAATAGGACTCCTTTTTCTGTTAGGGCGCACTCTACCAAGTGCTTCATGGGCAGTGCACCACCAGGCTTCGGTAAAGCTTCAACTTGGTCCTCAGTCCACACATTTTCCAAATGTTATCAAGTGGGCGTGAAAGGACAGGAGGATGCCGCCTTCGGGCGAAGTGTGCTGCAGGCAGCGGGATAAAGCTTCTGGTCCATGGCGGCCTGCTTGATCTGTGTCTCCCTCCCTTCATATGGAGCATTGCTCTGGGACGTCCCATTATGTAAAGATAAAGGCTCTGTGTCCCATGGTGTACGATAAAGAAAACAGGATTTTTAAAACGGCTTACCTGTAAAGTCCTTTTCTTGGAGTACACCACAGGACACAGAGGTCCCCCCCTTCTTATGGGAACCTTATTGCTTGCTACAAAACTGAGGTGCTTCCCTGATGGGAGGGGTTATATGGAGGGGAACTGTCTTCAATTGGTTGTGCCAGTGTCCAATCACCGCTGGAGACCCTTAACCCATTATGTAAAGATAAAGGCTCTGTGTCCTGTGGTGTACTCCAAGAAAAGGATTTTACAGGTAAGCTGTTTTAAAAATCCTGTTTTTTTGTTGTGTCAACCTGGTTTGTTTTCGGGATTCGTTTCGTATATTCGTTGGATCGAGTGGATTTGAAACGTTTTCTAATCCACCCAGTATAACTTTGGACGGGACCAAATTTATTGTGAATAGCTGTGGTTGTTAAGGAGCAATGGCCACTGCATCCTTAACAACCACAATACATTCTGCAACCAGAAGATTAAATAAAAAATCCATGCCAGGTCCTAGTGTGGAATTTAAGGGGAACCCCATTCCAAATTTAAAAAATGGCATGGGGTCCTCCCTAAAATCCATACCAGACCCTTATCCGAGCATGCAGGCCAGGAAAGGGGGGTGGTGAGTGAGTGGCCCTCCCTTCTGAACCATACCAGGCTACATGCCCTCAACATGCGGGGGGGGGGGGGGGCTTGGGGAAAGTTGTACTTAGGTGATACCTCCCCTTTTAGAAAAGTCCGTCCTTGGTGATATCATGGGTGTAGTTAGGGCTCATATAAATGCCAGTGTGGATGGGGCACAGGAGTGAGATACCACAGAGCTGCTAAGATGTAGTGTTCTCCTGCATAGTTGACCAAAAGGGCCCACTGGAAAAAGTCCCAGGTGAGGTGGTATAGAACATGGGAGGAATAGCTGTAGTCTCCATTTCTCCCCTGACCTTCTTCTGCAAGAAGCGTTGGAGGTCTTAAAAAAGTCCTTTGATGTGAGTAATCATGATTCCTGGGAATGAGTGTGTCATCTGGGAGCGGGCCTGGCTGAGCAGAGCTATGGAGGGGACATCAAGAAGAGAACAGTATACTAAAGAAAAGCACCTTGATCCTCCCCCTGACCCTCAGCTGCGGGACCTGTGATTTGGTGATGGAAGCTTAATGCTGTGGACTTAGTATACATTGGAAAGTGGTCCCAACTCTGTGATGCTCGCAAGGAGAGGAATGAAGGTGTAGATAGAAGATGGCTAAAAAGATGTGTACTTGCAACCTGTATTAAAATGACTGCTACAGAATTTCTAACCTTTTATGTGGTTTTCCGTATCAAAGATTCTGTTAGTATATCAACGTGATACGCCACAGAAGATTTACGGTAAAATAAAGAAAATGCATTCATAAGTGGAACCTCCTTTTTTCATAAATATTAGGGCCTCAGGCTGGTTTCATGAGTGGGCCTCGCGCCAGGAGCATGACACTATATGGCAGATATCTGAAACTACAGGTGGGTGGTTTTTCTATCTAAGATGCAAAGCTGGTACAGTTTGGCACCAACACCCGCCCAATCATAGTCCCCCTTACATTCCAGTCATTGCCAACTTCTCTTTCAACAATTTGGAGGAAGGAGGAATATTTAACCAGAATGTGTACACATTATACATTTTAAGAGGTTGTTACCAATATTTATTAGGAATTTAGTAGGCCATGTATATATTTTAATGATATGTTTTTATTGTGAGAACTCTGTTTGTTCATTACATATGTAGGATCTTCTTCCCTTCAGTGCACAGAGAAGAAACAGAAGAGGTCACTGACCCAATACAATAAAATCTCTTATGCCGCATACACACCATCACTTTATGTGATGAAAAAAAACGACATTTTCTGTGAAGTAAAAAACGACGTTTTTGAAACTTCAATTTTCAAAGACGAAGTTGCCTACACACCATCGTTTTTCTCACAATGTTCTAGCAAAGCGAGGTTACGTTCCACCACGTTTTTCCATTGAAGCTCGCTTCTGGGCATGCGCGGATGAAAAAACGTTGTTTTAAACAACGTTTTTGCTACACACGGTCAATTTCTGTGAAGTAAAAGTTGACGTTTTGAAAAACGACACATAAAATTGAAGCATGCTTCAATTTTTTTTGGTCGTTTTTTTAGAAGACATAAAACAACGTTTTCCCCCAAACACGGTCAATTAAAGTGACGTTTTTAAAAACGTCATTTTTTTTCATCACATAAAACGACCGTGTGTACGCGGCATTAGATTTGTTACAAGAAAAATAAATATTTATTTTTTGTTGAATCTGGAGATTTCCAATGGCTGTCAAAGTTGGCAGATCAACATAAGACCATTATGGATCTGCGTGCCCTATATAAGAACACCCTTATTGTTCTCCTCTACTAGTACAAGGTACCAAGTCAGTTCTAAAATACAATTAGCCATTAAAAGAAGAAAACCTGCAGCTAGCTGTAATAAATGTTAGTTATTTCCAAAAATCTTTTCAGGTAAATGACTCAAATAATGGAGAATATGTGCTAAATGAAAACACTATGAGCTAGATTCAGAGAGATGGCCGCAACTTTGCGGCGGCGTAGCTTAGCGTGTTTAGGCTACGCCGCCGTAAGTTAGCGAGGCAAGTACTTGATTCTCAAAGTACTTGTCTGCTAAGTTACGGCGGCGTAGCCTAAAGCGGGCGGGCCTAAGGGCGCCTAATTCAAATTTGTCTGAGGGGGCGTGTTTTATGATAATGAAGCTTGACCCTACATTTCCCACATTTCCCAGTGTGCATTGCGGCTAAGCCTGCCGCACGGGCCTATTGATTTTGACGTGGACGTAAACGACGTAAATCCCTATTCACGGACGACTTACGCAAACAACGTAAAATTTTTGAATTTCGACACGGGAACGGCGGCCATACTTAACATTACTATTCCATCTATTTGATGGAATTACTTTAGGCAGCCTATCTCTTACGTAAACGGCGTATCTTTACTGCGTCGGCCGGGAGAGCTGCTGTCACGGGCGTACGTGAATAGGCGTATCTAGTGATTTACATATTCTACGCCGACCGCAATGGAAGCGCCACCTAGGGGCCAGCCTAAATATTGCACCCTAAGATAGGACGGCGCAAGCCGTCGTATCTTAGATAGGTTTAAGTGTATCTCTGTTTGAGAATACACTTAAACCTAGGTCGGCGCAGATTCAGAATTAGGTCGGCGTATCTACTGATATGCTGACCTTACTCTTTCTGAATCTAGCTATATAGTTTTTGTTATGGTCCCAGGCTTCATTTGCTAAGAAAAATACTTGTGTGACGTCTGAATCTGTGAAATACTGCTTACAGCCACTGGAGGGCGGTGACCTACTACAGACGTCCCAATCCAAGTATTTCTAGTATTCTAAAAAAAATAAAAATAAATTACACCCTGACCTTATTTTACTTTTAGGCTGGGTTCACACTGCCACACAGAGCAGCTCACAGCAGGGGTCCCTGTTCACTGTTTCAGGTCCGATTTCAGTCCAAATATTTGGCTGAATTCAGACCTGAAACGGACCAGAAGATGCACAGGACGCGGAGCCTCCCTGGAGATGTGTGGTCTGCCTCCATAGAGATGGGAGGAGCCTGTGATACTTGTGTACATGGGTATTTTTCTTTTTTTATTTTAAATACATTTGCAAAGATTTCAAACAAACTTCTCTCCCGTTGTCATTATGGGACATTGTTTGTAGAGTTTTGAGGAAAATAATGAATTTAATCCATTTTGGAATAAGGCTGTAACATACCAAAATGTGGAAAAAGTGAAGCACTGTGAATACTTTCCGGATGCATTGTGTGTGTAAGCCACAGTGGCCACATCAAGGCACCCCAGGTTATCCCGCTCGTCTTGTGCCCCTGCTGGGTGTCCTGGACATCCCTGTACATTTAAAGGAGGGGTGGGCTCCCTCCAGACATACCAGCCTGAGCTCATTTGGCTTCTCTTCAGGTTCCCAGGAGTGAAATTTGTTTTGCACTCTTGTAACGTCACAGGAATCAGTCCAGGCACCACATTATCCTGATATTATAAAGTCTGGATAATGTGGTGCCTGGACTGATTCCTGTGACGTTACAAGAGTCCAGGCACCACATTATCCTGACAATAAAGTCTGGATCCTCCAGATGTCTTTACTGACACCCAGGGCAGCCATCAGAAATGTTTGGGCCCCTTACACAGCTTTGGGCCCCCCCCCCCCTCCCCAAGCCTGACCACCAACATTACCCAGGGCTTGCCCACGGGTCATCCTACCAAATCCGCTCTCCGGCCACCTCACCTGTACACACTCAGCCCCCCCAATCCTGTATATATGTCAGTGCCTCCCAAACATACACACCTGCATATATGCCAGCCCACCCCCACACACCTGTGTATATATATATATATATATATATATATATATATATATAGTAGCCCCTCACATACACACAGTGCTGTGTTTTGGCCCAGAGTGGCACTTTGCGAGGGGCGGCAAAAAAGATGCCCCCCCTTCAAAAAAAGCACCCGCACCCTCCTCTCGCACGCAGTCAACAGCGGTGCTCAGTGACAGGGCTGCTCCATTTGCCAGAGAACTTGGCAGTGGTGCTGTGATAGGGGAGAGGAGAGCTTCTGTCAGCCAAATAGAAAGTGGCTCTAATCAGGGACACCGCCCACTCAGAGAAAAGTGCACACTCTGACCTCCCTTCCTCCCCTCACTTTAACAGTTAACTGTCATCTGTGCCTGCCCCATGCAGAGTGTGTCACCTACCTGTGTGTGTGGGGTGCCTCCACCACGCTTTCACTCACCTATGTGCTTACTTCTCCAACCCAAACCCTGCACAACCACCAGGGACCCCGCACAGCCACCAGGGACCTCGCACAGGGACCCAGCACAGCTACCAGGGGCCCCGCGCAGCCACTTGGGACCCCGCACAGCCACCAGGGGGCCCCGCACAACCACCAGGGACTCCGCACAACCACCAGGGACTCCGCACAGCCACTAGGGGCCCCGCACAGCCACCATGGGCCCCGCACAGCCAACAGGGACCCCACACAACCACCAGGGACCCTGCACAGCCACCCAGGACCCTGCACAGCCACCAGGGACCCCCCACAGCCACCAGGGGCCCCGCACAGCCACCAGGGGTCCTGCGCAGCCACCAGGGACCCCGCACAACCACCAGGGGTCCTGCACAGCCACCAGGGACCCCGCACAACCACCAGGGACCCCGCACAGCCACCAGGGACCCCGCACAGCCACCAGGGACGCGGGATTCACACAGCCACCAAGGACCCAGGACCCCGCACAGGGACCAGTGACCCCGCACAGCCACCAGAAACCCAGCACAGGGACCCCGCACAGCCACCAAGGACCCGGGACCCCGCACAGCCACCAGAGACTCCACACAGGGAGCAGTGACCATGCACAACCACCAGAGACCCAACACAGGGACCAGGGAACCTGGACAGCCACCAGGGGCCCCGAATTGCCACTTGAGAAGGAAGGTGTGGGGCAATTTTAGATGGAGGGGGCGCCCAATTTTAGTAAACCAAAATACACCACTGCATAAACAAATCTGTAAACACACACACACAAGGCTCTGGCCCCTCCCTGTACACAAACAGCCCCCCTCCCTTTCCCTCACAGCCCCTACTTGTAACGAAGATCTTGCTACCTGTCCCAGCTCGTTTTCACAAAGCTTACATGTTGCTGAGAATCACAGTACAGCTCACACAAAAATAGACCTCCTAGTTCAATGGCTTGGGAAAGACTGCCGAACATGCCAGTAGAATCAGGAACATTAACATAAAACAACCAGAGACTGGTCTTAAAAAGATTTGGAGCAGATTAGAAGAGTGCTATGACTCAACAGAGACTATAAAGCATGTACTGTTTAAAAGTATTGAGGACTTTCCCAGAATACCTAGCAAGGGTTATCACAAACTACGAGAATTAGCCAACTTGCTAGAGGAACTACTTGCTAATGAGGAGGGAGACCTGCCTGGTCTCGCCTCCCTGGATGCAGCCAGAGGGATTAAACCCTTAATTCTGAAGCTTCCTTTTGACCTACAACAAAGGTGGGTCACATATAGTTCTAAACATAAGAAGAGGTCCCAGGTACCATTTCCACCATTTTTGTAGACTTTGTTTCAGACCCACCGCGGTCAGTAGCATGTTCACTAACGTACTTGACGTCCTTCCTCCTTTCAACCATCACTCGGGGGAGAGCAGCATCACGGAGGGGGACACAGAGCATGGAGGACAGCAGAAAAACGGAGGGGGACGCAGAGTGCTTACAGCAGCATCACTCGGGGGGAGAGCAGCATCATGGAGGGGGACACAGAGCATGGAGGACAGCAGAAAAACTGAGGGGGACGCAGAGTGCTTACAGCAGCATCACTCGGGGGGAGAGCAGCAGCACGGAGGGGGACACAGAGCATGGAGGACAGCAGAAAAACGGAGGGGGACGCAGAGTGCTTACAGCAGCATCACTCGGGGGGAGAGCAGCAGCACGGAGGGGGACACAGAGCATGGAGGACAGCAGAAAAACGGAGGGGGACGCAGAGTGCTTACAGCAGCATCACTCGGGGGGAGAGCAGCATCACGGAGGGGGACACAGAGCATGGAGGACAGCAGAAAAACGGAGGGGGACGCAGAGTGCTTACAGCAGCATCACTCGGGGGGGGAGCAGCATCACGGAAGGGGACACAGAGCATGGAGGAGGACAGCAGGAGCACGGAAGGAAACACAGGACACGGTACACAACATGGAGGAGGACGCGGCGCGCGGAGGGGGAGAGCAGCATACACCCGCCCTCGTAGCTCACAAACTCCACCCGCCCTATCCGCTCGCAAACTCTGCCTACCCTCTCTGCTAAAAACCTCCTCCCGCTGACCCGCTGACCAAGTATCGGGTCAGGCATCGGGAGCATTTGTGCGAGCACAAGTACTTGCGCAAATGCTCTGTATCGGTCCTGATACCGATACTAGTATCGGTATCGGGACAACCCTAATCTGAATGATATAACCTAATTATATAAAGTCCTGTGTCATCATATAACTTGGCTTTAGATGATCTAACAGCATCCTTTGTGACTGGCAGAATGCCAGCATGTCAAGTCTGGAAGCTGCACATCTTTTCACTCTGAATCAGAGTACATTTTCTATAGGGTATAATGTTCATTAAGGTCAACGCAACACTATCACTAGGAACTGGTTTCCCTTGCCATAGAAAACACTGATTGCAGCACTTTCTGGAAAAATACCATTTTACCTTATGTTTGAACTCACTGTTAAGCCTCAGACTTTTGTCCGAAGGGCATGTGCCTGGATTTTGTCTTGCAGACAAAAGGCACACAATTGTCGGCCAACAAACACGAACGTAGTGATGTACTAGACGTACTACGTGTTTTTTCAGCTCTTTAGCGCCACCCTTTGGGCACCTTCTGCTAATGTTGTGTTTGGTGAGCATTGCTTCCGAGCAACGCGTGTTTGTACTTTGGACTTGTGCACACATGATCGGAAAATCCGACAACAGACCGTTGTACACGGACAATTTTAAAGCCTACCATCCAACATTTGTCATCACACAATTCCCGTCGGAAAAAACGACCGTGTGTACGAGGCTTTAGCTCACAAAATGCCACAAAGGGAAGCATTTCGTATTTTCTTTGTGAAAGAGTTAAGGCCCGTACACACGGTCGGACTTTCGGCCAACAAACTTCAAAATCAACAAGTTTTCAAATTTGTCCGATCGTGTGTACGCTCCATCGGACCAACTTTTTCGGGTTTCATCGAACAAAAAGTTCAGTCTGCAAAGGACAAACTTTTCGACAACAAAAGTCTGATGGTGCCTAGTCCGACTGTGTGTACAGCAAGCCATCGGACTTTTGTACAAAGTGCAAATACGCATGCTCAAGACCAATGTGAAAATCAACCAACAATAGCAGAAGTTAACCAAAGGGTGGCGGTAAAGAGCAGAAAAACCATGTGATGTTGGGAAAGTTTTAGAAAAGTTTGCAGAAATGTCCGAGCGTGTGTATGCTATGGGTGTGACCTGACAACTCACTTCGGACAAAAATCCAAGGGAAAGTTTGTCGGATGTCCGACCGTGTGTACGAGGCTTTACATGGGTGGTATTGGTAGCTCAGTCAGGATGCTAAAACAACTAATAATAGATTGCTAATTGACAATTGCACCATGGCAATCTCATACCCTTGTTAAAGCGGTGTTTCACCCTAAAAACTAATTTCTAGCATGCCATCAAGCATACTAGCGCGATCCACAGTACACCTTTCTTTTATTTTTTGGCGCCGTACTCACTGTTTACTGCCGTAATGAAGTTTCAGACTCCCCGCGGGGAATGGGCGTTCCTATGCAGAGGGAAGATGATTGACGGCCGGCTATGGCGCGTCAGGCTCCCCGAAGATAGCCGAAATAGGACTTGCCTCTTCACGGCGCTATACGGCGCCTGCGCACAGACATCGGAGCTGACGGCGCAGGCGCCGTGAAGAGGCAAGTCCTATTTCGGCTATCTTCGGGGAGCGTGACGCGCCATAGCCGGCCGTCAATCATCGTCCCTCTGCATAGGAACGCCCATTCCCCGCGGGGAGTCTGAAACTTCATTACGGCAGTAAACACTGAGTAAGGCGCCAAAAAATAAAAGAAAGGTGTACTGTAGATCGCGCTAGTATGCTTGATGGCATGCTAGAAAAAAAAATATTTTTTTTAGGGTGAACCCCCGCTTTAAGGGGATTCTAGGATTTAAAATGACAGCTATCACAAACGTATAATGCCGTGTACACACGCCCGGAATTTCCGACAACAAATGTTCGATGTGAGCTTGTGGTCGGAAATTCCAACCGTGTGTAGGCTCCATCAGACATTTACTGTCGGAATTTCCGAAAACAAAAATTTGAGAGCTGGTTCTCAAATTTTCCGACAACAAAATCCGTTCTCCTAAATTCTGATCGTGTGTGGAAAATTCTGACGCACCAAATTCCACGCATGCTCTGAATCAAGTACGAGATGGAAGCGCTCGGTCTGGTAAAACTAGCATTCGTAATGGAGATAGCACATTCGTCGCGCTGTAATGGACTGAAAAGCACGAGGCTGAAAAACGCGAATCGTCTCTCACCAAACTTCTACTAACACGACTGGTGTTGAACTTCTCTTTTCTAGTGCCGTCGAACTTGTTGTACATCACCACGTTCTTGGCATTCAGAATTTCCGACAACATTTGTGTGACCGTGTGAGAAAAGTTTGAGCCAACAACCTTCGGAAATGCATCCACGGTTTTGTTGACGAAATGTCTGATCATCTGTGCGCGGCATAAGGCTGAATTCCATAGGTGTGGGCACACCTTAATAACCATGTGCAGTGCCAATTTCCCCTGCTTCCTGGCACCCCCTGTCTCCCCCCCCTGTAGTGCTGCCAGATTCCCTCCTCTCCCCTCTCCACAGAGAAAATTACTGGGGAATCTCTGTCCTCAGTCCTTTTCTCTGTCTTAAAAGTGGGACATCAGAGGTCTGTTTAGACCCTTGATATTTCACCAAAGCCCCCCAAATGGAGCTCCTAAAAAAAAAATTATTTTTAATTTAATTGTAAAAAATATATAAAATAAAAACTACTGATACCAATCTCTGCTCTGCTGACACAAAAACTACATGCAACATTTTTTGTAATGCAGCACACCACAGCGCAAGGGAATAGATGGCACTGCAGCACACTAATGTCCATAATGCACATTACCATACACTTGCAGTTGGGGGGCAGTAAAAACACAAGGTTAACCCCTTCCTTACCGGCGCATTGTAAAATGACGCCGGCAGGAACCCTCCCTCGATTCGGGTGGACGTCATATGACGTCCTTTGTTCCCGGCGATCTACAGCGCCGGCGCGCGCCCACGGCACCGCTCGTGACCCGGCACGAGTGCCCCGGCGCCCGCGATTGCCGGTGATCACAACAGGAGTGTGGATCTGTGTGTGTAAACACACAGATCCACCTCCTGTCAGAGGTAAGGAGACCAATGCTGTGTTCCCAGTACAGAGGAACACACATCTTGAGGCTGGGTTCACACTACTACACTTCTTTCATCCTACTTTGCTCTGCTACATTGGTCCTACATTTATCCTACATTGGTCCTACATCCATCCTACTTTCATGAACAGGATACTACTTTGGTCCGACTTCAATGATATTCAATGGGCTGAAGTAGGATCAATGTAGGACCAAAAGTAGTACAGGGAGCATTTTCAAAGTCGACCGACTTGTGTAGGACCAGTTAAGACGGCTCTCATAGGGAAACATTGATTTTCATACGTCATGCTACATGAGGCTCCCAATGTAGGACCGTTTGTAGGACAAGTGTGAACCCAGCCTTAGGGAACATTTTAACCCCTTCAGCGCCCCCCTAGTGGTTAACCCCTTCCCTGCCAGTCACATTTACACAGTAATTAGTGCATATTTATAGCACTAATCGCTGTATAATTGTGAATGGTCCCAAAAACGTGTCAAAAGTGTCCGATGTGTTCGCCGCAATGTCACGGTCACAATAAAAAATCGCAGATCGCCGCCAACACAAAAAATGTATAAAATAAAAATGCCATAAATCTATCACCTATTTTGTAGACGCTATAACTTTTGCGCAAACCAATCAATATACGATTATTGCGATTTTTTTTCACCAAAAATATGTAGAAGAATACGTATCGGCCTAAACTGAGTAAAAAAAATTTTTTTTTTTAAAAAAATTGTAATATTTATTAAATGAAAAAGTAAAAAATATTGTGTTTTTAAAAAAGATTGTCGCTCTTCTTTTGTTTATAGTGCAAAAAATAAAAACCGCAGAGATGATCAAATACCACCAAACGAAAGCTCTATTTGTGGGGGGAAAAAACATAAAGATTTAGTTTGGGTACAGTGTTGCATGACCACGCAATTGTCATTCAAAGTGCAACAGCGCTGAAAACTAAAAATTGGTCTGGGCAGGAAGGGGGTGAAAATGCCCTGTATGGAAGGGGTTAAGCAACATGCTTCCTCTTAGAGCCCTTTCACACTGGGGCAGTGGGGACGTCGGCCGTAAGGCGTCGCTATTTTTTGCTGCGCTTTACCGTAATTTTTGTGGCGCTATTTGACGCAAAACGTTACTGCAGCAGCGCTTTGTTCAGCGGTGCTGCCCATTGATTTCAATGGGCCGGGGCGCGCTGTACTAGCGGTGTATACACCCGCTCCCACCGTCCTGCCAGAGCACCACTTCAGGCTTTCATACTGGAGTGAAAGGAGCAGCTCTTTCAGGGCACTTTGCAGGCGCTATTTTTAGCGTTATAGCGCCTGAGTGTGAAAGGGGTCTTAAGCTGAAAAGGCAATGGACAGGGTGGTACACATGTCACCTTAATGGGGTTGTGCGGCAAACTGCATTGGTGAGGAGTATAATGGAGTTAAAACAGGCAGTGAAGATGCCTCTGAAAAGTGATTCACCATGGAAAATGTGTACACGGGTCGTTAACTTGATTTTTCCTATTCAAACCATGGAGTGCAGAAGCTAATTATCATTAATAAGCACATATGAGCTTCAGGTGATATACATCTAGACCCAGGGAAACACCTCTTCCTGGTCTACCTTTCTTCCTGTGAATGTACCTGCGAAGCTTATGCTCTCTCCCAGTGCCATACGTGATTATACATAAAACGGGTTGATGGAGGAAGCTACAGCCTCATCATCTTCTGCACTATACCACGATGAAGATGATTTCTGCTGTCCCATTTGTCAGGAGACCTTCCAAACTCCAGTGAGAACTGAGAGCTGTCGGCATGTGTGAGTACCTGATCATGGTGATTTTTTTTATTCCATATTATAGATGAGTTTTAGGTTGTTTGTCGCACATTTCTGTACTATCTGATACTCTAATTTAAAGTGGTGTGCTATTTCTATTGTATAAGTGGACTTTCTTTTCATAGACAAGCAGTGAGAACCGCAAGCTTTTATGAAGCTTTCATTAAGCTATGAGCAGATTTCTTTAAGCCTTTAGCCCATGTTCGCATTGAGGGCGGGTTTGAAATTGTGCGACTTCAGCTGAACTTGCACGCTTTCAAACTGACAAAGCAGTCCGTCTTTGGGGGTGATTTGACAGACATCTGTGCGGGTTCATGCATGGATATCTATTCCAATCAGTGGCGTCACTAGGGTTGGTGTCACCCAGTGCGGTAAAACATGGTGTCACCCCCCCCGTCTAGCACCAAGCAGGCAGCGCACGAGGCGCACCCCAAACCAGCCCCTGTAAATGATAGTATAGTGGCAGGTTGGGGTAGTATAGAGTGGTATAGTGGCAGGTTGGTGTAGTGGGGTGGTATAGGGAATGTTGGGGTGGTATAGGGAATGTTGGGGTGGTATAGGGAATGTTGGGGTGGTATAGGGCAAGTTAGGGTTGCATAGGGCAAGTTAGGGTTGCATAGGGCAAGTTAGGGTTGCATAGGGCAAGTTAGGGTTGCATAGGGCAAGTTAGGGTTGCATAGGGCAGGTTGGGGTTGCATAGGGCAGGTTGGGGTGGTACAGGGCAGGTTGGGGTGGTACAGGGCAGGTTGGGGTGGTACAGGGCAAGTTGGGGTGGTACAGGGCAAGTTGGGGTGGTACAGGGCAAGTTGGGGTGGTACAGGGCAAGTTGGGGTGGTACAGGGCAAGTTGGGGTGGTACAGGGCAAGTTGGGGTGGTACAGGGCAAGTTGGGGTGGTACAGGGCAAGTTGGGGTGGTACAGGGCAAGTTGGGGTGGCATTGGGCAGGTTGGGGTGGTATAGGGCAAGTTATGGTGGCATAGGGCAGATTGGGTAGGTACAGGGCAAGTTAGGGTGATACAGGGCTGTTTGGGGTAGTACAGGGCAGGCTGTGGTGGTACAGGGCTGTTTGGGGGGGGGGGGTACAGGGCTGTTTGGGGTGGTACAGGGCAGGCTGGGATTGCACAGGGCAGGCTGGGCATGTCGGCTAAAAAAAACAAAAAACAAAAAAAAAAAACGGGATGGTGTGGACCGCACCCCCCTAGCAATGCCTCTGATTCCAATGGCCAAAACTAGTACAAGAACAACTTTTGGGAATCTGAGTCGCACAGATTCTGATGGTTCTGTTGCTGGCAATAGCCGCCATTTTGACATGTGAACGGGGGCTTAAAGAGCTTTTTTAGCTCTTATTTGAAAATGTTATATGCAAATCTCAATGGGCGTGTGATTGTCACTTTAAGCAAGCTGCTAGCAAGCTTTCAACCAGCTTCAAATAGCCTAGACTGCCAGCAGCTTGTTTAATGTGGCAATCAATACTCCCATTAGGATCTGTGTTCAACATTTACAAACTGGAGTTGAATGGTACTTTAACCACTTGCCTACTGGGCACTTAAACCCCCTTCCTGCCCAGACCAATTTTCAGCTTTCATCGCTGTCACTCCTTGAATGACAATTTAGGCGGTCATGCAACACTGTTTCCAAATGACTTTTTTTTTTTTTTTTCATACAAATAGAGCTTTCTTTTGGGGGCATTTTTTTCCCCCTCATGTTAGTGTGACTTTTTTTTAAGTCGCACTAACATGAGGGGAAAAAAATGCCACCAAAAGAAAGCTCTATTTGTATGAAAAAAAAAAAAAGTCACACTAACATGAGGGGGGAAAAAAATGCCACCAAAAGAAAGCTCTATTTGTATGAAGAGAAAAAAAAAAGCTGATCACTGGCTTCTGTCAGAGGGACATGGGTCCCTCACACAGAGACACAGCTGCCTCATCTGTGCCTCCCATCAGCAAGGATCTGGGTTTATTTTTTTTGCTAAAAAAGACCTACAATTTTGAAAAAACGTTTTTCATAGTTCCCCCTTTAAATTTGTTTTCTGAAAACCTGGGTTATTTTTATTTTTCCCTTCATTGATGATGGGTACTGGTGGGCACAAATGAGGCAGCCGCGGCTCTGCGTGAGGGACCGATGTCCCTCTGAGGCCTCGTACACACGGCCGAGGAACTCGACGTGCCAAACACATCGAGTTCCTCGGCGAGTTCAGGGATGAAGCCGCCGAGGAGCTCGGCGGGCCGCCTTCTCCCATAGAACGAGAAAATAGAGAACATGTTCTCTATTTTCTCGACGAGTTCCTCGGCGGCTCCATCGGGCCAAAAGTGTACAGACGACAGAGTTTCTCGGCAGAATCCGGCTCTGACCGAGTTTCTCGCTGAATTCTGCCGAGAAACTCTGTCGTGTGTACGAGGCCTCACAGAAGCCAGTGATCAGCTTTTTGTCCCTGCAGCCGAGCATCGGGACAATGTCTCCCTGGCTGTGATTAGCACATCGCCATGCTCACTTCTGTGCAGGCTCTGCACGTGTTCTATGCTAACACGCCAGAGCTTATCCTTACTCCCAAATGTACAGAACCGCAAAAAATATTAAGGTGGTAGGTAGGTAGGTATTAAACCCAAAAGCAAGCATTTTATTATGTTGCACCTTACCAATTCTTGGATGTGATGGCTGTATTTGTTTTCATTTTTAGCCTTGCTTTCTTTTATTTTCACCTGATGATCTGTCTTGTTTTTCAACAGAACAAGCTTCCCTCTGCGGTAACTGTGTCAGTTAAGAGTGTTGACAAGCTACCACTGATGGGGGTGCTTACAATGATTTGCTTATATTGAATCATGTAAAACCTTTGTCCCGAAAGGGGGGGGAAAAAAACTGTTTGCTGTAACTGCTTATGTAACTTCAATGTGAGCTGGAGCTTGGCTTTTGTTAGTGTATTTAAATTGGCTAGTCCATCTAACACACCACTCCCCCCCCCCCCCCCTCCCAGAGGTGGAGGAATACATGAGGTGTGTTCCTGAAGAAAAATGCAACCACTTCATGGAATGTTTCAATGTAAGCTGTAATATATATTACATTTTTGGTATACCAATTTGTACACGCCTGTGAAGGGCCATCCTCACCCCTATGGGATGCACAGGTGTTCCATGCAGGCAGTCTGTTCACATCAATGACGGACAGGTGGCTGTATGGCCCTCCATGGATCTCTAAGCACATTCCTCCAGAGTGTACATCAGTGAGAGTCCAATGCATGGATCCGAACAGTCTGTGTTCCCGATCCATGTATCGGTCTCATGCGGATGTACAGCCAGGGATTTGCTGGGAAATTTGTGAAGCTCTTGGCGGCTGCCAGCTTGTCATTGAATTGAGTACGTTGTCTTCATGGAACACCTGTACATTAAACACGGGTGTATGGATGGGTGTGCCCGTGTTAATGAGGAATAATTCATGTGCTTAGAAGTGCAGAAGAATCTTATGGCTTGAATTATACAAATTAAGTCAATAGACTGAAAATAGAACTTTATTATTTATTATTCTTATGATTAAGAATTTTATTAAGGTGTAAGCATAAAGAAGATAACATTTTGAAAAAACTTTCATACGCGTTTCATCTGTTGTGTAACAGAGTTAGCTGTGGTGATTACTTTATTTTCCAAATAAACACACAAAATGCAAGTTATATCCGCTCAAGTCCGCCAACCAGTATTAAAGCCCAACTCTAGGCAAGAAAAAAGATCCCTTGCAGTGGGGCTGCACCAGCACTGTAAGGATAAAATACTTGGGATGTCCAGAGAGAAACCATTATTTTTTTTATTTTTTTTTCTATTGAAAAGCATGTGGCGTGCAAAACGCAACCCAAAAACTCCACCCGGTGCAGGAAAAAATGTGCACACACATAAAGAGTGAAACTGCGACGGGTGCATCGTCAAATGGTCCTCCGAAAAGGACCCAGCTCTGATCCCCCGGGGCGTTAGGCTCCTGACAGGGAAAAGTGTAACTGTGATCCATACAGCCGAAGCCATATGGACCCATCTTGGTCCAGGCAGCCGAAGCCACAAGGACCCAACATCCTCGGAGGGACTGCCGAAACGGAACCCTCCTCTGTGAGGCTCCCCCGAAGGGAGACCCCATGAGAGCCGGCGAACTAAGCCGGAAGGCCATGTCCACCAACTCTCAAGACTTTCAGAGCAGGCCCGAGGACCAGCACCCTACTCGCCGCACTAAAAGGGCAAGCATCAAACAAAAAAAGTGACAAAACGAGACAAACGGGGTAAAATTAAAAAAGGCCAGGAACAAAAATTCCTCTGGTCCTAGCCAAAAGGCTCGGCCCTAGAGGCAGGTGTCAAAAAGGTGTATGTGGAGATCAGTGACCTAAGGTGCCACACGATGAGTGCCCCTCAACACTCGTGCAATGTATGGCACCCCTGGACTGCCACTCCAGGGGCACTATCTCCACAGGCTTTTCAACGGTCCCTAGCCCCCGGTCCGGACCGGCAGCACCCTTCCCAGCCAGGAAGATAGGAGAAGAGGACGGGGAGAGCCCACCTAAGCAGGCTGCTACCCACAACCCCTATCTCTCCCACCTAATCACATTCTGGAAATACTACCCGAGAAAGGCCGAGAAGCGATAGAGCAACCATTATGTTTACTTAACCACTTACCGACGGCCCACTGTATATGTACGTCCTCTTTTTAAAGATGGATATCTCGGTAACGGCAGCAGCTGCTGCCACAACCGAGGTATCCATCTTTTATGTGGGCGGCCGTGTAAACGATAACGGCGGTCTCCGCGGCGAGATCGCCGTTATCGGTGGCGGGAGAGGGGCCCCCTCCCGCGCCCTCCGCCGCTTACCGTAGCCGTCGGTAGCGGCGGAGGAGATCGGGTGCTGCTGCCTGGTGTGTGAGGACTTGAGTGAGGGCAAGATGGCCCCCACCCGTCCTCATAGCTTTGCTGGGCGGAAGTGACGTCAAAACGTCAGTCCCGCCCAGCGTCTTAAAGAGACAATTTTTTTGTTGTCATTTTTTTAAATGACAAATTTTCCTTTTTTTTTTTTCTTGCATTTAAGTCTAAATATGAGATCTGAGGTCTTTTTGACCCCAGATCTCATATTTAAGAGGACCTGTCATGCTTTTTTCTATTACAAGGGATGTTTACATTCCTTGTAATAGGAATAAACGTGATACATTTTTTTTTGTTTATTTCAGTGTAAAAAATCATAACATCAATAATAAGAAAACAAAAAAAGTATTATTTTAAAGCGCCCCGTCCCGACGAGCTCGCACGCAGAAGCATACGCGAGTAGCGCCCGCATATGAAAACGGTGTTCAAACCACACAAGTGATGTATCGCCGCGATCGTTAGAGCGAGAGCAATCATTCTAGCCCTAGACCTACTCTGTAGCTCAAAAAATGCAACCTATAGAATTTTTTTAAACGTCGCCTATCAAGATTTTTATGGGTAAAAGTTTGACGCCATGCCACGAGCGGGCGCGATTTTTAAGCGTGACATGTTGGGTATCATTTTACTCGGCGTAACATTATCTTTCACAATATATAAAAAAATTGGGCCAAATTTATTGTCTTATTTTTTTTTTTATTCAAAAAAGTGATTTTTTTCCAGAAAAAGTGCGCTTGTAAGACCGCTGCGCAAATACGGTGTGACAAAGTATTGCAATGACCGCCATTTTATTCTCTAGGGTGTTAGAAAAAAATATATATAATTGTTGGGGGTTTAAGTAATTTTCTAGCAAAAAAAACTGTTTTAGTCTTGTAAACGCCGAATCTGAAAAACACCTAAGGTCCTTAAGTGGTTTAAACTTCTTCCCTGCCTTCTAGCGGTTGACTGTTCTGGCATTCTGGCATCCATAGCAGGACCATGGACGCTTGCTGAGAGAGCTAGAGTGTGGGGATGTAGATGCTTTAGGGACTGGTCTATTGTAAAAGACAGCTACTACCCATTGATATCACTGGAGCCCTCTAATCTGACTGTACTAAAACTGCTTTATTGTATATTGTGGGTTTTAAATCGGTGGGAGAGATTACTATAGTTATGCAAATACAATTAAAAACCTACTAAGGCAACCCTATCAATAAAGTTTTTGCAGAAAATGCTTTATGTCGGCTGTGAAAGCAAGCGGAGCACGCTGTCCTCTTTGCCGCGGGGCCATATGTAGAAGGGAGAGATCTGCACCAACAAGGGCATCGGACATCGAGGTAGAAATGAGAACACACTCAGCTGGGTGTATGTACTGCGGAAAGCAAGTAAGTTGGTATTTTCTACAGACTATGGGTATGTCACGGAGTGCCCATTTTTAATGATTGAACACGTGTACGAGAAACTACAAAGGTGCTTAGCTGAAATAATAGAGTTTAGCTTCTGAGCATAAACATGTGTGTGGTGGCTTTTTTTTTTTTTTCTGTTGGGGTGATGGTAGTATGGGGATTTATAGTATCTTACAGTATCAAAAACATTTCACACTACATACAGTATATCAGAATAGCAGATGTTTTTTTAAAATGATTTGTCTGTAGTCCCTGCATTCCACAATTCATTATTTATTTAGAGGCAGATTACAGGCAACATTTATATTTCCGCTATGGTTGCTGTATTTCCCGGAGCCGGACACTGATGTTTCACTATTAACAAAAAAATTGCTGACAATTTTGGGGATTTTTTTTTTTACTTTCTGCAATAAAACATATCCCATAAAAAATCCCAATAAGCGTATATTCATTTGTTTGCACAAAAGTTAGTCCACAATCTTTGGCATAGATTTCTGGATATTTTTTGTTTTCTTAGTAATGGCGGCAGACAAATTGGACACCTGACACTTTTTCTACACTCTCTTTGGGGACCTGTGACACTAATAAATTCATGCTAAAAATATACACTGTCACTGTACTAATGACACTGGCTGGGAAAGGGGCAGTGGTGGCTGGTGCTCAAAATTTTTTGGGGGGGCGCAAACAAACGAAAAAAACCCCCAAACCATTGCAGCCTCACTGTGCCCATCAATTGTCGCCACTGTGCCCTGTAAAATGCCCCCCCCCGCCTGGCACTTACCTTTCTGGGGTCAGCCATCCTGCTTCTACCGTCCCTCGATGTCTTCTCCCGCCCTTGATGAAGCTTCAGCCAATCTGGTTACCAGTAACCAGAACCGGTGAACCTGATTGGCTGAGACGCCTGTCAGTCTTATCCAAGGAACACACCCCCCGTGCATCCCTTGGATAAGCATCTGGAAGCAGTTTACAGCCTATCAGGCACTTCCACAGCCAACCAGCTGCCGTTATTCAGATGGCCGGCGCTCGCCAGGCGGCCAGACATCTGAATAGTCGGCGGTAGCGGCAATATATAAATTCATGCAATGCATGAATCTATGTTTTGTATCAGTGGCGGTGTGGGAGCCAGAGGGGGTGGCACTCCGGCGCCCTCTGTGGACGCACCACCACTGGAAAAGGGTTAACATCAGGGGCGATCAAAGCATTTACTGTATGCCTAGCTGTTTTTTTACTGTAGTAAGGAAGGTGCTTGTACTAGAGGAAGGCATAGATCCATGTGACTTTGCAGGAACACAGAATCGATGCCTTCCTTGCTGACAGAATGGCTATCTGCCTCGTTTACATAGTGTCTGTGTCCTAAAGGATCAGCGGGTGCAAGCAGACATCGGGTCCATGGGACCCGCTGATCAGCTCCCGCTGTATAGAATCACAGCGGGTTCCCGTTGGTGCGCACTCGCGCCCGATACCCAGAAATGCAGGATCGTGTATATACATGTAGCAGTAAAAGTGCCATAGAGCAGTTGGCAACTGGTAAAGGATCAAACTGATGTCCCATTGCTGATTTAACCCTCGAGGTACTCAAGCTTTCTGTGGATCCACCATGCCTCAGGCTTGAGCAGTTTCCTGTGGAAATTGCCTTCCCTAACTAGTTTAGTAACCCTTTCTAGGCCATTGGATTGGGAACCAGATAAGCACCCCACATGGATGTCCATAAAATGTCAGTGGCTTTATAATGCTCTACAATTGTTCTTGACAGATGACTTGTGCATCCACTGTAATGAATATATCCTCACAGAGTGAGTGTGAGATAGAGATCGAGATCTACTGTATATACTCGAGTATAAGCAGAGGCACCTAATTTTACCACAAAAAAATGGGAAAACATATTGACTCGAGTATAAGCCCAGGGTGTGCCTCACTGTGTCCATGACTAGACTGACGTTTAACATGGGGAGTGTATGGAAGGGGTGCCTGGCTTTGAAAAATCAGACAACAAAGTTTGTAGAGGAAGAGTGGGGCGTGGGGCTACATGTGAGCCAAGTTTGGGGTTCAGGGGACCTATGGCCGGCCGTTACCGGGTCCCCCAAAGTCCGGGAGATCAGGCGCAAAAAGGTGACTCGAGTATAAGCCAGGGGGGCATTTTCAGCACAAAAAATGTGCTGAAAAACTGGGCTTATATTCGAGTATATACCGTATCTCTTTAACTGCTTGCCGACCTGCCGCCGTCGTTTTACGGCGGCAGGTCGGCTCCCCTGCGAGAGAGCCCGTAGCTCTACGTCGGCTCTCTCGCAGGCCACTAGGGGCGCGCGCCCCGACTCCCATGCGCGTGCCGGCGGGTGCGTTCGCTGCCGGGCACCTGCGATTGCTCGTTACAGAGCGGGGACCGGGAGCTGTGTGTGTAAACACACAGCTCCTGGTCCTGTCAGGGGGGAAATGCTGATCCTCTGTTCATATGTATGAACAGAGGATCAGTGATTTCCCCTAGTGAGGCCACCCCCCCTACAGTTAAAACACACCCAGGGACATACTTAACCCCTTCCCGCCCCCTAGTGTTAACCCCTTCAGTGGCATTTTTATAGTAATCCAATGCATTTTTATAGCACTGATCGCTATAAAAATGCCAATGGTCCCAAAAATGTGTCAAGTGTTCACCATAATGTCGCAGTACCGAAAAAAAATCGCTGATCTCCGCCATTACTACTAAAAAAAATATTAATAAAAATGCAATAAAACGACCCCCTATTTTGTAAACGCTATAACTTTTGCGCAAACTAATCAATAAACGCTTATTGCGTTTTTTTTTAACGAAAAATATGTAGAATACGTATTGGCCTAAACTGAGGAGAATTTTTTAATATATTTTTGGGGGATATTTATTACAGTAAAAAATATTAAATTTTTTTTTTCAAAATTGTCGCTCTATTTATAGCGCAAAAACTAAAAACTGCAGAGGTGATCAAATACCACCAAAAGAAAGCTATTTGTGGGGAAAAAAAGACGCCAATTTTGTTTGGGAGCCACGTCGCACGACCACGCAATTGTCAGTTAAAGCGACGCAGTTCCAAATCGCAAAAAGTGCTCTGGTCTTTGGGCAGCAATATGGTCTGGGGGTTAAGTGGTTAAATGTGTTAGTTTTATAATTGGGAAAAACCTCTCGGTTACCTTGGACAGAATTTGTGTTACCTGAACATAAAGTCTGCAATACTTTCATGACTCCGCCCCTCACTCTTTGTGAAAATGCCAAGATCTACTCCTATTTCCCTGAGAATTAAAAAGGGTTGAAGATAAAAAAAGTACTTTCCAACTTTAAAAATTGCACCTTTTTTTTTTTTTTTTTTTTTTTTTTGTCCAAAAACTTCAATACAGATCTGAAAGGAATAAGTAATTTTATATATAATATATTCTTGCATTCTACCGAATAGGCAGACACAATGGTCACACAGTCTTGAATATATACTGTATGTCTTCTTTTTATTGTCAAGTTTCTCACATTTTATTCTGCAGGGAATTCCTTTTGTGTATTCAGATTCTAACTGGAAACCCTAAAAATCTTCCTTTTTTTTTATTATTATTCTTTTTAGTAATGACTGCACTTTCCACCCTGAAGGCCTGTTCAGTCGAGCAGTTGTGCTCAGCTCTAATAAATTCCCCTACGGGAATGGCTTTCAATGTGTGATAAAGGTGGCAACTGCTTGCCAGCAAAGTAGTCACCTGCACATTCCTTGCAGAAAGTTCTAGTGAGCACATTACTTGAAACCCTATCCCCCTCCTGTGTGACAGCCAGGAAACATTATTTTTTCTTTATTGCACTCCCAAGTAAATGTCAAGTTGAAATCATTATAATTGAGTGTATCCACTAATATATTTCTACACTCAGCAAGCTGAGTTTTTCTGCTGGTAGTCTATGTGTATGGTGATTTGGCATCCGGACCTTTTGTTTTAGGTTTGTCAGTTGTCCTTGCGTGTCTGCATGTTCATTGTCTGTCTGTCTGTACCACACCCCATTTTTGTAGTGTGGTACCTTGCCCCAGTAGCAGTCTTTTTGGGTGACCCCCCCCCCCTTCTTTTTTTTTTTTCCCCACTACTATATATGCCTACTTTAAAGAACTTATTTTTATTTATTTATTTTTTTGAAGGGCTGGCATGAGATATTGGCTGAGCTTTCCTTAGCCTTGATGAAACGTATAAACAAACAGCTTTGGAATCTGCTGCATTTGAGATCTCTGCATTTAAGGCCCCATGCACACGAGACGCTGGTAAACGCGTGTTCAGGGGCATTTGGACAGCTTTTTCAACTGCCCCTGAACACATTCAATGTTCTCCTATGTGTCCATGCACACAGTCACGTTTTTCTGCGTTTTTTTCCGCATTTGCGTTAATGCTCGTTTTTTTTCAGAAGCAAAAAAATGGGTACCGCATTTCGCCGCGATTTCGTTTATAGGCGTTTTTAAAGGTGACCTATTTTTTTTACATTAGAAATCTCAAAAATGATGGCAAATGATGAAAAACCATTAAAAAAACTGTAATTGCTTGCATTGCATTGTGGACAATCCACAACTTGTGGCAGGTGACGTGGCCAGTGGACAATCCACAACTTGTGGCAGGTGACGTGGCCAGTGGACAATCCACAACTTGTGGCAGGTGACATGGCCAGTGGACAATCCACAACTTGTGGCAGGTGACGTGGACAATCCACAACTTGTGGCAGGTGACATGGCCAGGTAACGTGGCCAGGTCATGTGGCAAGTGGACAATCCACAACTTGTGGCAGGTGACGTGGCCAGGTGACGTGGCAAGAGGACAATCCACAACTTGTGGCCAGGTGACTGTAATTGCTTGCATTGTGGACAATCCACAACTTGTGGCAGGTGACGTGGACAATCCACAATTTGTGGCAGGTGACATGGCCAGGTAACGTGGCCAGGTCATGTGGCAAGTGGACAATCCACAACTTGTGGCAGGTGACGTGGCCAGGTGACGTGGCAAGAGGACAATCCACAACTTGTGGCCAGGTGAAGTGGACAATCCACAACTTGTGGCCAGATGACGTGGACAATCTGCAACTTGTGGCAGGTGACGTGGACAATCTGCAACTTGTGGCCAGTTGTCATGGCCAGTGGACAATCTGCAACTTGTGGCCAGGTGACATGGCAATGTGACATAGCAGGTGACGTGGCCAGGTGATGTGGCACGTGGACAATCCACACCTTGTGGCAGGTGTCATGGTCAGGTGACGTGGACAATCCACAACTTGTGGCCAGTTGTCGTGGCAGGTGACGTGGCCAGGCGATTTTGGCAAGTGGATAATCCACTTGTGGCAGGTGACGTGGCAAGTGGACAATTCACAACTTGTGGCAAGTGGACAATCCAGAACTTGTGGCAGGTGATGTGGCCAGTTGACGTGGTCAGTGGACAATCCACAACTTGTGGCAAGTGGACAATCCAGAACTTGTGGCAGGTTTTTTTTTTTACTATAGTGGAGAATATCGCAGGCAGCATTAGTCTCTCCCCTGAGAAATGACGGCTGTAAAATAGCCAGCAAGCTTCAAGTAGTGTCCGCTGGTTACATTTTTTTTTTTTTTTTTTTTTTACCCCAGAGGAACCCCTAAAATTTGCAGGTCTCTGAGAACCCTTATTAAAACCAACTCATCAATGGGGGGAAAAATGCGCCTTACGTTGATGGTCAGGCACCTTAAAAGATCATTGGTGTCATGCTGCTGGCATTACCAAATTGAATTGGCCCTGAAACTATGTAGGCACCATTAAATGGGTCAAACCGCAAAAGCTCAAGGAGCCCCTAACAATAGCTGGAAGAACCCTGGTTGAAAATTGCTGGGTTACATACTGAAAGTTCCATCCTTTAAGGGGTTAACTGCAATATCCCACTCTACTTTCTTGCCAGCAGCTGTGCAGTTAAATCTGTGTGTGGCTGTTTTGCCTCCAGTTTGACTGTTAATGACCATGAAATGTATCGCTCCCATCCATTAAATTCTGCCCTGCATTTATGGGGGTTAAATGCTTTCATGTTCTCATCAGGCTCGAGCTTGGCACTATATCCCCTGATCGCTCAGAACCTTTCTTATGCAGAAATTTGCCTTTTCAACCAAGGAGGGGATTTTCTTTTTAAATATAGAGAAGTGATTTCACATTTATTACTTTTTCACTCTCTATACAAGAGTATTATATAAAACCTAAAATTGTCTTTCAATTCCTTCCAGGTGAAACTGTCCTGCATGCGGCTTCATTACAAGTCCTGCAAAAGTTACCAGGAAGAATATGGGATTGGCCCCAAAGAACCCAGAGGGGAGAACACCGCCGCTGCTTGTGCAACAAAGCCGTAAGGCTACAGTGTGCTAAAATGCATTCTGCTCATGTGGTGGTCTTTGGCATGTGTGGTATGGTGTCTTGTTTTTCTGTTGTGGTGTTCCTCTTCAATCCCCTGGGAAGTCTACCTCTTCATATGCTGATAGTAAGGATTACATTTTTCACCACTACTGGGGCGCAAAATCTACCATGTTCCATACATTTTCTGCAATGCATGTTTTTTGCCTTTGCAAAGGCAAAATTTATGGAGGGGAAAAATGTACGTACATACATACATACATACATACATACATACATACATACATACATACATACATACATACATACATACATACATACATTTTTCACCACATGTCTGTAACAATCCATGCATACAAAGAAAACCATAACCATTAAGTCCAGAGATTAACTTATGTGTAATAAAATGGAATGACCCAGGGAAAAAGTATTAAACGCCTGAAGAAAGGAAGGTTCCAGAAGGTGTGGAAAGCTGAGACACCAGCTGAAATCTATCAGAAAGCAATCCTGCCCCTTGTCAGTGTAAATTGATATCAGATGGTTCAGTCTCAACTGATGGCCTATAAAGTGTCTCATTACCAAGGTGTTGCGCACAAGAAACATCTCATGATGGGTAAAAGCAAATAGCTCTCAAGAACCTTCACAACCTTATTGTTGCAAAACATACTGATGGCACATTGGTTACCGAAGGATTTCTAAACTTCTGAATGTTCCAGTGAGCACTGTTGAGCCATAATCTTGAAGTTGAAAGCGCATAATGTCACCATAACCTGGTGCACAAAGCAAGATTTCTCACGGAGGAGTGAAAAGCATTATCAGAAGAGTTGTCCTGTAGCCAAGGGGGAGACCTTTGAAAAGACCTGGCATTGGCAGGTACAATTGTTTCAAAGAAAACAAGAGGTAATGCACTCAACTGCCATGGCTTGTATGCACGCTCACTATGCAAGACTCAGTGTTAACACCACGCAAGACACGCAAAAAAAATGTTGAAGCTTGTTCAAAGTTTTCTGCACAACCTTTAGGCCGGAATCACACTAGTGCGTTGCTTTTTTGAGCTGCGTTGTCGTTGCAGATTTCTCTAGAGGGTGTTCTGCAGATCAACTGCGGTTTAGCTGCAGATCAGGTGCGAATTTGGAGACCTGGGAGAACTTCCGGGTGAGAGGAGAGTGGGGGAGAATTGTATTGAGCTGAATGAGAGAAACTCCTGCAGAGAACTGAACACATGTGCGAATTAGATGCGTACCCATAGAAGATAATGGGACTGAATTCGCACCGCAAGACATAAAAACCGCATGCGGTTTGGAGGCAATACGCAGTGCGGATGCATCGCACATATGTGAACCAGCCTCATTGAAAACAATGTATTTTGAAATGTCCTGCGAATTAGAATTAGGTTTAAACCGCACTCAATTCGCATAGGTGTGAACCTGGCCTTAGACAAGCCTGTTAAATACCGGGAGAAAATAGTCTGGTCAAATGAGACCAAAATGTAACTTTGTATGACGCAATACACACCATGTTTGGAGGTCAAATGGCACTGCGTATCATCCCAAAAACATGGTGTGGGGCTGTTTTTCAGCATATGGAACTGGCAAACTTTGTCATGGAAGGGAAGATGAATGGAAAAATGTGCCAAGACATTCTTGATAAAATAAAAATCTGCTGTCACCTACCAGGATGACGATGAAATGAGGGTGGACATTTCAACAAGACCATGATTCCAGACACAAAGCCAACGAAACTCTCAATTGGTTTCAAAGAAAGGAAATCAAGCTGCTAGAATGGCCCAGCCAATCACCTGACTTTAATCCAATAGAAAATCTATGGACAGAACTAAAGATCAGAGTTCATAGAGGCCCACGGAACCTTCAAGATTTGAAGATTGACTGTGAGGAAGAATGGGCCAAAATCGCACCTTAGCAATGCATGGGACTAGTTTCTCCAGGTGCTGTCTTGAAACTGTCATTACCAACAAAGGATTTTGTATGAAGTTTTAAATACATTTCAGTTAGTGTGTTCAATGTGTGTATAGATAGAGAGGGATAATTAATTAGATCTTTCAGTATATGCATAAACAAGTAAGGGTAACAAAAATGTATTGAAGAAATGTATGTAAAATGGTGGCTTTTGAGCTTGGAGATTGTGAAAAATTTTAACTGTGTGTGTGTGTGTGTGTATACGCATGAGGTAAAATTCTCAGTGGGGTCTAACATCTGAGATTTTTACCATGTATTTTAAATGGTTTATCTACATTTATTTATTATGTTGTTTTTTGCAGTCTAAGTGTTACTAAACCCAGTAGCTTGCATTCACTATATCTGGTCTCCCACAGTACACAGAGCATGGAAATGCAATTATTATTTTTTTTAATCTGTGTGTGTGTGTGTGTGTGTGTGTGTTTGTTTGTTTTTTGATGTGCGCAGACTCCAAATGAGTCCTATTCAATGTGTAGCTATAATTTGCCTAATGTAGTATCCTACCAGCTGAGATATTCCACTTCCCTTATTAAATATCTAGTAGTTCATAATTTGGAGTAATCTATTTAAAACCAGTTGTAGGGGATCCACTCCAAGAGTCTTCAACCATTCCTGCCAAATTTTAGAAAATTTGTGGGCAGCATTCCTATGCTAAGTGGTTTTTCTCACAAATAAGTATTTTATTGACTTGAATCCATTGATGGCTTGTGGGGACTTGGGGAAAGAGCCAGTATCTTGCTATCAATTTTCTGGCTAAATAGTGTAGTCTAACCAAAGCAATATAAGTAGAGGGAGAGTAAAACTCTTCCACCAGACCATGTAAGTGTATTCGGTATTAACTGGATATATACACTTGATAGTCCTGACCACCTCCTTCCAGTATCTCACCAATTTTGGGGCATTTCAAAAGCAAATGAATTTGATTTCCCTGAAATGTAGCTGGTATTCAGCCACCTATGCAACTGTAATGACGTTCTATATGTGCGATTTGGAGGATAAACAGATGAGACGGTTTGGGCTAGCTACCAAGATCTGCTCCCAGCTGTCCATCTATAGGTCCCACATCGGCCTCCCATTTTTCTCTGCAAGGAAGCAGATCTGGGGCTTGTGTATGTTGGCAAGCGTATACGTGCATGATTTTTTTTTTTTTTTTTTTTTATTATTCTTAGTGGAAGGGATGGTCAAGAAACCCTGAATTATCCAAACGTCGTACTGAATGTCTACCCTGTGCTCTTATGGCATGTTGTAAATGTAGATGCATATAGTACAAATTTACATAATGAGGGAAATTTAGTACTCGGGTTAGAATAAAATCTTTTTCTCAATCATCATATAATTGCGGAAAAAACGTAACCCTAGCAGATGAGCCATTGGGTAGTTTACCCAGTTCACTGTAAAATCCGTTATCCCATATGGAGTAATGGCAAGAAAACCAACCGTACCGTTTTGCTTTTTATTTCTGTCTATAGTTTTAAGGGTAGCTGCACTGTTAGACAATCCAATGGTGCTTCTGGAAGACTCATTTTCATTTGAGACATTTCTGAATACTCTACCATGGCATGAACTATTAAGTTCCTAGAAGGATTAGCTATAACTGGTAAATTCCACCCTGTCAAATGTTGGAGCTGAGTGACTAGAAAGTGCATAAAGGAATGAGGGACTTCCACCCCCCCCCCCTCAATCTTTAGGATACTGTAGGGTACTCCGGTTTTATTCTTGCCACTCCATTTTTCCATATTAATGCGTAGTATTGCGAATCTGTGTGGTCAAACCATTATCGGGGTATCCATACAGGGACATTGTGGAGGATATACAGTAATTGGGGGGGGGGGGGGGGGGGGAGAGAGCCCATACCAATTTTAAAAATGCAGTTATTTTAGTAAATATAAACTGCTAAAGACATTTCCTCATCAGAAGTATATAGCAGGCTTGTGACTTCTATCAATGTCTGGCTGGGCACTGGTTAAAGTTGCAGGAGGAGTTTTCATTCTCCTCTGACTGTTCTATGAGGCTGCATGACGCCTGAATTTGTCTGGTCAGTGCTGATTGACTCTGCGCTGATCACATGCACCCTCTGAGAAAAAAGACTAGCAATACATACCAAACTGAGCATGTGCAGATTGCCTCCAAGACTCTGATTCCATCTTTCTGATCCTCCTTTTACGGTCCCTAATCCATCTGCTGATAGAACAAACAGCCTTTTTACTCGATGCAGCGGATTAACCTCTGCAGCAGAGCCAAAAATAAAATTAGGTTTGGCCTAACTAGGGCATGTATGCTGTATTGTCTTTGAAAAAAAATGCCACTAATTAACTGGAATCCACTGTGCTCTTTCTAGATTGGTGAGGGGAAAAGGACTTTTGCAAAACACTGGTTCTCAAAATATGACCAGGAAATTCTCAGAACAAGAAAACCAGAGGAGCCCACAAACCTACTAATTTTTCTATATATGTTTTGTAGTCATGATGCCTCTGCATTTTATAGATGATACAATACTACTTGCATCAATGATTTGTGAACACTTTATTTCCTCTATTTTAGGATGGAAACGACATACAACTGCCCTCTGTGTCCACAGCAGAACCTGAACAGACAAGCTTTGCTTGATCATTGTATCTTTATGCATTATTTTGAAGATGGGGAAGCGGTAATTTTTTTGTTCTTTTTATTCCCTAAACAGGTTAAAGGATGAGTTCACCTTTTTATAGCTTGATACATGTTACACCTGCAGCTGCCCCTGGACCTCCAACTGATTGGACCCAGTGGGATTTTCTCAGCAGGCCCCGGCCAATGATCCATGGGTTGGGACCTGCTGATTGGCTGGGTCCAATCACAGCCCAGAGCCCTGTGTTGACAAACACCACAGGGAACAATCTGCAGGGGGGACAAATATTTCTGGTAAAAAGCAGCACATAATATACACTTTACCCCTTGATTACTCCAAAATGTTAACCTCTCCCAGCCAGTGTCATTAGTTCAGTGACAATGTGTATAGTATTGTCACTGATCGCTGTATTGGTGTCACTGGTGGTGTCAGTTTCCACCCATTGTTTGTTTAGTGTCAGATTTCCCACTGGACTATCACAGTCCTACTAGAAGTTGCTGATCACTACCATTACTGGTATAAAAAATACATTTGTGTGTGCATCTAGATGTGTGAACAGTGTTGCATGACCATGCAATTACTGGTTAAAATAGCGCAGTGCTAAATGGCAAAATAAAAACATTCAGGAGCTGAAGTGGTTAAGGGACACCTGTACCGATATGGGGTGAGCTGACACAGTTGGAGAAGAGGATGTGTTCAATATGAGTGCCGTTTCCTCTCTCCAGCCACCCTCTATGTAAAATGGATAGATTCATGCATTTTTCCATGGCCGCTGCTGCCACCCCCTTTTCGGGCGTTTGAATTACAGGTGTGTGTGTGTGTGTGTGTGTGTGTGTGTGTGTTTTTGCTTTTTTGTTTAGCCATGGATTAGGCTTCAAAAAATATGAACTGTGAGTGCAGAGCATTGCGCTCGCAGTCTACCTAGGTGTATTGGTAAAGAAAATACTTTGCTTTGCTAACACGGAACCGCCTCTCGTCAATCAAAAGACGCGGATCTAATACTGGTCACCTGATTGGCTGAAGGCAGAGGTGATACCATTGTCCACCTAGCAGGACAGGAAGAAGAGACACAGGGAGGACACGGGAGCAATCGACTGACCCGTGCTACCATCCCACAGCTTGCCTTTTGTCACCTGCTGCCTGACCCGCAACCACGATGGGGCACAGTGCCTGCAATTGATGTTTCTCTTTCGTTCATTGACGGACACAGCACTTAAATCTTGATCTTAGGGTTATATCGCCACCTTCAGGAGAGGACTAGGCAGAACATGTTAAACAGCAAAAAAAATGCACAGTACCAGGGGGCGGTCCTACTGGCTATAACCCCCTCACACTGCATTGATCAGCTCAGTTTTTTTTTCTGCCTAGTGTAGAAGGACCTGGTTCCCGGTGGGGACCATTTGGTCCTGGATTTTTTTTTTTCCGTTAGTTTGCACCCCCCCCCCCCCCCCCCTAAAAAAAAAAAAAAAAAAAAAAAAAAAAAAAAAATTTAACTTCAGCCGTCACTGGGTCTGGTCATCGACCTGCGCACGGCAATGGAACTGAGAGAATATCTGCTCAAATCAAAAAAGCTTGCATATTAAGGGTGTGGGGTGCATGACAAACTAGTGATGTAGGGAAGACAAGAAGCCACAGCATGGAGCACGTAGATACAGGTTCTGCAGCAGTGGGTTAGCTCTTCAAGAGAATAAAGTCCAAATTCAATCCCCTTTTTTTTTTTTTCTTCTTTTTTTCTTTAATGGGCTGTTTTTGTGTTTGTCTATTTTTTACATTTATGTGGCATGCACCCAATATAAGAAAGTTGGGCGAATGATCGGCTGGTGGTATATTTGGTGGGGGGGCATCAAACGCCGATCTCCTTGTTATTTTTGGCCAATCGGGAAACTTGTTTCAGGACCCGTTTCCTGAATGGCTGGGAGGAGATTCAGCGTGACAATAGCGACTCTTGATTTGCTATTGTCGCACAACTGGGCAGGCTCCGAGCACCGTGCTCTGTACCCCAAGCCAACCCTTTTTTCCCTATCCGTCTTTCAGGACAGCCACAATAGAGAGATAGGCTCCTCCTCTTCCTGTAGGAAACACTGCACAGCCTTCAAATTCTCTCCTCCCCTTGCCAGACCTCAGTTCTTGGTGTTTCCTCCGGTGGGGAGACACTGCAGAGGAATCAGAGCTGGGCAGTCAGGGGACTGTGGCTACATAGACTTTCCTATCAAAGGGAGCAGGGGCTTTCCTGGAAAAACAGGCGAGGACTTACCGCCGAAACGCCACCCCAATCCGTGTCGAGCGCGGCAGCCGGCTTGCGGGGGGTCCCTATCGTGTCCACAGGACCGAGGCGTGGGGGGCAGATCCGAGCGCCCTCCTTTCTCAGGCGGCATTCATCTCTCAAAATTCGCGGGCCGAATGGCGGGTGACGTCATTTCCGGCAGCGCTCCGGAAACGTTCCCCTTTGACCCGCGACTTCCGGTTCTGGGTCGCGGCGCTGATAGGGACCCACGCGTCTGCTGGAGGAGTCTGATACTCGCCGGGGCGAGTAGGACAAGCGCAACCACCGCAATGTCGGCGACTTCTCCGGAGCATGGCCCGACCAAGGACGCTTCCTCCAGCCAGCCTCAGGTAAGGGTTTTCCTGGGGAGGGATCCCGAACCTTAGGCTTTTGTCTTTTTTCCCCTCTAATGCCCCTTGGTGGTTGGGGGGGAGGGGGAGAAGACAGTGGGAACCCAGCAGTAGTGTCTGTCCAGGGATTCCCCCAGGGTTGTAACGGCTGTTTTTTTTCTTTAAAAAAAAAAAAAAAAAAAAAACACTTTTGTATGTAAATTGTTGGTTTAATCATTAATGTGTGGGGGGCCCCCTTCTTATCTTTTCAGAAAAGCCTAGAGAAAATGGGAAGGACACATAGTTCAAGGAAAAAATGTGCCTCCTGTAGGGACTCTCTTCCTGACTCTTGGTCTAAAGTGCTATGTAGAGACTGCATACTTTCTCTTGTTAGGGAAAGGGATGCAGAACAGGAAGATAGTTTAGCAGCGTCTGTTAAAGAACTGGCTTCTACGTTTTCTTCCTTTAAATCACTGTTTGAAAGAATGCAGCCCCCTTTGGACCCCACACAGGTTACAACCCATCCTGACGATCAGGGTCCTGCTCCTGTTTCTCCTGACCCTTCAGCAGTAGCAGTTGATTTTGCAGGCCCTTCTCAGGTACAACACTCTCTGTTAGAGAATGTTGCTTCCGACTCCCAGGCAGGGTCAGATGAAGAAGACCAGGACGGTGAGCCCAAGAAGTCTTCTAGGTATAAATTGTCTCTTGACGACGTTGAGGAATTACTAGGGGCTATTTACACGACCCTAGGCATTCACACAGACAATAAGCCCCTTAGCCTCCACGACCAGATGTACAAAGGTCTGGGGGAATACAAGGGTAGGGTCTTCCCGGTTCACAAACTTCTAGTAGATACTGTTAAGAAGGAGTGGCAAGACCCTGAAAGGAAGCCCTTTTTTTCTCAGTCCCTTAAAAGAAGATTTCCCTTCTCAGAAGACCCCACTTCCGTTTGGAATAAAATGCCTAGATTAGATGCAGCCTTTTCCCAGGTTTCCAAGAAAACCGACTTGGCATTTGAGGATATGGGCAATCTGACAGATGCCATGGACAAAAGGGCGGACTCTCTATTGAAAAAGACATGAGAGTCCGTAATTGGGAACTTAAAGCCAGAATTGGCAGTTACGGTAGTGGCCCGTAATTTGGAGCATTGGCTCTCAAAAATTCAAGAACACATTGAGGCCGGGACAGACAAGGACACTATCTTGGCTTCCTTCCCTACAATTTTAAAAGGGGTGGCCTATATTGCTGATGCTTCGGCAGAGTCAATTCGCATGTCGGCTAGGTCGGCAGCTCTAGCTAATTCTGCCAGAAGAGCGCTCTGGCTCAAGACCTGGTCAGGGGACATTGCTTCCAAGTCCAAACTATGTGGAATTCCGTTCACAGGGGACCTCCTGTTTGGCCCAGGTCTGGAGTCAGTCTTAGACCGCACGGCGGATAAGAAAAAAATCTTTCCCTTTCAAACGTAAAGCCCCACTGAAAGGGAGGGGATTTCGTCCCCAAAGAAACACAGGGGTCCCTAAAACAGAAGCCCAGAAAAAGATCTGGACACCCAGGGGAAGGGGAGCGATTTTTCGCCCTCCTGACCAGCCCCCTAAGAAACAATGACTCCCAGATCAGGGTGGGGGGAAGGTTGGGGGCCTTCCTCCCACAATGGGAGTCCTTTTCCCCCAACAGGTATGTCTTGGAGATCATCAGAAGGGGGTACTCACTGGAATTTTCATTCCCTCCCCCTCAAAGGTACCTGGTCACTCAGCTTCCCAGAGACAAGGGAAAGGCAGAATCTCTGATAGGGGCCTTGAAGGACCTGGAGGACCAAAATGTTGTCCTCAGAGTCCCAAAAGTGGAAGAAAAAAAGGGGTTTTACTCCCATATTTTCGTGGTAAGGAAACCTTCTGGGAAGTACAGGTTAATCCTAAACCTAAAACCACTGAACAGGTCAGTTGCGTACAAGAGATTCCGTATGGAGTCAATTTTTTCGGTCAGGGCCCTCCTACCTCAGAATTGCTTTATGGTCTCCCTGGACCTCAGAGACGCGTACCTGCACGTACCCATTGCAGAGGGGTCTCAGGAGTTTCTGCGTCTAGCGATAGACTTGGGAACAACGGTGGTGCACCTTCAGTTCCAGGCCTTGCCATTCGGTCTATCCTCCTCGCCCCGCGTGTTCACAAAGGTCCTGGCGGAACCTATAGTCTTTCTGCGGCTCCAGGGGGTAGGCATAATGGCATACTTGGACGACCTGCTTCTCTTTGCGGCATCTCCAGAACAACTACGCAGGGACCTAGACTTAACCAAGAAGACCCTTACGGCTCTAGGGTGGCTGTTAAACTTAGACAAGTCCAGCCTAATACCCTCTCAACGCATTCTGTACTTGGGGTACCTTTTGGACTCCACCCTTTTAAGGCTTTTTCTTCCCTTAGAGAAGGCTCTGAAATTAGACAGGGCGGTAGCTGCCCTTCAGGGCAGTCATCAGGTATCAATCAGATCCCTGATGTCAACATTGGGTTTGTTAACCTCCACCCTCCTGGCTGTCCAGTGGGCAGGTTCTCACTTTCGGACCCTGCAGGCCTTCCTGCTAAAAATCTGGGATCACAGCATAGAACGACTAGACATCCTAGTACAGGTCCCATCCCATGTAAAGAGGTCTCTCTGGTGGTGGAGAAAAATCTCCAATTTGTCGCAAGGTCGACTGTGGCATATTCCGTTCCCACAGGTTCTTACCACAGACGCAAGCGGCAGGGGCTGGGGTGCTCACCTGGGGTCACTTCCAGCGCAAGGCCTCTGGAAAAATGCAGAGCTGAAAAATTCCTCCAACTGGAAGGAACTGAGGGCGGTCGGTCTAGCCCTCATATTCTTCCAGGAAAAGCTACAGGGGCACCACGTCCAGGTGAGGTCAGACAATGTCTCGGCCGTGGCCTACTTGAACAAACAGGGTGGCACCAGGTGCATAGCTCTGTCGGCCATAACAGCAGAGATTTTTCACTGGGCAGAGGCGAACACCCTATACCTGTCAGCTGTTTTCCTAAAAGGGATAGAAAACAGTACAGCGGATTTTCTCAGCCGAAGCCAACTAAGAGAGGGCGAATGGGCCCTCAATCAGGAAGTCTTCCATCTCCTGGTCAAGAAGTGGGGTGCTCCGGAGATAGACCTCTTTGCGTCCAGAGCAAACGCAAAAACCCCTTGTTTTTTCTCTCAGAGCAAGGGGGAGGGAACAAGAGGGGTAGATGCCTTGTCCCAAACCTGGCACTTCAGGATTTGCTACGCGTTCCCTCCGCCAGTCCTTCTACCTCTGGTCCTAAGGAAGTTTCAACTGGAGAAGACTTCGCTAATTCTAGTTGCGCCCCACTGGCCCAAGAGGGCTTGGTTCTCGGTCCTCAAGCAACTGACCGTAGAACCCCCCTTTTTTCTGCCACTACGAGAGGATCTCCTCTCACAGGGACCAGTACTCTGCCCCCAGGTACACAGGTGGAACCTGGCGGCATGGCTACTGAAGAGACCTTACTGAGATCTAGAGTGTTTTCAGAGAAGCTAACTGCCACTCTTAACAGCAGGAAAAAGGAGATTCGTTCTATCTATAAAAAGGTCTGGCTTCGCTTCAATGCATGGGGCCGAGAAGGTACTTTTCCAGTACAGAGCTCCACATCCGTCCTGGAGTTTCTCCAGTGTGGGGCAGATAAGGGGTTATCAGTGAGTACCCTAAAGGGTCAGGTCTCAGCCCTTAGTGTATATCTAGAAAGACCTCTGGCCGCAGATCCTTGGATTATTAGGTTCTTTAAGGCTTTGTCCAGACAGAAGCCTTCTCAGGGACTCCCCTTCCCCAAGTGGGATCTTTCGTTAGTCTTACAGGTGCTAACAGGGTTGCCTTTTGAACCATTAGACAAATGTTTGTTAAGAGATTTAACGTTAAAAACAGTCTTTTTAGTTGCAATGACCACTGCCAGGAGAGTCAGCGAGTTGGAAGCCCTGTCCATACGACCTCCTTTTTGCGTTATTTTCCCGGATAGGGTTGTTTTTAAAACCGATCCGGCCTTTCTGCCTAAAGTTGCTTCTAAGTTTCATAGAAGCCAGGAGGTTGCATTGCCTTAGTTTTGTTCCAATCCCTCAGGTGAGAAGGAATTCAGGTTTAGTACACTAGATGTCAGGAGATGCATCCTACAGTACTTGGAGCTGACTCAAAGTTTTAGGAAGTCAGACTCTTTGTTTGTTTTGTTTTCCGGGGCCAGAAAGGGACAGAAAGCGTCTCGACGCACTATTGCTAGATGGTTTAGATTAGTTATTGGGCAGGCTTATTCCTTGGCTGGTAGGGAAGTCCCTACAGGAATAAAGGCACACTCTACTCGAGCAGTAGCTGCTTCTCAGGCTGAAAGGGCTGGAGCGACACCTGATCAAATATGCAGAGCCGCAACTTGGTCCAACTACGCCACCTTCGTCAAACACTATAGAGTAGACTTGGTGTCAGCAGGCGAACAAGCCTTTGGGAGAAAAGTCTTGCAAGCCGTGGTCCCACCCTAATTGTAAGTACTCGATTATCCTCTCTATTGTGGCTGTCCTGAAAGACGGATAGGGAAAAATGGAGTTACACTTACCGGTAACGTCCTTTCCAGTAGTCTTTCAGGACAGCCCTGGTTACCCACCCGAAGATTGGAGTGATTGTCTTTAGTCCAGGAACATAGTATGACATTGGTGTTTAATTATGGATTACTAACATGTTCTTGTGTCTCCCCAGCGGACCGGAGGTGCTCGTAAAAAAAACTGAGGTCTGGCAAGGGGAGGAGAGAATTTCAAGGCTGTGCAGTGTTTCCTACAGGAAGAGGAGGAGCCTATCTCTCTATTGTGGCTGTCCTGAAAGACTACTGGAAAGGACGTTACCGGTAAGTGTAACTCCATTTTTTTTTCTTAAATAGGGGCTCTAATCATGTGCTTATAACCCCCCCCATTGGAATACCTGCATCTGGCCCCCTGCACGTAGATTAGGGGGCCGGACACATGCATAGGGGGGGCGGTGCCTCTGCGCCCTTAATGGAGGGAGTCGCTGTCCCTGGTTTCACAGCAAGTCGGAAGGATAGAAATGTGTGCAACTTCTCATGTGGTAGAGCCTTTTTTTTCTTAGTGTTTACAGGGCTTTACAGTATTTATTTTATAATGAGTCAATTTAAGTTTTTCATATTTTTCAGGATTTTTCACAAATAACACTAGATAATTTCTGCCCCTCTGATATGGCATGGCTATAAATGGTCTGATAAAATTGATATTTCCACTTTGAGCATCGCCTTGAGCAATAGGGCTAATCCAAACATTTTAGCTGATCATGGCAAAAAAAGTTTAGAGACCTTTTTCTGACTTGTTGAAAAATCACTCCCAACAGAACTTCTTCAACCCCCCCCCCCCCCCCACTCATCCTAAAACATCCCCGTGTGTGTGTGTGCTCGCAGCAGCAGCTGGTGGGAGGGAAGAGGAGAAAAACTGATAGTGCTGTGAAGGGGGCGGAGCCAATGGCAGTAGGAGGAATCTGTGCAGCATCGGGTGATTAGGGTGTGTGCAGACTGATGATGATTGGTAGCCATGCATTTGCCATTAGTGGTGTTCAGGTGCTAGATGGATCTTGACTAAAGAAATGAAAACAAGTGCAAAGTCCCTGGTAAAAATCCAGATGGTGGTAATAAAAACTTCTGACAATCTTGGTCAATCAACTAGAAAAAAAAGTTTGGCTGAAGTAGCATTGCAGGCCCTAAAATGGTGAGAACATTCTGTTTCAGTTCAAATTTTTTTTTTTTTGTAGAAAATCAATAATAAATTCCTCCTCCTTATAGGTGTGCCCAATCTGTTGCACTCTGCCATGGGGAAATCCAGGTCAAGTAACTGCGAATATTGTTGCTCATCTTAATTCTCGCCATCAGTTCAGCTATGAAGAGTTTGCGGTAGAGTATAAAAAAAAAAAATATTTTGCTTCTATACGTGTACAGTAGATGCTCCTAATTCTGTAGATAAAGATTATTATTTTTCCTCTTCCAGAATGTTTATCTTGATGAAGACACTCAATACCAAGCTGCAATTGAAAAATCCTGTTTTGCTTGACTGCAAAGTATACAATAAGCATTAAACTGACTTCTTTTTTTTTTTTTTTTTATGTATGTCAATAAAATAATACCAAAAAAAACTTTCTAGAGTTGTGTGTGATTTTTATTTTTTTATTTTCCATCAAATTCTGTATCAGAGGTACAGCTTTGGGTGTATGGCGGAACGAGGGGCTCTGGCTTTAATCCTTGATCCTGCAGGCATCCTCTGTCCTTTCTTCTGCCGTACAACATTGTGTCCTCCGCTGACATGGTGGGAACCCTCCTGAGCCAGCACGATGGTCAAATTCGTGCCGCCCACACCCCTATTCATGGCACAACAGCTGGCCCAGTTCCGTAGACATGTTGGCACAGACTCCTCAGCAATACCTACAGCCCCTCTTCACTGCACAGGCATCTACTACCTGAAAAATGGATGGAGTACAGCCCTCAGGGTGTTTGCACAAAACAATCAACAGAGGGTTAAAAATTAAAAATAAAAATAATAATAGAATTAAGTGGATAATAAATTAAATTAAGATTAAAATCGCAAACCACATTAGAGATATATGGTGTAAATGTTCAAGAGTCCATGAAAGGATCAGTCCCAGCAGGGTGCCGAAAAGGCTATAGTTGATGGCAGTGATGAACCAATATAGATAAAGGCAGTAGATCAGGGCTGCTATCCAGGAGCGAAGCCAGCTCAATATATACAGGAGAAAAACAAGAGAGAAGAGCGCCTCTGAGTATACTGCATTTAATTGTAAATCATAAAAATATCCAGCACTTGCATCATAATATTATGCTGCAGTTGTGGGAGCTGGTGTGCGTCTATAGCTGACAGCCAGCAAGGCATGAGAACTGGGCGGCCGGAGGGAGCCGGGGAGGGGCGGCGCGGCTAGATCCTTGTTGTTGTGCCGCTGCTAGACAGTGAGTTCATCAGCTGATGCGTGACGTCAGCTTGGACGGAGGCTGAGGAGGACCACAACGCGTTTTAGAGCATGCGCAAGGAACCGACCAGCGTGCTCCTTTTTCAAGTGTGATCTACTACCTGGGTGAGTGACTATATCACTGCTGCTTTCTCTTCACAACCGAACTATCTCATCTCCGGGCTCCCCTCCTGGTTCAGAGAATGAGTATGACTCCAGTCCACCCCAGGAGGAACACATTATGCTGGCTGTACAAGACTGCAAAGCCTCTTTTACAACCCAAATGGAAATTTGTTCATATTGACTTTTCCCTGGTGAAGCAAGTCATGCCAAATTTTTGGGAAAGAACAAGGGCAGCTGAAGAACGTATTGGCTCCCTGCAGGACACTTTGCAATCCTTATCTGCCACAATGCTTACAGCCACAGATAAGCTGGTGATCCTAAGAGCTAAAATAGATGACCTAGAAAATTGTTCCTGAAGCAAAAATCTCTGATCAACCCCTTAGTGTCAGAGGGTGATTCATAGGGCCCCTAGTGAGGCAAGCCCGTATGAAGGCACTACACACCTGCAGGGGGAAGATTACGGTACTAACTGTGGGGTATATCTTTTCCCTTTTATGTCTTTCAGAAAACTGACAAAGATAAGACCACTCACAGTTCAAAGAAAAAATGTCCTTCCTGCAAAGTCACACTTAGGGAGTCTTGGAAGAAAGCTATTTGTAGAGATTGTATTAACAAGCTAGTACAGGAGCATACTGCGGAACAGAGTGATCTAGCATCTTCTGTTAAAGAATTGTCCAACACCTTTTGAATCTTTCAAATTTTTTTTTTTTTTTTAAGGTTTTCAGATCCCGCAGCGTCAGTCAGCTACTCCTCCTGTACAGGCAGCAGCCATTTTACCGGAATTAAGACCTTCCACCAGTGCAGGCCCTTCAATAGCTCCTAGAGAAGAAGAACCTGACAGCACAGTGTCCGGTTCCCAAGAATCAGAGGAGGAGGATCAGGAAGGTGATTCCAGGAAGCCCTGCCGTTATAAGCTCTCATTAGAAGATGTCGATCACCTATTGGGAGCCATATATACCACTTAGGGATTTTTTTCTCTGTTTGAATACCCAATCCCTGCATGACCAGATGTATGAGGGTTTAAGGAGAACAGGGAAAGAGGAATTTTCCAGTTCATGAAGTATTGGTAGAAGCGATTAACCACTTAAGGACCGCCTCCTGCACATATACGTCGGCAGAATGGCACGGCTGGGCACATACTCGTACCCACTGGTGTCCAGCCGTGGGGCGCGCGCCCGTGACCCGGTCCAAAGCTGCGGGACCAGCGGACCTGATCGCCGCTGGAGTCCCGCGATCGGTCCCCGGAGCTGAAGAACACCGCTTCCATGTTCTTCACTGTGGCGGCGTCATCGATCGTGTGATCCCTTTTATAGGGATACATAATCGATGACGTCCCACCTACAGCCACACCCCCCTACAGTTGTAAACACACATGAGGTCACACATAACCCATACAGCGCCCCCTGTGGTAACTCCCAAACTGCAACTGTCATTTTCACAATAAATGCATTTTAAATGTGTCAAAATTGTCCGAAGTGTACGCCATAATGTCGCAGTCACGAAAAAGATCGCTGCCATAAGTAGTAAAAAAATAATTAATAAAAATGCTATAAAACTATCCCCTATTTTGTAAACGCTATAAATTTTGCGCAAACCAACCGATCAACACTTATTTCGATTTATTTTTTTTACACCAAGAATAGGTAGAATACGTATTGGCCTAAACTGAGGAAAAAAAGTTTTTTTGTGTATATGTATATGTGTGTGTGTATGTATATGTGTGTATATATATATATATATATATATGTGTATATGTGTGTGTGTGTGTATATATATATATATATATATATATATATATATATTTTTTTTTTGGGGGGATATTTATTATAGCAAAAAGTAAAAAATATTGCATTTTTTTCAAAATTGTCGCTCTTTTTTTGTTTATAGCGCAAAAAATTAAAACCGCAGAGGTGATCAAATACCACCAAAAGAAAGCTCCATTTGTGGGAAAAAAAGGACGCCAATTTTGTTTGGGCGCCACGTTGCACGTCCGCGCAATTGTCTGTTAAAGCGACGCAGTTCCGAATCGCAAAAAGGGGCAATGTCCTTTAGCAGCATTTTGGTCCGGGTCTTAAGTGGTTAAAAAAGAATGACAGGAACCAGAAAGAAAACCATTATTTTCTAAAGCTTTGAAAAGACGATTTCCGTTTTCAGATGGCTCATCCTCAATATGGAACAAAGTACCAAAGCTAGATGCCGCTTTCTCGCAGGTATCCAGGCATACCGATCTAGCTTTTGAGGAAAATGGCATCTTATCCATAGCAATGGATAAAAAAATGGATTCGTTATTAAAAAAGTCGTGGGACTCCACACTGGGAAGTTTTAAAACCAGCAATGGCAGTAGCCAGAAATATGGAGTTCTGGTTAAACCAGATCCAGGCTCACATTGAGGAAGGAACTGCGAAGGAGCAAATCCTATCCTCCTTTCCCACACTGCTGCGAGGCATAGCTTATATCGCAGACGCCTCACCTGAACTTGTGTGGATGGCAGCTAGACCATCCGCATTAGCCACAAGGCGGGCTCTATGGTTAAAGACATAGCAGGGGGACTGCGCGTCTAAAACCAAATTATGTGGCATCCCATTTACAGGGGACTTGCTTTTTGGGCCAGTGTTGGAAAAAGTGCTGGATCGTACAGCGGATAAAAAGAAAGCGTTTCCGCTGAAACGCAAAGCACCTTGGAGTCAGCCACAGCAGAGCAAAAGTAGACAAAAGAATACTAATTGGGTCCCAAGAGGTCCCTGTTTCACAACACCCAAGGCAGACAATCAGAAAATGCCTTGGGCCCAGAAAGGGAAGGGCAAAGAGGATCGATTTTTCGTCGTCCTGAACAAACCTATGACAAAAAATGATGGGTTGCTCGCAGTGGGAGGACGATTGGGGGGCATTCCTCCCACAGTGGGAAAAGATAACCTCCAATCAATTTATTGTAAGAATAATAAAGGACAGTTATCTGGAGTTCTCCAAATCACCCCCAAACAAATTCTATTTAACGAAACTTCCAAAGAACAGAGGAAAAGCCGAAGGATTAATGAGAGCTTTAGAGGATCTCAAACAGGAATTCGTTACGGAGGTACCCAAGGAAGAAAGAGGACACAGGTTTTACTCCCACATATTCGGAGTACAGAAACCCACCGGAAAGGTCAGACCAATCCTAAACCTCAAACCCCTGAATGTGTCCATAACCTACAAGAGGTTCAGGATGGACTCAATATATTCAGTGAAGGCCTTACTACCTCCAAACTGTTTCCTGGTCTCCCTAGACTTAAAGGACGCATACCTGCACGTCCCAATACACAAAGAGTGTCAAAAGTTTCTAAGGCCATCGATAGAAACGGGAAACAAGACCATACACCTACAGTTCCAAGCCTTACCCTTCGGCCTTTCCTCTTCACCCAGGATCTTCACAAAGATCCTGGCGGAAGCCCTGGCACCCTTGCGAGTCCAAGGCATATCCATCATCGCCTATTTAGACGATCTACTTCTGTTTGCAGAATCCCCAGAGAGGTTACGGAAAAACCTTGAAATCACACAAACCTTTCTAAAAGGTCTGGGGTGGCTAATAAATATGGAAAAATCCAACCTACAACCCACTCAACGGATAACATACTTAGGATATGTGATAGATTCTGTTCAGCAAAAGATATTTCTGCCCAAAGAAAAAATAGGAAAAATTCCAAGAGGAAGCAAGGGCAATCCAGGTAAACTTGCCATGTACCATCAGAAAGGTGATGTCAACACTGGGGTAACTAACATCTGCAATCCCAGCAGTACAATGGGCAGCCTTACATTTTCGACCACTGCAAATGTTCCTACCCAAGCAGGAGTCCTTGGACACTCAGGTTCTAATACCAACAAAGGTAAAAGAACCCTATGGTGGTGGAGGACATTAGAAAATGTGACCAAAGGTCGGCTGTGGACACTTCCCATTTCCCAGATCCTTACCACGGACACAAGTGGCGAGGGATGGGGGGCGCATCTAGGCTCCCAGATAATTAAAGGGACGTGGGAAAAGGAAGAGGGGATGAAATCATCCAACTGAAAGGAATTGAAAGCAGTAGGGCTTGCACTTCAATCCTTCCAGAAAGAGCTAAAAGGACATCACTTACAAATCCGGTCCGACAACGCCTCGGTCATTGCCTACATAAACAAACAGGGTGGAACAAGAAGTGGAACCCTGTGGGCACTAGCAGAGGAAATCCTGAGATGGGGAGAGGAAAACATACTCTCTCTCTCTCAGCAATCCACCTAAAAGGGGATTTAAACACAGTAGCGGATTTTCTCAGCAGAACGCAAGTGAAAGAAGGTGACTGGGAGTTAAACCAAGAGGTGTTTAAACAAATCATGCAAAAATGGGGAACACAGCAGGTGGACCTATTTGCATCAAGAAGAAACAAAGTCAGATCGTTCTTTTCTCTGGAAAGAGAAGACCGAGCACTAGGAGTGGATGCGTTGGCACAAGGGTGGACATTCAGGATATGTTATGCCTGTTATACACCAGTATTAATACCAGCAGTAATAAGAAAACTTTGTGCAGAGAACAGAACCTTGATTCTCATAGCACCTCACTGGCCCAGGAGACCGTGGTTCTCTATGCTGAAAGAACTAGCTATAGAGCCTCCCTGGTTGTTGCCAATCCGGGAAGATCTACTCTCCCAATGCCCAATATACTGCCCCCAAGTAGAAAGGTGAAGCTTGGCCGCATGGTATCTGAGGAGCAGCTGCTGAAAGCAAAGGGTTTCTCGAGCCGCTTAATCGCGACTCTGCTAAAAAGCAGGAAAGTGGAGACACGTAAAATCTATGACAAAGTGTGGAAGTGCTTTAGCAATTGGTGCACAGAAAACTCCAACACACAGAGTTCAGTGGCTGTCCTAGAGTTTCTGCAAAGTGGTGTAGAGAAAGGACGAAGTCTTAGTACTTTAAAGAGTCAAGTGTCAGCACTGTCAGTTTTTTTAGAAAAAAGGTTAGCTTCTGACCCATGGATAATCAGGTTCTTCAGATCTCTGAGCAGGCAAAGACCTATACAAACTTCAGTCTTTCCAAAGTGGGACCTGTCATTAGTGCTGGAAACTTTGACAGCGGAACCCTTTGAACCATTAGAGGATTGCAACCTAAAGACGCTGACGCTAAAAGCAGTCTTTCTGGTGGCAATCACCACAGCAAAAAGGGTCTTGAGATAGAGGCCTTATCAATCAGACCCCCCTTTTTTCAGATCTTTGCAGATCGTATAGTTTTTAAAATGGACCCGGGATTCCTGCCAAAAGTAATCTCGAAGTACCATAGGGAACAAGAAGTTGTTACCTTCATTTTGTCCGAACCCTTCTAAAGAACAAGAAGTAAAGTTCCATAACTTAGACATCGGGAGATGTGTCTTATATTATTTAGAAGTGACTAAAACACTAAGGAAGACGGATTCCTTATTTATTTTGCATTCTGGAGCTAGGAAAGGGCATAGAGCCACTAGATGCACAATAGCCAGATGGCTAAGAGAAGCCATTGAACAGGCTTACAAGTTAGGAGGCATACAGATACAGATTCCAGAGGGTATCCGAGCGCACTCCACAAGATCAATGGCAGCCTCACAGGCAGAAAGAGTTGGAGCAACGCCGGAGCAGATTTGTAAAGCGGCAACATAATCCAGCTTTGCCACCTTCGTAAGACACTATAGGGTGGATCTTTGGTCAGCTAAAGATCAGACCTTTGGACGCAAGGTCTTACAAGCTGTGGTCCTGCCCTAGGGTAAGTGCTCGATTATCCTCTCAGGTGGCTGTCCTGAAAGACGATTAGGGGAAAAACGAAGTTACTTACTGGTAACGTTCTTTCCCGGAGTCTATCAGGACAGCCGGGTACCCACCCGAATGTGTAGGAAATGTGATATGGTTAACTATGTGTATCATCATGTTTTCTTGTGTCTCCCCAGCAACTGGAGGTGCTCTTGAAAGAACTGAGGACAAGCAGGGGAGGAGGAAATTTATAGGAGGCGGGCGCGGTGTTTCCTACAGAGGGGAGGAGCCAAGGTCTCTCAGGTGGCTGTCCTGAAAGAACGTTACCAGTAAGTAACTTCGTTTTTTTTTTCCTCTTTAGAGCAAGACTATGCATGATCAAACAAAAGACATACAAAACTACCGGTATTTATAACATTGGGGGTCATTTACTAAAGGCAAATCCACTTTGCGCTACAAGTGCAGTCGCTGTAGATCCGAGGTGGACAGGCAAGGAAAATAAAAAACAGCATTTTAGCCTGCACATGATTGGATGGTAAAATCAGCATAGCTTGCCCTCATTTCATATCTACCCCTCAGATTTACAGCGACTGCACTTTCAGTGCAAAGTGGATTTGCTTTTCGTAAATAACCCCCATTATGTCACTTCTGATGTTGTATTCTGTTGTATAAAAAATGTTGTATTGTGCGTAACCTCTTCACTTTTGACATGAGACTACAGTAGCATGCCACAAAATGGATGTTCGGTCATCCGAAAATCTAAGCGTGTGTACGAGTCTTTAGGCCAGGAGTCTCAAACTGGTGGCCCTCCAGTTGTTGCAAAACTACAAGTCCCATCATGCCTCTGCCTGTGGAAGTCATGCTTGTAACGGTCAGCCTTGCAATGCATCGTGGGACTTGTAGTTTCGCAACAGCTGGAGGGCCAGTTCGAGCATCCCTGCTTTAGGCTGACTTCTAAACTAACCCAAAAGACGCTATGGCCTGGCTACACTGTTTTCTGCACTACTATACAATCACTTCTGTGGCCCTTTTTATCAGTTTGTGGAAACTGGATTGACGCTACATTGGTTCCAACTGCATGGTGTACCCTCAAAAGGACATGCTCCTGATTTCCCCCTGCAACCTGTTTTGAGCTACTGCTGCGCTAGATCTGGCCGTGGCCCCAGGCCTATTTTTTTCCCCTGGATTTTCTCTAGATGTACCTAATGTGCCTTTAACAAATTGTGCCTTTTTTCTACAGTTGACCTTTCTCCTTTTTTACTAAGGACAGTTTATTCATTACCATGAGCCTTCCTGATTTTTGGTACATCCCCATACCAGTTTGTGGCAAGGCCACGGGACTTTGCTAACCTTAGTTGAGTGTTCATTGTTATGGGAGGCTTGCTGTGTTTGGGATGGCCAAGCGGGTGGGTTGGAAGGGGTTTTTCTAGCCTCCTCTTCTTCTCTTTTTCTTTCTGTTAACTTGATCTCTTATTTTTTTTCTCATGCACTCTTGCCGATGTAGGTCATGAGTGGTATAGCACTGTTTATATATGAATAGTCAAGATCTGTATTGTGCCTATTATACTTTATCAGGTTTATTATGTCTAAATCACTGAAAATTCTCTCTTGGGATACTAGAGGTTTGAACTCGCCCCAGAAGCAGTCCTTGGTCTTTTCTTTCTTAAACATAAGCCCCATATAATTTGTGTTCAGGAAACCTCTCAATGACCCGAGGGTGCAGACTCTTAAACGGGCCTGGTTGGCCAATTCGTTTCATGCCACTCACACTACCTGTTGCCTAGGAGTCTATATTACTAGCTAAATCCCTTCAGCAGAGGTTCTCCAAGTTTACGACTGATCCGGAAGGGAGATTAGTTATACAGACTCTTCAGATTACATCCGTGCTATTTCCACCAGTTACCGTTTATGCCCTTTTCCTTTTCTCTGCATTTGCTCATACGTTTATCTTGGTCCCCTGCTTTTATGTAGAATATTTTAATTCTGTCCTGTATCCTGATGTGGACCACTTGGAGGTAGAGCCTACTTTTCCTTTTACTGATCAAGTAAAGGTATACAGTCTTACTGAGATATGGCAGTGGAAGCATTCGGATGTTTACCAGTATTCCTGTCGCTTGGATTCCTTCCACACCATTTCTCGCAATGATATGGCTTTTTCTTCAGACGCTACACTTCCCATTGTTTCTGGCGGTGTCTTACTTGCCTCCTCCCCCGATCCATTATCTGGCGTTTTTAAACTCTCAATGATTGGCGGACGAGGTGGTGCAGGGGCAATGTAGACAGGGCATTGTGACTTATTGGAATGTGAACCTGGGTACTAATGTACTGATCTCTCTACAGAATGGGAGGCATTTAAGACTATGCTGCGGGACACAGGACACACCTGGTTGCACGAACATAGAGCATATGAGCTCCGTTTTGTTGGACCTAGCCAAAATAAAAAGCATGCTCTGTTACCCCAAAAAAATGTAACACTGTAAAAAAAGCTGGTCGTTTGCTAACCTATTTGACCAGACCTGATCATACCACTATATCTGTCCCTTGAATCTTGACTCTTCAGGGGCAGATCAGTGATATTGCTGAGGCCTTTCTTTTTGTCTTGTAAAGATCTGTACGCTTCTAAAGCTCATCATTCTGAGGGTCAGCTAGGTGAGTTCCTGGTACAGGTGTATCTCCCCACCCTGTCAGCTAGTGCTTGTGAGAATTTGGAGGAGCTCATCCTAGCCATTTCGCAGCTACCCACGCGTAAGACGCCAGGCCTAGATGGATTCCTTCTCTATACCTATAATAAGGCTCTGGAGGCTGGGTTACTCCCTCCTACTATGCAGGCATTGATTATCCTGTTTATTAAAACCCCATAAAGATCCTCTTAAATGTGATTCCTACCACCCAATTTCCCTCATTAATGTGGATGTGAAGATCCTAGCTAAAGTTCTGGTCAATTGTCTGAACGCTGTAGTTGCAAAGATGGTGAGGAGTGACCAGATGGGATTTATACCTGGTCGTTCTTCTAGGATGAATATTGAACATGTGCTCTGCCAAAAATGTATTTTTTTTTTTTTTTGGAAATTTTGAAAATTCGGAAATCCAAAAATAAAGGAAGATTTGAAATGATGACAAACCTATTAAATTGTGGGTATTTTGAATTTTCCTTTCAAATTTGGTTGTTACTGAATGCAACGAATACAAATTTATCCAAGATAAAGAATGCCGCATCTAAACAAATGGAACGGAACAAAATCATTTTATATTATATATTAATAATTTGTTGCGTTCAATTCGTTCTTAGATACGACATTCGTTATTATGGATAATTCGTAACTTCAGATAAATTCGTATTTGTTACATTCACCAACAGCCAAATTTTGAAATGAAATTCCAATACCTATAAACGTAATAGTTAGTAATAGTCAAGTTATTATTAGTTGGTTATTTCAGATATCCATTCTTATTTTTGGATTTTCAAATTTGTCTAAATTCGTTAAAGAATGAATTTGGAACTAAACGAATTGCACATGTCTAATGAATAATCATAGATTGTTTCACAACCTACAATATCTTCATGACTGTACCCCTGCCAGTGCTGTTGCATCTCTAGACATGGGTAAAGCTTTTGACAGTGTGGAATGGCCCTACCTATTTCAAGTGCTACAGATCTATGGGTTTGACCCTCGTATCATAGCGTGGAAACAACTCCTTTAGACTTCCCCCGATGGTCTGAATTAGGATTAACTCTCAGGTTACTGCTGCTTTCCCCTTCTTTCCCGTACTAGGCATGGGTTTCCTCTATCGCCCCTCCTCTTCACCTTAGCTATGGAACCCCTTGCTATCCATAGCCGTAGCTTCTCTTTAATGAGAGGTCTTCCTATTGACACTGTAGAGGAGTGTATTTCCCTTTTACACAGATGACACCTTGGTTTACTTGGCTGACTCCCTCAAAAATCTCTTCTCTGAAATTGACACCTTGGGTGATTATTCCTGGATTCCAGATGAACTGGGACAAGTCCACCTTCTTCTTTTTTTTCCTTTTAGACCATGCTGCTTAATTTTAGGAATTTGAGTATAATAGTTCAATTACCCTTGTCATCGTACATTTCTAATAACTTGTGTCCATTGCTGTCCCAAATGCAGCTACAACCTGATTGATGGTCCTGCCTCTGCACCCTATGGGATGGGGCAAATGTCATTAAAATGATACATCTCCCTAAATTGCTCTTTTATGGCCAGTTCCCCCTGTAAAATCCCCAAATCAATTTTAAAACGTATTAACACCATGTGCACGGCATTCTAGGCCCCTAAGATAGCACTTAAACATTTGAGACTTCCGACACGTTTAGTGGGACTTGCATTCCCTTTTACCTGTACTATTTGGCATCTCAGCTGGTCCACATACACAATTGGTTGCATCCTATTTTTGCCAAAGTCTGTACCATGACTGAAGGGGCTATTGCCTCCTCCTTATAAACAATATTGTGGAGGGTTTCTAGGGGCTGTGTTCCGACTCGTTGGGGACATAGATTCTACGTACATCTTTATCCCTGTTGTGGTTTAACCCTAATCTTCAAGAATTATAATATTTTCCCTGATCCGCAGTGGTGGTCTTCTAAGGGGGTTAAATACCTAATGTTATCTCTATACTACACAGGGTTTTAAGTCCTTCTACCAGCTGCGCATGGACTTTGATCTGCCACGGACACCTACTTATTTTATTATCAACTCAGACATGCTGTACATGCACAATTTGGCTCTTTAGATAACCCTATCCAGGTGCTGCTTCTAGAAAATTAAGATAGCCAGATTCTACTAAATTGATTTCAACTTATTATGCTGCTTTTATAACAGACTCTAATCTTGGATTCCAGGCTTCTCATGTGAAATGGGCATCCCTAAACATACTGTTTACAGAAGCAGACTGGTCTGAGTTTATTGACACAAATAAGACCTCTCATTTCCTCCATAGATCATATTATCCAACTCGAGATCTTCCACATTTCTCACCTTACTCCTGCTAGACTGTATAAAATGGGTTTGTCTCCCATGGCCGTATGCTTTAGAGTGGGGTCAGCAACTTCTAGATTGCGATCTACCAGTAGATAGTGGTTTGGGCTTGCTGAACCACCATTCCAGAGCATCAGAGTGCAAAGCAGAGGGACTACTTGTGAAATTGAAGCTATAGTAGAGAGCAAGAGATGAATAAATGAATGCCTCCTCTGTAGCACTGGCTCCTGTCCTATCCTGAAGTCAGGAGTTTTGGCGTGCTTTCAGAAAGGGCACCATACCTGCAGGATATATGGCAAAGCACAGCTAACCATGTAGCCTTATAGGGGCTCGGAACAGTAAGGTTTAATTTCAGTTTGGGGAGAGGTGATGTTTTTACCACCCCCCCACCTCATCAGCACTCCCTTTAGCTGCACTGGCCAGGGGTGTACATATGCTGCAGCAAGAGTTATACACCCTGTCATGGTGGGTGGGTGTAGCACCTGCCAAACAGAACCCATTCAAGTGAATGAGACCACTCTGCAAATCCCCTGCAACTTTGTGCAGTACAGCAAAATAAGGAGTTAAAGAAGGCAGCATTGTGTTGCTTTCTCACCACCTGCTTTAACCCCTTGAACCCTGCAAAAGAATGCAGTTGCGGGGCACTTGCAGAGTGGCCCCAATTTGCTTGATTGGGTCGCGACTGGCAGGCGGTAGCACTCGCCAAAGCAACAGGGGGATTTAATTCTTGCTGCAGCATGTGTACACCTTTTGGCTGCAGCCTCACTTGATTTAAACCCATGATTGCCGTGCACTGCATAGTACAGCAATTGGAGGTTTTAAATCGGTAGTGAGGAGTAGTGTTGCTCACGAATATTCGCATTGCGAATATTCGGCTCGAATATAGCATATTCGAGAAATCGCGCTATATTTCGAATTTCGCGGTGAATATTCGCAATTCCGAATATTCGCATTTTTTCAATTTGATTTTTAAAACAGATCACATCCTATCGACGTCTAAAAGCATTGCTGGTATGATTAGAGACCCTGGGCAGAGTAGCTAAGCTGAGGCGATCCTTTTATGTTGCCAAATTGAAAAAAAAAATATTGCGATTTTTCGCTATTGCGAATGCGAAAATAATTGCGAATTTTCGATAACTGTGGTAGGAGAACTCTGATTGTCTCTGATGCAAAAGGGGGGGGCTTTGTGTATGTGTATGTTATGAATATTTGTATGTTTGATATTATTATTTTTTGTAAGAAGGAAAAAATTGCGCATACCTTAAAAAAGGGGAGAATACAGCAGCAACTCAAAAATGTTATACAACATAAATTAATACAAGACAGAAAATGGAGTCGCTCTACAAGAATAAAAAATATGTCTAGTGACAAGACATGTGGGCAAATTATAAAATAAGCAAGCGCAAATAACTTGTGAAATACACAGTGAAACAAATATATAAAGAAATATAGTCCCAATAATAGAAAAATAATCTTTCATAAAAATGTCTTTGATATGTGAAGTGAAAAAAAGTCCAAAGCATGCAGCATGAACGTGTTCAATCTTTAAGGTGTTTGATTGACAAACGGCTGTGACAGATGGATAGAGTAAAGAATCACCACCAATGCAAAACACTTTTTATTTTCTATTGTAAAATATCAAGAATATTCTGAGCCAATCAGAGTGCTCCTTCTGCATTTGCCGAATATTCGCAATTATTTTGTATTGTAAAATATCAAGAATATTCTGAGCCAATCAGAGTGCTCCTTCTGCATTTGCCGAATATTCGCAATTATTTTGTATTGTAAAATATCAAGAATATTCTGAGCCAATCAGAGTGCTCCTTCCGCATTTGCCGAATATTCGCAATTATTTTGTATTGTAAAATATCACGAATATTCTGAGCCAATCAGAGTGCTCCTACAGCATTTGTCGAAATTGCGCAATAAATATCGCATTCGCATGTTGCGATATTTCGATAAAATATCACGAATATTCTGAGCCAATCAGAGCGCTCCTCCAGCATTTCTCGAAATTGCGCAATAAATATCGCATTCGCATGTTGCGATATTTCGATAAAATATCACGAATATTCTGAGCCAATCAGAGTGCTCCTACCGCAGTTATCAAAAAATCGCAATTATTTTCGCATTCGCAATAGCGAAAAATCGCAATAATTTCATTTCGATAAAATATCACGAATATTCGAATTTAGCGAATATATCTCGAATATTCGAATATATATTCGAGATATATCGCGAAATCGAATATGGCATATTCTGCTCAACACTAGTGAGGAGGCGACACTGTGCCTGATGATCGTTGACTCCTCCCATGTTGTTCAGGTAGCTCTCCAACTCATGAAGGTTGCCTACCCCTGCTTTAGAGGTTGTGGTCAAGTCGCTGACTTTTTGCATTGTTTCTGGACTTGTCCCATAGCTCAAGAATATTGGGTGAACATAGGCTTCTTCATCTCCTCCTGGGGCATGCCGAATATTGTAAACCCCAAAACTTGTCTTCTGGGTATCTTTGGTGATCTGTCAATCTCTTCCCATGCCAAGCGACTGCTTCAAATCCTTTACTTTTTATGTGAAAAAGCCCCTCTGTTATGGAGGGGATTACTATTCCCAACGACATTCTTCTGGCTGAAATTGGTAAATGATTCCATATCTTTGTACAAACTCACCTTTTTGAGCTTCGGAAAAGAGCCAAAACATGAAAAAAAATATGGGCCGAGTGGATTGCTAGTCCTTTGACTCTAACCTTTGTTTCACTGTGATCAGCCGGGACCCTGCACACTTGTGCTGGCTATATACCCTACTCTGACAAATTATACATTTGCTCATGTTCTGTTGTCTGTGACTTCATGGAATTGGGATGTTTAAAATATATGACGAGTGAGATGATTTTGCAAATACTGTTTATTTTGCAAAATCACAGTGTGTGTGTGTTAACTAATCGGTTAAGTTACATTTGAATGCCTTGTTTAAGCATGTCTTTAGAATTGCTAAACTCATTATACGTATACTCCGGGAGTCAGGGCTTTTTTTCAGTGGGAACGCAGTTCCGGCACCTCCAGAACTGGATGTATGTAAAAGTAAGTGGTGTGTTGGAGGGTCTATTGAAGCTGGCTGCTGGGAAATCTATTGTTGCTGGAGGGGGATCTATTTGTGTGAAGAAAGGGAGTCTATTGTTAGGGAGTTCTTTCTTGTGCTTGTGAGGGGTCTGTTGTTGCTGGAACAGGTATTATGTTGCTGGGAGGTCAGTCATTGCTGGGAGGGATGTACTGTTGAGGGGCGGGTCTTTGTTGCTGGCTGCTGAAGGGTCTATTAATGCTGGCTACTGGGGAGGATCTATTGTTGCAGGTGGGGGGGCCTATTGTTCTGGGGGGTGGGTCTTTTGCTGCAAGGGGGTCAATCGTTGCTGGGAGGGATCTACTGTTGAGAGAGGGGCCTAATGTTGCTGGCTGCTGAAGGGTCTATTGATGCTGGCTGTTGGTAGGCCATTGTTGCCGTGGGTGGATCTATTGTCACTGGGGTGTCCATCATTGCTAGATCTATTTTACTGTCTTTCTTGTTATCATTAACGAAATCCATACAAAATACTTGGCTCTGTTTTCTCTAAAGGAGGGTGGTACCGGGAAGTGGGTAAGGGGTCGAACCAAAGAACCAAGAGGTGGGTAGGGGGTGGAGTCAGGAAGGGAGGAGTTCCTGCACCTATTCTCTATGAAAAAAAGCCCTGCCGGGAGTAAAAATCTAATAATATGGTATTAAGGTTTGAACATGCACTACAGACACGGATTTAGCAGTTGTGATATATAACGTCTTTATAAATAAAACCAAGTTTCATAAACAAACAAATAAATATATTGCTTTTTGACAAGCAGAAGTACAACTTAAAAATATATATAAAAAAAAAAACGGTAAACTCTGCTGACTGTAAGGGCATTGTACATATTACCAATATTAAATATCACTATATACGTAGTGGCACACTGGCATTAGAGCGAGAGAGAGCATTGTGTCAACATCAGAAGAAGAGAAGAGGGATGGAGAAAACCAGGCAGGAGTGGGCAAAAGAGCAGAAGATAGAGAAGAACCAGAGAGTGGCTGCCTAATAAATTACTTTAAAAACCTGTGTAGTGTGTTTTTATTTTTGACACTTTTTTTCCCCAGGTGAATGGGTAGGGGGGCTCATACTCATTCCCATAGGGTGGGGGGCCCCCTTACTAAAGGGGCTCCCAGATTCCGATAAGCCCCCTGCCTGCAGACCCCGACAACCAACGGCCAGGGTTGTTGGTAAGAGGCCTTTGTCCTCATAAACATTGGGACAAGGTGCTTTGGGTGGGGGGCCGCAGCCCCAAAGCACCCACCCCCCCCCATGTTGAGGCCTGGTTCACTCGTCCCCACCCTCTTTCCTGACCGGCCAAGCTGTGTGCTCGGATAAGGGTCTGGTATGGATTTTGGGGGGACCCCCATGCTGTTTTTTTGGCATAGGGGGCTCCCCTTAAAATCCATACCAGACCGAAGGGCCTGGTATGCTCTTAGGTAGGGAACCCATGCCAAACAAATAAAAAAACGGCATGGAGTTCTTCCTAAAGATTCATACCAGTTTTGTCGGGGATTGAAGTCGAATCCCTGTTCATTGAAGTCGGACGCATGCCGGACTTCAAGTCGCAGGGCAAAGTCGGATCCAAAGTAGTACGACTATCGTGTCATACCAGTGTGAACCCGGCCTTATTTTAGTAATCGCAATTGTTTTAGATGTGTTTAGAGGACTAAAATAGTACTATTTTAGTCGTCAAAATTAAAGCCTGGTACACACGATCGGATTTTCTGCGGACAAAGTGTAGGAGTTTTGTCCGAAGGGCGTTGGCCAGGAATTTGTCTTGCATACAAAGGGCACACAATTATTGGCCAACAAACACAAATCTACATGATTTTTCAGCTCTTAGCTCTACCCTTTGGGCAACTTCTGCTAATGTGTTATAGCTGTCTGCTTGTAGTTTTCAATGAACTACCACAACCCTGTGGAGTGTTGTGATAGTTCATTGAGTCTTCCTGTCAGCAAGTATCTGCTTATCTGTAGGGGATGTACAGGTACATAGACACACTGACAGTCAGACACCTGCATGGCATCAGCCATTTCCCGGTCACTGGTGCAATGCTTTACAGGCTCCTAATACAAAAAATATTTAAAAGAAAAAAGATGTGCATTTGTTATTTTTTGTAGAAAGGTGAACTTATCCTTTAAAAAAAAAAAAAAAAAAAGTACATACCGTAACCAGCTTTACTAGCATAAGCACCATGGGAAATAAAGGAAACAAAACCCTATGAAATTCCAAACTATTGAAATCTGGAAACTGGTGCTTTTTTACATAGAAGTCAACAATAGCAGCCTCCATATTTTCTCAGTACAGGTTTATTTATTTTTTTAATTTAGGAAAGTATCAGTTTCCCCTGCCTAGTACTAACCTGCAATAATGTTTTTTCCAAATCCTTTTGATGCATATAGATGTTATTGTCAATAAAATATAAAAAGCAGTTAGGCTTTTGAAATATTCTTATTAGGTTTCAAACTCATGCATCTGGGTATAGTTGGAAAACTTGCATGTACAGTACATGTGAGTGACAACATATACTCATTACAACTACAGCCGGTCTTTCCTGCCTAATGCAGTATGACTAATATAAATTCATGGATTGGTGTTCCCCTTAATATCCATATCAGACCCAAAGGGCCTGGTAATGGACTAGGGGGGACCCACGCCATTTTTTTCAATGATTTTTTTATGTACATTGCCGGGGTTCAGCAATAAATTATAGCCGCGAGCAATTTTTTTATTTTTTGCGCTATAAACAAAAATAGAGCGACAATTTTGAAAAAAAAGCAATATTTTTTACCTTTTGCTATAATAAATATGCCCCAAAAATATATAAAAAAAATAATTTTTTCCTCAGTTTAGGCCGATACGTTTTCTTCTACCTATTTTTGGTAAAAAAATCGCAATAAGCGTTTATCGATTGGTTTGTGCAAAATTTATAGAGTTTACAAAATAGGGGAGAGTTTTATTGCATTTTTATATTTTTTTTATTTTTTTACTACTAATGGTGGCAATCAGCGATTTTTTTCGTGACTGCGACATTATGGCTGACACTTCGAACAATTTTGACACATTTTTGGGACCATTGTCATTTTCACAGCAAAAAATGCATTAAAAATGCATTGTTTACTGTGAAAATGACAATTGCAGTTTGGGAGTCAACCACAAGGGGGCGCTGACGGGGTTAAGTGTGACCTCATTTGTGTTTCTAACTGTAGGGGTGTGTGGCTGTAGGTGTGATGACATCGATTGTGTTTCCCTATAAAAGGGAACACACGATCGATGACGGCGCCACAGTGAAGAACGGGGAAGCTCTCCCCGTTCTTCAGCTCCGGGGACCGATCGCGGGACTTCAGCGGCAATCGGGTCCGCGGGTCCCGCGGTCACAGGGCTTCGGAACGGGTCGCAAGCGAGCCCCCGCGACCCACGGCTGGGCACTAAAAGAGGATGTACCTGTACGTCCTTGTGCCCAGCCGTGCCATTCTGCCGACGTATATGTGCAGGAGGCGGTCCTTAAGCGGTTAAATTAAATTTTTTTCCTTTAGAAAATTTTATTTTGCTATGGGACTGTTATGATGTGTTACTTTACAGGCAGGCCCCGGGCACGATATTTAAAGGAATATTTAATTTATTATATGTTCCACTTTAAGCATTATTAAAACCACTGCTCCTGAAAAACTGCCTCTTTTAAAACTTTTTATTTTGCATTGATACATCTCCCCTGAGGCAGTACCCAGGTCCCCATACACTTTTTATGGCAATAACTTGCATATAAGCCTTTAAAACGAAACCTTGTACACACAATTGGATTATCCGACGGGAATTGTGTGATGACAGACTGTTGTCGGAAAATCCGAGCGTCTGTATGCTCCATCGGACAATTGTTGTCATATTTTCCTCCAACAAATTTGGGATAGCATGATTTAAAATTGTCAGCCAACAAATGTGTGTTGTCGGATTATCCGATCGTGTGTACACAAGTCCGTCGGACAAAACTCCAAAGTACTAACAAGCATGCTCGGAAGCAATGCTAACCATAACACAACATTAGCAGAAGTTGCCCAAAGGGTGGCACTACAAAGCTAAAAAAACACGTAGTTTTGTGTTTTTTTCTTAGAACAGTTCCTAACACAAATTGTAACAAACTTCTTTACTTTTATACAATCACTTCTTGTAGATTCTCAGCCCACTAAACTCTCAATCTCTCTCACTAGACTTGCAGATTCACTGCCACTGAATCCTGCAAGCTCTTCTAATCTTCTTACTTTAGTATCTTCCTCAAGCGTCACCCCCGCTTCCCAGCTAGGTCACTGGCTTGGCACTCCAAATACTCCTAAAGGATCACCCCACTGGCTGGGTCCCTGGCTTGGCACCTGCAGAAGTTTCCCGATTCTTCACCATCCCCGGTTGGTGAGAATACTGCTCCGGTACTTGCTTTATAAACTCACTGTGGTCCTTGGTAACAAGATGGTTGGTCCCTTAGTGGCGACAGCTTCCCCTCTATCAACGACCATGACAAGTTCTCGAGCCGGCAAAACCGTCACTTCTGGTTGGACTGCAAGCTGCAATCCCTACTCTATACTGCTCTCTTGCTTCTGGATAGGCCCTCAGACAGCCTACCAGCCAGATGTGCCCGGGATAGGCCTAAACTCTGGCCTAGCAGCCCGGGGAGCACAACACACGTCCACCCAGACAGCCGTCCAAGTGGCACAGAACACAGATAACCTGAGCTCACCCAAATATATAGGTTCTCCCAGCAAGCCAGAGGATTTAAGAAAACCCCTGCCTATTGGCTGTGATGCCCCATTTACTCAAAATCTGTCCTTGCTTTGCCCTTGTCTTATCTATTGCCACGAAGTACTGGGCCACCCAGTGGCATAAGAGAGAAGTGCAGCAAGTCCAGACTTGGGGTGAACTCATTTGATCCCTAACAATTGACCAAGGCAAATACACCTGGCAGGTGAATTTAGGCGCAACCCTGCCTAAACATCAGGGTGCTACACAGGTAAAAAACATTTCAATTACGTAATTTTTGCCACACGATTCAGAGAAGTATGTGTTGTAATAAAGGGCAAATTTTGCAAATACTTTTTTACACTAGTGCATTCCAGTCATATTGCAGAAAGAGGTCATAGGGTGAGAAGTGGGCTTGGGGGTCAATGGAAAGTTTACTGGGTGCAATAATTTTTTATATTTTGGCGCCCTTTTGTATACAAACTGGGGTTTGAGAGGAATGACTGAGTGAGTTTGGGGTCACAGAGATTAAATGTTCTATTTGTTTCGTTTTCACTACCCGATGTCCTCTGATGCCCCGATCCCCGCTGCTGCCTGATGTCCACCAATGCCCTGATCCCTCCCCACTGCCTGATTTTCACCAATACTCCTACGCCTGCTGCTGTACGATTCCCGCTGCCTAGATAGGATAAGTGCTGGATGATGACAGTGAGCCTGGGGAGGGGGGGGGGTGTATATTGGACATTAAATACTCCTGCACCACATACTGCACCACATACACTACTGTACATCCTTGTCGCATAAGAAAAACTGAAGTTTAAATTCCCATATAACATGACTTTATCGTTTCTGCAGTCCCTGTTTACCCAAATTCACACATTTTTTTCCCCCCTATAGTATTAAGCTATGTAAATCTTGAAAATCAGAAATGTACTACCACAGAAGGGGACATAAATGGTTAGGTGTGTGAACCACATGTATATGTATATACAGTATATGCAAAGTAAAGAAGCAGCACTTAAAATATTGTCTACAAGAGCGAAATTTAATGTGGGTTTTTGTTTTCGAACTACTATAGAAATGGCTGTTTGCTATACGTAAGAAATGTGTAAAGGGGTGTAACCTTTGTATGGTTTTTTTTTTTATTGTGAAGAAACAAATAGGCTGGTATATTCTCTTTCAGGATCACATTACTGTAGATAAATACCAATGCACCTTGTGGGTGTTATGTTCATTTTTGTGTCCTTTACCAGATGGGTACAATGAATTTTCCTCTCTCTCTGCTACTTATTGCTTTCCATGTCGTGAACGGTCTGGTAAGTCTGCACACATCAGATGTATTATACACACATGCATGCAACTAAATCAGTGTACATTGATAAGAATTTGTAAGATTTCACCATAGCCTACAGTTATTCAATTGGCAGATGTGGTGTATTCCATTAATATTTTTACCATACTTTTTACAATTAACACCTTTTAACCAAATTTTCACCCTATATCGAATTTTAGAATGATAGTTTAAAGTATATATTTGTACAGTCTTTAGTAAGGGACAAAGACTTCTTTCCAAGAGCAGAATAGAGGTACACAAACAGACATGCACTAAGATGGCAATACACAACTATCCTGGGAATCTGTCCTGAAAATCAGTCAGTTTAGTACCAGCGTTGAGATTAGTTCAACCTTCAATGTTCTTACACATGAAAAGGAATCAGCCATTTGACTACAAGGGCGAGATTTACTAAATCTGGAGAATGCTAAATCTGATGCAGCTCTCCATAGAAACCAATCAGCTTCCAGGTTTTATAGTCGAAGCTTACTTGAACAAGCTGAGGTTAGAAGCCGATTGGCTAATATGCACAGCTGCACCAGATTTCAGCCCCCGATCACACCTAGGCGTATATACGCCTGTAGTGTGATGCCGCAGCTGCCCCTGAGACGCTGGAGGGATGATTTCACATTGCCCTCTATGGAGATGGTTCACATCTCCACGATGAACGCTGTACGCCTGCCGCCTGAAAACAAGTCACAGACCTTTTTTTCAGGCGGCTTTCGGCGTTCGGCATAGGAGATGTGAACCATCTCCATAGAGGGGGTAAGGCTGCATTCACAATCGCGGCAATTTGTCGCCGCAAAACGCGGTACAAAACGCCACAATTTGTTGCCGCAATTCGTGGGACAAAACGCCACGGTTTTGTACGCCAAGGTGTGAATGCAGCCTTAAGTTCTCCAGTTTTAGTAAATCAACCCCAAGTGCCATGTCTAAGTCAATGTCACCCACTTGGCTCAAAATTCTTTTGAAGAGTTTGTCCATCTGTGGACCATTTTAGTAAAATATTTTTTTATTTTAAGACTTATTTCTAGAAGCTGCAACTGGAGTGGTAGCATTGTTGTGACATAGAGTATAATTGGCATTTGCTACTTGATAATGTTACTTTTCTTTTTATTTCAGTTTTTACCACCATTCCCAGATATTCCTGGTGAGTTCAAACTATAGTTTGTATTTTAATTATGTATGGCTCAATCTATTTTGAATCAGGTTGGGGCAGTTTTGATAGCTCAGTTATCCGGTGTTCTTTATGTACAGCTTTATTCAAATTTATTCAGCCTCAGAAGTGATCCATATACAGTTTTATATTGTGTATTTCAATTTTATTTTTATTTTGCCTAGACATACAGTTTACACTAGTGTTCGTATAACATTGTTTTCATTCACTATAGAAAGTTGAGGTTTGTCATTGTAAGGAAAAAAAAAATACTGAGACTTAATCAGCTTTATTTATTTAGTCTGAATATTTAAATTCTTCTCTATTTTTTGCAGCAAAAAATTGTACATTTAATTTGACACAGGCCAATATTCTTGAAATTAATGAAGGTATGTAAATTTGATATCTATATTTTGTCTTTCTTTATAACTTTTTTTTTTTTACATTTTATCCTTTGTACTTTCTAACTTCTCTGCATCTTTTATTATGCAGTTATATAAATTACATTTTTGCTTATATACATTTTTTTTTCTTTCCATGTTATTAAAAAAAAAAAGGAAATCTTAACAGTGCCAAGTGAAAGTGTGTTGTATTCATATCGATAGGAGTTTCATAAAAAATGGTCTGTATCATAACGTAGCTTTAGTGGAAACCAAAGCTAAGAGGTATAGGAGGCTGCCAATGCTGAGCAGAGTGACATACTGGTAATAAGTTTTGGTTGAATTTCGAGCTTTAAATCATAAACATCTTACATTCAGCATCATATCCAGACAACTATCATCTTCCAAAAGAACGGTCAGCAATACCAGCTGCCATATTTCCAACAAGAGATTCAAGGACAGTAATAGACCCCACCATCCCCTACGGGAACATTGGGTTTGTCTTTACATTTGTATTATGTGAATAAAGAGTAAGGGGTGGGGTGGGTATCACAGGCTATTGATGCTGTATATTTATGGGAGGAACAATAGCAATAGAATCAACTTTTCCAATCTTATCCAATATATTGAATAGTTGCTCAGCAGCGTAGTTTTAGATCTTATATGACAGGTTCTTACTTTGGCATCAAGCACAACTTTATTGCCAGGTTGTGATTATATCTATAGAACGAATAGGAGAAGCAGGCAGAAACCCCCCGACAGCTCCTTATCTCAGGGCAATATTACAATTTCCTGCTACTACCATCATTATATTTCAAAATGTGGGCTAGCTTGGGTACCTATTATCACTAGGGATGAGCCGGAAACCCCCCCCCCCCGTTCGGTTCGCACCAGAACCTTCGAACGGACCGACCATTCGCGCGAACATTTAGAACCCCATTGACGTCTATGGGACTCGAACGTTCGAATTCAAAAGTGCTCATTTTAAAGCCTAATATGCAAGTTATTGTCATAAAACGTGTTTGAGAACCCGGGTCTTGCCCCAGGGAACATGTATCAATGGAAAAAAAAGTTTTAAAAACTCGTTTTTTTCTGGAGCAGTGATTTTAATGATGCTTAAAGTGAAAAAAAAAATGAAAAATTAATTTAAACACCGTACCTGCTGGGTGTCTATAGTATGCCTGTGAAGTGGCACGTGTTTAGAACTGTCCCTGCACAATATGAGATTACTATAAGAAAAAAGTAATTTAAAACTGCAATATGGATGAAAATCATTGAGAAGTATAGCACAGACAGTACACACACCACATAGCTTTAGGTGCACACTGCAGAGGACACAGGCAGTACACACCACATAGCTTTAGGTGCACACTGCAGAGGACACAGGCAGTACACACACCACGTAGCTTTAGGTGCACACTGCAGAGGACACGGGCAGTACACACACCACGTAGCTTTAGGTGCACACTGCAGAGGACACAGGCAGTACACACACCACATAGCTTTAGGTGCACACTGTAGAGGACACAGACAGTACACCACGTGAGAATACTGCAGCTAGCACAATCACCTGCCTGCCTGTCAGTAAATTAGGAAGAGCAAGTCAAGCTAAACTATACAGTGTATAAATATATATACAACACCTGGGATGCATACATATCCTCTACACCAGGGGTCTCAAACTCAAATTACCTGAGGGCCACAAGACAAGTTTTCATATGCCATGGGGGGCCGCATGCAAACTTTCAAACTTCAAAAACAACAGTACTGATGTCAGCGAACACATTATTAACCCCCAGCACTGGTGTCAGCGAGCGCATTATTACCACCAGCACTGGTGTCAGCGAGCGCATTATTACCACCAGCACTGGTGTCAGCGAGCGCATTATTACCACCAGCACTGGTGTCAGCGAGCGCATTATTAACCCCCAGCACTGGTGTCAGCGAGCGCATTATTACCACCAGCACTGGTGTAAGTCAGGGTTTGACAAATTTGCTTGGAATCTAGGAGCCAGCTAAAAAAGTTAGGAGCCAGAAAACGCACACCGTCCCGACGAGCTTGCGCGCAGAAGCAAACACATACGTGAGCAGCGCCCGCATATGTAAACGGTGTTCAAACCACACATGTGAGGTATCGCCGCGATTGGTAGAGTGAGAGCAATAATTCTAGCTCCTCTGTAACTTAAAACATGCAACATGTAGATTTTTTTAAACGTCGCCTATGAAGATTTTAAAGGGTAAAAAAGTTTGTGGGCATTCCACAAGCGGACACAATTTTGAAGCGTGACATGTTGGGTATGAATTTACTCGGTGTAACATTATCTTTCATAATATTAAAAAAAATGGGGATAACTTTACTGTTGTCTTATTTTTTAATTAAAAAAAGTGTAATTTTTTCCCCAAAAAGTGCGCTTGTAAGACCGCTGCGCAAATACAGCGTAACAGAAAGTATTGCAACGATCGCTATTTTATTCTCTAGGGTGTTAGGATAAAAAATATATATAATGTTTGGGGGTTCTAATTAGAGGGAAGAATATGGCAGTGAAAATAGTGTAAAATGACATTAGAATTGCTGTTTAACTTGTAATGCTTAACTTGTAATACCAACGGCCACCACCAGATGGTGCCAGCTCAAATCTGGTGGTAATAACTTGTAATACCAACGGCTCACCACCAGATGGCACCCCAGCTCAAAAAAAAAAAAAAAAAAAAAAATTTTTTTTTTTTTTTTTTTTTTGCTCCCCTCACTTCCACCCTGCCTGAGGGCCATTTATAACTGGTCCGCGGGCCGCAAATGGCCCGCGGGCCAGTACTTTGAGACCACTGCTCTACACACTGTAACTTTAACCGACTAGCCTGCCTGCCTGCTCTATCTACCTACAAAAAATGACACTCTCTCTCTCTCTCTCTCTCTCTCTCTGTCTTCTCTCTCTTAACCACCGCAACACACTACACAAGGTCGAATTGCAGTCGGCCTTTTATAGTGTGGAGCGTGTACTAAACCCCCTGAGCCATAATTGGCCAAAACCACCCTGGCTTTGGCCAATTATGGCTCTCCGTTTTTTGCTAAATGTGATTGGCCAAGCATGCGGGTCATAGTGCATGCTTGGCCAATCATCAGCCAGCAATGCACTGCGATACCGCAGTGAATTATGGGCCGTGACACGCCACTCGAATTTGACGCGAACGGCCCAAAACGTTTGTAATTCGACGAACGGTCGAACATACGATGTTCGAGTCTAACATGAGTTTGACTCAAATACGAAGCTCATCCCTAACTATCATGAGTGTGGCTGCCTTAAATACATAACTACACCTAAGAAATGGGGCATTTGTAAAGATTTATCTCCATCAGACTTCCAGCAACTCAGTAAATTTGGTAAAACACTAACCATCTAAAATATAATTAGTAACCACTTGTCAACCCACATTTCCTGCATACATCACCCATGAGAGCCCCTAATATTTTGCATGCCCAGTTTATTGAGGGTCTGGTAAAAGCTCAGCACCCATATGTTTGTTACCCTTGCCTCACTAGTTTCTAACTACGTATGTTGCTTTAATGTGAATCAGTAAGAATTAAATTACAGGAGCTAAAGAACTACCTAAGTCGCCAACCAAGAACAAGCCAGTACATTCTGAAAAGTCTGAACTCCCACCTTCCCTTACAGTACTAGGTCAATGAATCTAGAATTTGGATAGCATTTCCTCAGAGTTTGTGCTATTTAAACTAAATTAATAATGTCAACTCCCTTCGATTTATTTCCACTGGCCCTCTTTAAAAATATTTTTTATCTTGTACTATTGAGTGAACTTAGATAAATGCTAATTAGTTGTATGGACAAACTACAGTACATTTAGGGCAAGTTGTTTTACAATTGCTAGAAACCAAATAACAATTTTATAAAGAATCAGAAGCCCAATTTGCTGTGATTGATTTAGTAAATAAAGCTTTTCATGTCATTAAAAAACAATCTATTTTATTTAACATGATCTGTGTTTGTCAGCTTCAGGTTTGGATCTCTTTGAAGGGGATATTGTGCACGATACAGTGAGTAAACTATTCTTGACTATTACATTGTCATTACTATATAATATTACAGCAACACATTGACAGCAATCAAATTTGAGATGAAGTATTTACTAGGGGTTTCCCATGTCATTCTTCTGTCTAAAAAATACCTTTCTCGTGTTTGAGGAACAATGTATATGAAAGTGAACCTATTGCATTACAGGCTTTATTTTTAGAATTTTGTTATTTAGAATAAAAGCCTGAGTTTACAATTGAAATACTACTAAGTTATCATACATCTGAACAATGTATAAATGATCCTTTATATTCCAGTACATTTTATATATAGTTAGATAAGTTATGTGAACCGTACTCTAGTATTACCAACCTTATGGGAAACTCTATAGTCATCATTAAGTAAGCATATTAACACTCAGTAAGGGCCGAGGGAATTTAGGCTCCGGTTAAGTTGCTGTTCTTTTTTTTTTTTTTTTTTACTTTGTCAACAAGTTGAGGGGAAGAAGTAAAGGGAGAGGGGCAGACTGCTGAGAAATGAAGGATTAACAAATATAAATTTAAAGGGTCACTAAAGGAATTTTTTTTTAACTAAATAGCTTCCTTTACCTTACTGCAGTCCTGGTTTCATGTCCTCATTGTTCGTTTTTGCTCTGATGTTGCTGTAATTCTGCTCTGTTCTGGACACTTCCTGGTTGTCTGTTTCCTGATCACCACAGTACTGGGAGATTCTAGTTTCGTTTTCCAAACCAATACTGCTCTATGGGTCTGTCCAGCACAGAGGCATCAAATAACATGCAAAAACTAAGCTAGATGCAAAAACAAAACTGAAACTAGGAGGTAAATTATATGATTGATTTTTATCTATTTGTAATCGTTTTTAAAAGGAATCAGTTAACTATTATGTCTCTATACCCTGTAAACAGTCATTTCAGCTAAAAATTTTTTTTCCTTTTTAGTGACCCTTTTAAGGGTGGTAGAAGAGGTGATAGCTAAAAAAGAAAAAGAGAGAAAAGTAGGGAAAGTGTGAAGGGAGCCTATATGTGCCACATGTTTCCTTCAAAGTATATAGGGTTCGTTCAGGAAGATTTCCTTATATTTGATTGAGAATCGGAAATGAGTCCAAGAGAATCATGTATTTTGAAAAGTCTTATTTTGGGGTCATGGCAAAATGGTGAGGTCTTACATTTTCATTATACATCCCCTCCATTGTCCCACCATTGGAGGGGATGTATCTTACCACTTTGCCTTTATACAAATTCTTGCGGCATTTAAGTGGTAAGTTACTACTGGAATGTTGATAACATTTCACAAACAGAAAATGTAGCTATAGAAAGCAAGCCTTATCAGGGAGTATTTCCAGAAAATTTGGTAGGGGAACCCTCTGATTCCTTACACTTCCAGCAGTCTCATGAAACATTGGCTGTAGTTTCACTGGAACCCTATACTCTAGTCAGATTTATATTCGGACTCTTGAAATCTACTAGTCTCAAGGTTATGATCTGTGGCAAGTCAGCATGCCTGGACTTTCAAAATGTCTGGCTAGCATGGCTTGCCAGGGAGGAAGCAATGGTTCTTTCATCTCTTTTTCATCTGTCACTCAATCCCAACCTTATCGGTATAGAAAGTCTTGTAAACTAAAATGCTGTTTTTAAAGTTAGAAATGTGGGTTATATTAGCTAGGTGAGAATTCTGTATTGCTGATAACTGGTATAATCAGGGAGTTAGTTATTCTTGGTGTTCAGGGAGAGACAAAAAATGTTGTTACAACTTTCACCATAGGGATTATCAGCGGGTGCTCTGTAATGGACTCATGGCTGGATGCTGGGAGCCACGGGTGGGACTGAAGAGGGATTGGCGATCTCCTACTCCAAAGCCACCTATCCTTTAATCGGTGCAATCTTGCACTAATCAATCACTCTGGAGAGATCTACAGCATTATGGTAAAGAAGCATATAAGGTAGGCTGAGGCCTCCTCTTTGTTTCTGCATAGTAAGAACTGTGGTGGGTATCCTGGGGTATACTGTAGACATGTGTGGTACGTTTCATTCCGAATTAATATTTGGACACATTCTTTCATTATTCTGAGATTCAGATATTATTATTCACAATTTATATAGCACCAACAGTTTACACAACGCTTTACAATGTAGAGGGAGGACAGTACAATTACAGTACAGTTCAATACAGGAGGGCCCTGCTCATAGAGCTTATATTATAAAGGGAGGGGGTTGTGGTACAAAAGGTAATAGCTGTGGAGAACGATTTGATGGGGATATATCTGAATACCCGAATTACAATATAAACAAATTGTACCGAATGCTCTGAATAACGTAATGAAATTCATCTGAATTTCAGAAATTCGGACTGCAATTCGAATCGAATTTTGCATTGAATTCCAGTATAATTCTAACTACACATATTGCTGAAATCAAAGACTGTGAGTGTTATTTGATTACCATTTAGAAATAATGCTGTTTTTGTTACGCCAAAGGTTATTTAACCACTTCTCCACCGAGGACGTCATATGACGTCCGCGACTTTGTGCAATGATATCTGAATGATGCCTGCGATTCTGTGCACGATGAGAACGATCATAGCGGGTCCCCCCTCCCGCCGCCATCCGGTGCTTCTCCGGGCTCTCCCGTGCTATCGGGGGCCCGGAGAATGAATCGGCCGGCTCCGTTGGAGACCCGGCGCGACGTTGTGACGTCACGCCCTGGTACCCAGAATTAAACAAAGCCGCAATCGCAGCTGTCGGCATGAGATCGGTGAATTTTTTTCACAATCTCATGTTTTCAAGCCTGGAGGAGAGATGTGGTGTCTTATAGACCCCACATCTCCCCATAAAGAGGACCTGTCACAATGATTCATATTACAAGGGATATTTACATTGCTTGTAATAGGAATAAAAGTGATAAAAAAAATAAAGATGTAAAAAAAAGTGTAAAAATAAAAAAAATTAAGTAAACAAAAAAATTATTTTTTGTCCCCGGTAGCTCACGCTCAGAAGCGAACACGCATGTATGTCCCGCCCACATATGTAAACGTCGTTCAAACCCCACATGTGAGGTATCGCCACGTGCGTTAGAGTGTGTGCAAGAGACCTCCTCTGTAATTTGAAAATAGTAACCTGTAAAAAAAATGTAAGCATCGCCTATGGAGATTTTTAAGTACCGAAGTTTGGTGCCATTCCATTAGTGTGCATAATTTTAAAGCGTGACATGTTAGGTATCTATTTACTCGCCGTAACATCATCTTTCACATTATACCAAAAAACTTTACTGTTTTGTTATTTTTTAATTCATGAAAGTTTTTTTCCCCAAAAAAGGCGTTTGAAAATTATTGCGCAAATACCGTGTGAGATAAAAAGTTGCAATTACTGCCATTTTATTCCCTAGTGTATCTGCTAAAAAATATATAATGTTTGGGGGTTATGATTAATTTTCTAGCAAAAAAATTATGATTTTTACATGAAGGAGAGAAGTGCCAGAATAGGCCTGGTGGAGAAGTGGTCATCGTAATCATTTGCTGAAGATTTTCTTTTGTTTGTTTGCCTTTCTGCATTTGAATAGAAAACCATATAAAATGTTTGTTTCTACCAATTCAAAAATGTTTAGAATAAAAATAAAAGTAAATTTAGAACACAAATTCCGAATACAAATTGACTACCGTATTTATCTTCATATAGCGCGCCCCGGCGTATAGCGCGCACCCCCAAACTGGAAGGGAAATTTCAGGAAAAAAAGAAAATACTCAGTTTGAATGCCCCTCGTCGGTGTTTTGCCTGGCGTCCATCAGCGGCCTTGTCCGGTCCGGCGTCCGTCTGCGGCCCTGGTGGTGTCCTCCCTGCTTCTCCCGCGTTGTTTCTGAGTCGATCCCCGCTTCCCGCACTGTGTTTGAACGACGCCGCCGACATATACCGAGTGCAGTACACTCGGGCACGCTCGGCCACGCTCGGCTCCTCTCGCATAAAGGCTAGGAGGCGGCACAGGGCGTGACCGCGAGGGGAGCCGAGCCTGGCCAAGTGTACCCGAGTGTACTGCGCTCGGTATATGTCGGCGGCGGCGTTTAAACAAAGCGCGGGGATCGGCATATATCGCGCACCCACGATTTTCCCCTGATTTTAAGGGGAAAAAAGTGCACGGTATACGCCGATATATACGGTAAATAAATAACTAGATTAACTAATCAAAACGAAACCAAGCATACATTGGCTCTAGTGGTAGTATAAAAATGAGAGGGCAAAGGGGGCAGCCTTGGAGGGTTTCATTAGCCAGATGAGATGGCCTCATTTACCTTAATTACATCTATTGGAGATGAGTAGAATGAATCTATCCAGCCAAGCTTTTTTTCCAATACTAATGCCGCGTACATACGGTTGTTTTTTGTCTTGTAAAAAAACAATGTTTTTCAAACTTAATTTTAAAAAACGACGTTGCCTACACACCATAATTTTTTCAAAATGCTCTAGCAAAGTGTGGTTACGTTCAGCACGTACGACGGCACTCTGTTCCATTCAAGCTCGCGTCATAACTTGCTTCTGAGCATGCGCAGGTTTAAAAACGTTGTTTTAAAACGTCGTTTTACTCGCACACTATGGGCCAGATTCACATAGGTTACGCGGATCTAAAGATCCGCTAACCTATGTGATTTAAGATCCGCCGCCGCAAGTTTTTGAGGCAAGTGGGTAATTCACAAAACACTTACCTCAAAACTTGCGGCGGCGTATCGTAAATTCTCCGGCAGAATTCAAATTCCGCGGCTAGGGGGAGTGTATTATTTAAATCAAGCGCGTCCCCGCGCCGATTTAACTGCGCATGCGCCGTCCGTGGATTTTCCCGGCGTGCATTGCTCCCAATGACGTCGCTAGGACGTCATTGGTTTCGGCGTGAGCGTAACTTGCGTCCAGCGATTTTGTGAATCGACGTACGCAAATTACGTAAAATTTCAAAATTCGACGCGGGAACGACGGCCATACTTAACATTGGCTGCGCCTCATAGAAGCAGGGGTAACAATACGCCGGGAAAACCCTTACGTAAACGGCGTAAAGTACGGGCCCGCGTACGTTCGTGAATTGGCGTATCTTGCTGATTTACATATTCTCGCCGTAAATCAGCGAGAACGCCCCCAGTGGCCATTTTAAAATTGCAGTTAAGATCCGACGGTGTAACACAGTTACACCTGTCGGATCTTAGGCATATCTATGCGTAACTGATTCTATGAATCAGTCGCATAGATACGACCGACGCAACTCAGAGATACGACGGTGTATCAGGAGATACACCGTCGTATCTCTATGTGAATCTGGCCCTATCATTTTAAATGACACAAAAAATTGAAGCATGTTTGAATTTTTTTTTTGTCGTTTTTCAGAAGACAAAAAACTACGTTTTGCCCACACACGATCATTTTAAATTACGTTTTTTAAAATGTCGTTTTATTTCATCACAAAACACGACCGCGTATACGTGGCATTAGACAACACTTAAGAATTTACCATCTGTAACTATATCAACTGTGGCACTTCTTCTAATGTGGTCTATGCCATACAATACATCATGTAGACTACAGTATGTAGGGTGTACGTCACGCCCTCTGTGAGCCAGAATTAGCGAACATTATCATGGCGCATCTTACACTAGCGATTGTCCGATGTCTTGAAACACTGCAAACATACTCATGCTGGCAACATGAGTTGTTTTAAATTCTGTGATTTGGAAAGGGTTAAACGTTCTCTCCGAGAAGGTGACACCCACAAGAAGCTTCACACTAGGATTCCTGCAGGATGTTTCACAGCTCATCAAATTCATTCTTACACACAACTACTTCACTTTCAACTATCTCCAGTGTATGGGTACTGCTATGGGAAGTAAAATGGCACATCAATATGCAAACTTATTTATGGCTGACCTGAAGGACAAATTCCTGAACGGCATACAACAAAAGCCATACAGATATTATCGCTATATAGATGATATCTTCATGATATGGACTGAAGGTGAAGAAAATCTAAAACAATTTTTCTCAGCACTTTTCACCCATCTATCAAACTAAAAATAAAATAAATTATTAGAACACACATGTCAACTTCTTAAACACTACAGTATACATCAGGGATGACAAACTTTACACTAGACATGTACACGTTCCGTTTCGTATCGTTCCGTAGGTTCGTTCCCGTTCGTTTTTCGTAAGACGCCCGTTTTCCTGTTTCGTTCCCGTTCGTTTTTCGTACGACGCGATTTTTTCGTATTCCGATCGTTTCGTATTTTGGTTACCGTTTAATTTTCGTACATGCGGGATGGTTCGTTATTCTGTTTAATTCATGTTCGTTACTTGTTAGACAATAATTTTCGTCATTTTGTACTTTCGTAAATATATTGCGGGATTCGCGGCACTTTCAACACGCGGCTCATCCATATTAACTATTGTTAAGCCCCATACACTTGGTCAGACTTTTTTAACAACAAACATAAAAACGATCGTTTTACCGAACGTTCGTTCATTTTTAAACTCCATCAGAAAACCATTTTTGGGTTCCAGGTTCAAAAGTCTGGCCAACTGATCTCCCTTCAGACGAAAATCCACAGAAAAGTTTATTTGGCTTTACTGTACTACTGTACTCAGCACAAAAGAGAAACTGCTTCACTAACTAACTACACTCACTGTCCATTCAGAAAAACAAAAATTACATCTTGTAACAAAAGATTTGTGTTCTGTATTTTGAAACCAAATTACAAACAGAAAAAAGGAATTCAGAATACAGAATACAAATCTTTTGTTATAGATGTCATATGAACATACAAACAGAAAAAGGATTCAAACACAATACAGAAATACAGAATGAAAATCTTTTGTTATAGATGTCATATGAACATACGACTGAAAATCAAAATACGAACAGAACAAGGATTCAAACAGGATACAGAATGCAAGTCTTTTGTTAAAGATGTCATATTCGTTCTTTTGCCGTTTTCGTTTTGTCGTATTTTCGTCGGATCGTTCGTTCGTATTTGCGGTTGTTCGTTATCCCGTCGTTTTCGTATTTTGGTGCTTTAATTTGTTCGTATGTACACATTATTATGCGGGTACGAAAATAAACATTTTCGTACGAAAATGACATTCGTACGAACGGGAATGCACATATCTACTTTACACTTCGATATACAGAAAACCCGAGTGACCGATGCAGCTCCATAGTTCCAGTATTCACCCCAACACACTAAACGAGCCATCATACACAGCCCGGCCATCAGATACCACTGAATATGTTCAGACCCAGAAGACAGAGATAAACATCTCAGAACATTAGCAGACTCCTTCCATAAGAAAGGTTACAAAGACAAAACCATCAACAACAGCATAAAGATTTTAGTTTAGATATTGGTTTCCTTACCCATTATACTACAGTTTTATGACCCCCTCTGTGACTGTCCCCCTCCCCCCAGTCTATAGCTCTCTCTCTGTCTTATATCACTGGCTCTGCTGTTAGCTTTATTACCATTGCCATATACATTGATTTGTATGTGTTGGTTTTCTTTTTTTTCCCCATTCAATAAAAAAAAAAAAATTGTTTGTTTTAACATTCTGCTAAAACTTTTGTAAATCAGTACTACTTGAACCTTGAAGAAGGGGACATACCCCGAAAGCTTGTCCTGAAAAATTGTATGTTAGTGCAAATAAAAAAAAGGGTCATGGACAGTACTCAATATTCTCTGTCGTACCAGAAGTAATTCTTGGTTAGGCAAAATTCCAAGCATTGTAGTAAAAATTAACTATGCTTACTGGTGAGATCCAACTTTAACAAAGCCCATTTAACAGAAAGAATAGCGTCCTGAGTGACTAACAATAGTATATAAAGAACTGACATCAGCAGTAATCAGTATACTATTACTCCTACAAGGAACTTCCTCCAATATCTGAATAAACTGTTTAGTCTCTCTCAGGAAAGCCTTTGTTTCGAGACAATGGGCTTAAAGCAGTGTTCCACCCAAAAAATAAATAATTAAAAACCAGCAGCTACACATACTGCAGCTGCTGGCTTTTAATAAATAGACACTTACCTGTCCTGGAGTCCAGCGATGTTGGCCCCCGTGGCTGATGTTTGCATCAGCTGTCGAGTGCTGCCGCCGTCATTGCGTGTAAGGGAACTCGGCATTGTAGCCTTTCCACTTCATGCTGGGATCCCTACTGTGAATGCGCGAGGCCCGATCTTCTCTCCTACTGGCCCGGCAGCCGGGGGAGGAGGAGGGAGCCCCGCGATGACGTCACGGGCCGTGGCCTGGACTCCCGGAAGTTGGAAAGGATACCTGTCAAAGACAGGTATCCTGTCCCCCCTCCCCCCGAAAAGGTTTCAATTGTGGCAATTGTGGCAAAGGTGGCAATTCCTTTATACATTTAAGTATTGCTGTTATTCACTGCTTGATTGCCATTTGTACATGCCAGTTTGAGTGTTCAATTAAACTGATTTGGGAGTGGCTTCCCAGGATTGGCTGATTGACTCTCTTATACACCCCTTTTTGCAATTTGGTTGATACAAAAGGACTGTTGAGCTAAGTTTGCATTGTGTCTGTGTTTCATTTAAAGGGGTATACATTATGTCTGAACCTAGAGCGTCAGCTGGGAAGTTCTCAGGGTCAGGGCAGCACAAGAGGACAAGCAATATCTAGTGGCCCCCATGGGGGTCATGCTACAGAGGCGCTAACTAAATTTACCTAGCAGCCTACTCGAAACTAAGAGGGTGCTACATATATTATACTAAAAAAATTGTTTGTAATAGGTTATTCAAACTGCACATTATCATTCCCTGCACTGCGTTCTAGAATGGATCTGTGAACTAAGGAACCTGTGCAAGTATAATTTTGTACAGATTAAGGCTCCATATACACTGGGCTTAAAAAAACTCCAGTTCTCCTGGCAGAAAAAAAAAAAAACACTAATATAGAGAGTTAGGAGAGTTTTAATCTGCCAGAATGCTCCAATCAGAAACACAAACCAGAATTTTTTTTTCCTGCATCTAAATGTTAAGCTTAAAATATGCCTGTAATCATCCTAATATATTGATGGACACGTGGGGGTTATTTACGAAAGGCAAATCCACTTTTTACTACAAGTTCACTGCAAGTGCACTTGGAAGTGCAGTCGCTGTAGATCTGAGGGGAAGATCTGAAATGAGGGCAAGCTCTGCTGATTTTATCATCCTATCATGGGCAAGCTAAAATACTGTTCTTTATTTTCCTTGTATGTCCCCCTCAGATCTACAGCGACTAGCTGTAGTGCAAAGTGAATTTGTCTTTCATAAATAGCCCCCATAGAATAACATTGAGCTGCTTCTACAGGACAAAACTCCTGCAGTAGCAGCGATTTCTAACCACTTCAGCCCCCAGGCCATTTTGTTGCTAAAGGACCAGGCCCCTTTTTGCGATTCGGCGCTGCGTTGCTTTAACTGACAATTGCGCGGTTGTGCAACGTGGCTTCCAAACAAAATTGGCGTCCCCTTTTCCCCACAAATAGAGCTTTCCTTTGGTGGTATTTGATCACCTCTGCAGTTTTTATTTTTTTGCGCTATAAACAAAAATAGAGCGACAATTTTGAAAAAAATGCAATATTTATTACTTTTTGCTATAATATCCCCCAAAAATATATAAAAACAATTTTTCCCCTCAGTTTAGGCCGATACGTATTCTTCTATATATTTTTGGTAAAAAATTTGCAATAAGTGTTTATTGATTGGTTTGCGCGAAAAGTTATAGCTTCTACAAAATAGGGGATAGTTTTATGGCATTTTTTTTTTATAATTTTTTTTTTACTAGTAATGACGGCGATCAGCGATTTTTATTGTTACTGTGACATTATGTCGGACACTTTTGACACATTTTTGGGACCATTGTAATTTTTACAGCGATCGGTGCTATAAAATTGCACTGATTACTGTGAAAAGGACACTGGCAATGAAGGGGTTAACCAGTAGATGGCACTGTAGGGGTTAAGTGTTTCCTAGGGAGTGTTCCTTACTGTAGGGGGATGGGCTGTGTGTCACATGACACTGATCTCCTCCTCCCAGCTCTTATTCAGCTAAGAAGTGAGAACAGTGGGAATGTGATCATTTGTTAAAAAGGGAAAAAGGATGATTATAATGTTTCATCTATAAAAAAATGTGCCTTTCATTTCTATTTTAAACTGAATAGGTTGTTTTACAATCACTTTAACATTGTTCTGATGTTACTTAAAAAAGAAAAAAATATATGTTGCTTGCATTTTGTTTTTGAACCTTAGAAGTCAAGAAATACAATAATTGGATCCAAGTATAGATGGCCTCTGACAGTCCCTTATTATTTGGAAGATAGTCTTGGTAAGTTTGCAAACCGTAATATATATAATTTAAAGTGGTGGTGTTTTGTTTTTAAATAGCAAACATGTCATACTTACCTGCTCTGTGCAAGGGTTTTGCACAGAGCGGCCCCGATCCTCCTTTTTTGGGGTCCCCCCGGTGGCGCTCTTGTCTCCTTCTCTTCAACAGGTGCCACCTCGGAGAGACGCACTCTAATCCACCCTCTGTTTGAAGCACTCTAATTCTGAAAATGTAATAGGGTTTATATAGTATAATGGTAAGTAGAAACTTTTGAATCATTGGCCAAGATAAAGGCTCAATTGTCCAGTAGCAATGAATGCTTTGGAGACAATACACATCACAAGAATGGCCATGGCCACAAAAATATATTGAGTGAAGTGTATATTAAGGCACCATTGCAGACTAAGTTGATTCTGAGAGAAATCTAGTTAAAGAAAATAATAAGTAGCTTTGTGTACAAAGGGCTGATGGCTGGAGCTGCTGGGGTTAAATAATTCATGCTGTGATGGGTCTTCCACTGGAGGAAAGAAGTAGCTGTGCCCGAACATGTAATTGCTTTAGAGAGTAGTTACCCCCTCAGTGGGGCCTCATTTTGGGTTCTGGGACCCAAAACATGGACAGCACCACCATTAAATAGCACAGCCAACAGTCCAGAAATATGTTACTCTATATGAGAATGCTACACTACCATCATGTCATGCTCATGGCCGTCTTTAAGGCAGGGCAAAAGGGGAAGCTGCCCTGGGCCCTGTCATTGTTGTGGGGCACAAAGAAGCTGCCTCATACTTGCCAACTATCCTAGTTTAAATTCCCTTGTGCCTTGAGGATGTAGTTCTTTGCTGTGTCCTGATAGCTCAATGTAAAGTGCTGCTACTAATGCTGCCCAGCTCTGCATTATTGTTGTGTTCAGATGACTCACCGGTAGACCCTGTGTTTACATGTAAATAACCGTCATTCATATGCAAATAACGGGAGCATTCATATGTAAATAGTGGCGGTCGGCAGCATTGATCTGTAAATAAAGGCAGCATTCATATGTATATCATGCCCCTCTGCAGTGAGGAGATGATCTGCTATAACTAGGGTTGTCCCGATACCACTTTTTTGAGACCGAGTACAAGTACCGATACTTTTTTTCTAGTACTCACCGATACCGATTACTGATACTTGTTTTTTTTTTTTTTTTTTTTTTATGTCATGTGACAGTGGCAGTATTTTTTTTTTTTACAATTTTTTTTAATTTTTTTATTTTTTTTTACAGTGCTTTCTTCTTTTTTTGGGGGGGGGGGGTGGATTGTCAGTGTGTTTTTTTATTTACATGTTTATTATTTTTTCAAATTAATTTTTTTTTATTTATTGCAATTTTTTTTCCTTTTTTTAACCCTCCTAACGGTGTTCCCGAGTCTGACTCGGGATGAGATTTTTTGGCTACGATGAGGTTTAATGTAGATAAATGTAAAGTTATGCACTTGGGGGCTAAGAATATGCATGCATCATACATACTAGGGGGAGTACAACTGGGGGGGTCTGTAGTGGAGAAAGATCTGGGGGTTTTAGTTGATCATAAGCTCAATAATGGCATGCAATGCCAAGCTGCGGTTTCCAAAGCGAGCAAAGTCCTTTCTTGTATTAAGAGAGGTATGGACTCCAGAGACAGAGATATAATTTTGCCCCTGTACAAATCATTAGTAAGACCTCATCTGGAATATGCAGTTCAGTTTTGGGCACCAGTTCTCAAAAAGGATATAGGAGAACTGGAGAAAGTGCAGAGAAGAGCAACCAAATTGATAAGAGGCATGGAGGAGCTCAGCTATGAGGAAAGATTAGAGGAACTAGATTTATTCACTCTTGAGAAGAGGAGAATAAGGGGGGATATGATCAACATGTACAAATATATAAGAGGTCCATACAGTGAACTTGGTGTTGAGTTATTCACTTTACGGTCATCACTGAGGACAAGGGGGCACTCTTTACGTCTAGAGGAAAAGAGATTTCACCTCCAAATACGGAAAGGTTTTTTCACAGTAAGAGCTGTGAAAATGTGGAACAGACTCCCTCCAGAGGTGGTTCTGGCCAGATCAGTAGATTGCTTTAAGAAAGGTCTGGATTCTTTCCTAAATGTACAGAATATAACTGAGTACTAAGATTTGTAGGTAAAGTTGATCCAGGGTAAATCCGATTGCCTCTCGGGGGATCAGGAAGGAATTTTTTCCCCTGCTGTAGCAAATTGGATCATGCTCCGCTGGGGTTTTTTGCCTTCCTCTGGATCAACTGTGGGTATGAAGTTGGGTGTATAGGATTTTACTGTGTTTTTTTATTTTGTTTTTTGTGGTTGAACTGGATGGACTTGTGTCTTTTTTCAACCTGACTAACTATGTAACTATGTAACTTGCTTACCGGGCACATATACCCCCCTCCTGCCCAGGTGAAATTTCAGCTTCCGGCACTGCGTCGCTTTAACTGACAATTGCGCGGTCATGCGACGTTGCTCCCAAACAAAATTTACGCCCTTTTTTTCCCCACAAATAGAGCTTTCTTTTGGTGGTATTTGATCACCTCTGCGGTTTTTATTTTTTGCGCTATAAACAAAAAAAAAAAAGCAACAATTTTGAAAAAAAATTCAATATTTTTTACTTGTTGCTATAATAAATAGCCCAATTTTTTTTCCCCAAATTTTTTTTTTCTCAGTTTAGGTCGATACGTATTCTTCTACATATTTTTGGTAAAAAAAAAAATTGCAATAAGCGCTTACAAAATATGGGACAGAATTATTATTATTATTATTATTATTATTATTATTATTATTTATTTATTTTTTTTACTAGTAATGGCGGCGATCTGCGATTTTTTTTTTATTGGGACTGCGACATTATGGCTGACACATCGGACACTTTTGACACATTTTTGGCGCCATTCACATTTATACAGTGATCAGTGCTATAAATATGCACTAATTACTGTATAAATGTGACTGGCATTGAAGGGGTTAACACTAGGGGGTGAGGAAGGGGTTAAATGTGTACCTGTATTGTGTTCTAACTGTGTGTGGAGGGGGGTGACTGGGGGAGGTGACCGATCTGTGTCCCTATGTACAAGGGAGACAGGACGTGGAGCTCTGTGTTTACACACAGAGCTCCACGTCCCTGCTCTGTCATTACCGATCGCGGGTACCTGGCGGACATCGTGACCGCCAGGCACGCGGATCGGCATCTCGGGGACGCGCCGGGCGCGCCGCCGCCGCCCCCCAGTGGCCGGAGGAATCCAGGACGTCAATAGACGTCCTGTTGGATTTTCAGAGCCACCGTGAAGACGTCATTTTACAATGACCCGGGGCTCAAGTGGTTAACTAAAACAGCTGAAAAGGGGGCAGATCAGTGTTTGCAACTCCCCTGCAGCACCGATCACCCTGACTGCCCAGGTATAGTGTGAAGCATCGGAGCATTTCCCGGACTACAAGTACTAGTATCAGTATCGGGACATCCCTTAGCTATAACCTCTAGCAACCAATCAGTGAGCAGTATTACTGTACAGTAATCTCTAGCAACCAATCAACAAGCAGAAATAATGTGCTGTAACCTCTAGAAACTAATCAGTGAGCCGTAATGTGTGTGCTGTAACCTCTAACAACCAGTCAGTAGGTGGTAATGTTATACTGTAACCTCTGGCACCCAATCGCAATCGCTGCCTGATCTGATACAGTAAATTGATTTTAAGTCTAGCTGATATTTATTGTATGTCTCAGAGCACGTGGAGAGCAAAATTGCATTGGGGCGGGCCCAAGATTTTTTTCCCAGGGTCCAATCAATATTAAAGACGGCCCTAGTCACGCTTACCCCTAATGCAGTTGGTCAGACACTATAGCTAGCATCTGTGTTCTTCACCTATAGCAGCCCCCTTTCCCATAAGGCAAGCAGGCCAAAGGGTAATCGGTTTTTAAGGTGATTAAATTAAGGTGCGTGTTATACTCTGATAAATACGGTATCTAATTGTTTCACTTCTCTAAGACACAATCTTCCAAGAAAATCAGAGATGAGAGAACAATTATTTTCCTTAATGGAGAAAATATTCATGAATGGTCATGCTGAGATGGCCCCAAACCTCAAAATTCCACGCCCGTATGCCCCTGTGCAATCTACAAAAGTTCAGATGCAAACACTTTGTGTATTTTTTGATGCTTCCGTTAAGGCAATTGCTCTTGTAGCCTACCTCAAGACCATAGGCACTAAAGGGCAATGTCATATCGGGATTGTAATGGGTAAAGCAAAACTTGCACCACTCCCTGAACACACCATACCTTGATTGGAACTTTGTGCTGCAGCATTGGCTGTAGAGCTAATGGAACTATTTACAATGAAGACAAATATTCAGATTTAAGAAGCTAAGTTGTACATGGACAGTAAAGTAGTTTTAGGTTACATCTACAATGAAACTAGAAGTTTCTATGTCTATGTCAATAACAGAGTGTTGAGGAGAAGGTCCACCCACCCAGAACAATGGCATTTTGTGCCTAGAGACTACAATTCTGTAGACTTAGCAACCAGATCTGTTGCAGCCAGTTGCCTTGAAAGTACTTCATGGTTCACAGGTCCCACCTTTCTGCACAGTCCAGACTGCAACACTAATGACTTTGCCTCATTTGATTAAATAGATGTAGACAAGGATCAGGAAATCCACCCTCAGGGTACTACTTTTCAACAACCTTTAAAACCCACCGTTTTAGCAGGTTCTCCACCAGGAAATCACTTGTTCGAGCTATCTCTTGACTAATCCACATAGCTCAGTCCTACAGTAGTGATCCACTAACTCATCACAACTGCAGAGGTTGGCCCCACTGTAAAAAGGTCTACACAGTAGCTGACCTAGAACAATCTAAAAACAGGATATTCTCCGCTGTACAGAGAGAAGTCTTCGCCAAAGAAAGTAGGTGAGAGTAGGTGGCCGTTTAAAAGAAGGCAAGTTAGAGTTTTCAGAGAAACATCCTTTAGTACAGGGGTAGGCAACCTCGGCACTCCAGCTGTTTTGAAACTACAAATGCCATCTTGCCTATGCCTCTAGGAGTCATACCTGTGATTGTCAGGGTCTTGCAATGTCTCATGGGACTTGTAATTTTACCACAAGTGGAGGACCGAGGTTGCATACCCCTGATTTAGTGATTCCAGGACACCATCATATTGCCTACTTACTCATTCAACACTACTATGACCAAACAAAACACCAGGGCCGACTGTTTACTGAAGGAGCTTTACAAGCTTCTGGACTTTAGAAAGTTAAAGCTAAGAGATGTGTGAGCAGGTTCCTTTTCAAGTGTGTTATCTGCCATAAACTTAGTGGAATGTTACAGACACAAAAGATGGCCAATTTACCATCTGACAGACTTAGCATTGATCCGCCTTTCACCAATGTTGTACTTGATGTTTTTAGTCCCTGGTCTGTCACCACCCGGTACACCAAAGCGGCACACTAAAACAGTAAACGCTGGACAGTCATATTCACCTGCATGTCTATCCGAACTGTCCATATTAAAGTGACTGAATCAATGGATACTTCAAGTCTCATTAATGCTCTCAGAGACGCTTGATTGCAATCAGAGGCCCAGTGAAACTCATTCACTCTGATGGAGGTTCTAACTTTGTAGGAGCAGCAAAGGAACTGCAAATTCCTCCCAACTTGGACACTCTCGGTGTAGAAAGATACTTGAGAATTATCAAGTCTGCACATGGACTTTCAACCCACCTCACTCTTCTCACAGGGATGGTGTTTGGGAAAGGATGATAGGCATAGCCTGTAGAATTCTGGACTCCATCTTTTTGCAAGTAGGAACTGCAAGGCTTACCAATGAATGCCCAGTGACCTTCATGGCAGAGGTCACAGCCATCATTAATGCCAGACCTTTGACATGAATTTCAAGTGAGGATCCAGTGATTCTCACACCTGCTATGTTACTAAGTCAAGACTGGCCTTGTTGGTGCTCCAGCTGGAGAGCTTTTTGAAAAGGACCTTTTAAAAACGTCAGTGGAGACAAGTACAAACCCTTGCCAATACCTTCTGGCGTCAATGGAGGAAACAATATAGCTCTACTCTTCAGGAGAAAGTGGCACATTGAAAAACCTAATCTTAAACCTGGTGATGCTGTGCTCATGAGAGATTTCCAGAGACGAAGGAATGAGTGGCCTTTAGCTCTGGTCACCAGAATACTGCCAAGTGAGGACAAGCATGTCCGTAATGTTTAAGTCAAGATCTTCCAGCAGAATGAGGCCAAAATATTCTTGAGACCACAACTGCAGATAGCAAGGATTTCAATGCATGTACCTATGTTATGTGAGATTTCAGTACTGAGCCTCCAATCAGAGAACAAGGGAGTTTGGGGGGTTCTCTCACATAAAGGAATGCATTGAACTTCTAGGGGTGGACGTATTACAACATGCCAACGCCTAGCGTTTTAAAAGGTTACGATGCACGTGAAGATTCCAATGCTCTTCTGTATGCAAGTGATTATCAGTACGGGGCCCCAGGGGTCACTCAAATCAGAACACAAGAGTTTGGGGGTTCTCTACATCATAACACTTTTAACAAACAGAAATGCATTAGGCCACTAAGGGTGCTGGTATGAAATACCTTCAACCCCTAGCATAGAAAAGTTAAGGTGAACATGTTCAGTCACTTAGGGCATGGGCCCATAAACAAGTACCAACTTATGTCAAGCACGTAGTAAATAGGATTTGTGATAGCAACTTATAGTTGCGTAAGAGAGGCATAAATATAGCTCCGCTAAGTTGAGTATGTATGTCCCTTTAAGATACTCTACAGCGGACAGCTAAAGACACACTAAGTAATCCCAGGCAGCAAAATAGTATTCAATAATCCAGATTTAAATACAGTACTTTATAAGGGCAATATATGAAGCAAGTAACGCTAAGCAGAAATAGTACTTATCCGTTTTGCAGAGTATTGCAACAGCAATGGGATTCCTCTATGGAGGGTCTCCTGGTGGGGGATAGCTTGGGGTGTCCGCAGCAACTCTTAACGAGGTTAGCAGGGGAGCTCCAGGATTCCGTAGTGCAGGATGGTCTCCAGCTCAGGGATGGATGATAGCTGTAGTTTGGTAGCAGCCAAGCCAGCTACAGCCGACAATAATAGAACAATGTGCAATATGCACACTGTTCTCTTCATAGGGCCCAGACAGGTGTATCGAGGAACAGCGCTGATCCGCAGCACACTTCTGCATTCCAGGCTGGAACGTTCGCATTTGCCGTATGCGTTCCAGCGTGGAACGCAATACAGCGCAACGGCGCCTGTTACACTGTTATAGCTTATGCTGTTTATAGAAGTTACATAGTGTATTCTTATATATGTATATGTGTTAATAAAGTTGTTAGGAACCTGTGCATTCTGGGAAAATTCTGTAGAGGAGGTGAGTCAGCCACCATGAATCTTCAGCAAGGCAGTAAGGCTGTTTCTCCAATCTCTCACCATCACCTCTTAGCGAGTTTAAAAAGTATGTTTTTGTTATCCCGTTCTGTGTTTTAGAGCATTGTTTCCTTATTATTTGCAATATTGTACTGATTTATGTTTAGTTGATCAATTTATAGTTTCACCTGGCTCGTTCTAATAAATTTAAGATTAAAGAAATATGGTATCTAAAGTTTATGGAGTTGGTAGGTTTAGCTCTCTGTTCTACAGACAGAACGCGTAGAATTGACTTCCTCCCTCTGCTCTTAGCTCAGGCAGGAGGGTGTTCTTAGCTGAAAAAGCCCCTCCTCCCCTTCTGAAGACTACTAGGATGTATGGCATCGTTTGTCTAGGCATGGAAACCAGGAAGTAACTAAAGAAATGTAAAAAAAAACTGTTTAAAGTGGAGTTTCACCCAAAAATGGAACTTCCACTTTTTGGAATCCCCCCCTTTTATCTGCTGAGAAAGACTCCCTCGTGCCTCACTAATCCCCCTCCCTGTGTGAGACCCCCTCCTAGTGTTTGCTCTAATGCTAGCTCTGCTCCTAAGTTTGTTATCTCTAACTTTGTTTCTCTCCCTCTGTCTCTCTTATACCGGAGCCCAGCCTGTATATCATCTTCATTTTTATTTATTAACTCAGTTTTGTCTTTTAGATTTAACAGGAATTCTGCGAGTTATGTTGTATTTGTGTCACCTAATAATAATGTTTTTTTTTTTTTTTTCTGCTAATAATGATTTTATTGTATTTTTAGCAAAATATAGCTTTAGGGGCAGATCCACAGAGCGAGTACGCCGGTGTATCTACTGATACGCCGGCGTACTTTAAAATTTCCCGCGTCGTATCGTTGTTTTGAATCCTCAAAACAAGATACGACGGCTTCTGATAGGTACGTCTTCGTACGCCTTCGGATCTAAGATGCAATACTTCGGCATCCGCTGGGTGGCGTTCACATCATTTTCCGCGTCAGGTATGCAAATTGGCTATTTCCGTCGATCCACGAACGTACGAGCGGCCGTTGCATTTTTTTACAGCGTCTCTAGTCGGCTTTTTCCGGCGTATAGTTAAAGCTGGTATTTCGTTGCGTATAGTTAGACTTGCTATGTTAAGTATGGCCGTCGTTCCCGCTTTTAATTAGAATTTTTTTTTTTTTTCCGCAAGTCGTCCGTGAATCGGGATGGACGTAATTCACGTCTATGTTAAAAAAAATGACGTCCTTGCGACATCATTTAGCGCAATGCACAGCGGGAAATTTAGGGACGACGCATGCGCAGTTCATTCGGCATGGGGACGCGCTTCATTTAAATGAAACACGCCCCCTAATCGCCGATTTGAATTCCGCGCCCTTACGCCGCTAGAGATAGACTACGCCGCCGTAATTTACGGCGCAAAATCTTTAAGGATTCGAACCAAAGCCAGGAAAGTTACGGCGGCGTAGCGTATCTCTGATGCGCTGCGTGGGTGCAGATCTCTGTGGATCTGCCCCTTAATATATTCTTGGGGGTGGGGGGCCCTGTCAGGTAGTCTGTACGGGGCCTCACAATTTCTATCAGCAGCCCTGGCTCCAAGGCTTGCAAAGAGAAAAAATTATAATGTGTCCATTTATGATGTTCATAGCTTTGTTTTTGTTTCCTTAAACTTCTCTCTACAGATATTAATGCTAAAGGCGTGATCCTGAAAGCATTTGAACGCTTCAGGTTAAAGACATGTATTGATTTTAAACCATGGAGTGGTGAAAAGAATTACATTTCAGTGTTTAAAGGCCTTGGGTAAGAGGTGTTAAAATGTATACATTAATAATACATTAATAATAACTCAATACTGTATTTACTTGACTGTTCAAAATTTGGTTATAAATATATAAAATAAGACCTCTAAAATATCACATATATTTACAGGAATTTAGAGCACAGGGAAAAATCGCAGTGGCGGCCACAGCATTTAATAGGTTGTTTGCATTAATTTGTAACATGGATTAGACAAAAAACTTTTATTTATTTGAGGTACTTTATGTAGAGCCGACAATTTACACAGTGTTTTACATATACATTGTCCATTCTCTGTCCTCAAGGAGCTTACAATAAAAAGTTTCTTACTCACATTTATACATACACCTACTAGGGCCAATATAGGATGGGGGCCTACTACCAGCATGTCTTTGGAATACCAAAACATGAAATCTAGTTGCTGTGAGAATCATATTCACTTGCCTTGCCTAAATGCATACCAAATGTGATTGTTTACTGCAGGGGCGGACTGACAACTCATGGGGCCCCCGGGCAATAGAAGATTATGGGGCCCCTCTGGCTTACAGATGGCCACCACGCCAGGAGGCAGTGCAGAGGCAGGGCAGCTAAAATCTTGGAATATTCACATTAAAAGCATGTCAGTTTCGGACATATCAGGGACAGATCTAAAAAAAACATTTTTACATACTGTCCCTGGTTTTACTGAGCCTGGCAACCCTGATGGGGCCCCCTAGTGGCATGGGGCCCTCGGGCAGTGCCCGAGTGACTCAATGGTCAGTCCGCCCCTGGTTTACTGTGTGTCCATCTCTGTTCATTACTATCCTGCCCTGCAGGGACTACCATGATCACTGTAGTTTAAGGCTGGGTTCACACTATTTAGAATTTGATGCAGGTTTCCCTTATCCAATTTGCATGTTGGGAGCCTATGACAGGCTCTCAATGGAGCCAGTTCACACAGCTCCAGATGGCTGGAGAGCGAATTGCACAGGGGTACGGTGTGTCGTCTGGTGCGTTTCAGGTCCGAATTCAACCAAAAATTTGGACCGAAAACGGACCCCAAATGGTGAACAGGGACGCACCGGACCCCTGCTGTAAGCCACTTGGCACAGAGATGTGAACCCAGCCTAAAGTAATGGCTGCAGCAGCCACAAGCATTATTTCCTATTGATATATCTTGTTGTTGGATCTCAGAAGAAATGTTAGAGCACTGTGTATTTGAATTAATACTTTAGATGCAATGTAAAATAAGTATTTTAAGACTGAATGTAGTGTGTCAATATGCTTTTTCTGCATTGCTTTCTTAAAGCGGAACTATGCTGTATCTGAGCGCCACAAACCAAAAGTGCTTTTTAATATTCAAAGCTAACACCCCCATTCATCCATGTCTATATGCTTTATTTTGCTGAGAAATCACTTTGAGAAAGACCCACTAGCATTTCTGGCAGTGGCAATCTTAAGTCAAGGCAGATCATTCATGTAGCATTTACTTCCTCCATCTGCTCTTAGCTCAGGCATGGGGTTGTTCTTAGCTGAAAAAGCCCTTCCTCCCCTCCTGAAGACGGATGTATGACATCATTTTCCTAGGCATGGAAACAAGGAAGTAACTAAAGAATAGTAAAACAAGTAAATATGATATACTATCTCTTTACTAATGCTAGCAGCATAAGGATTCAAAATAATCAATATTGAGTGAGAGAGTGAAGTTCCACATTAAGGCACTTATATTTTATAGGACAGTCTGATTTGAAAGCACAAACCCCCCTTGCACGCAAGCAAACACTCTTCAGATCACTCCATAAACTTGTTTGTTCGACCAAATATATAAGTGTTATGCCCTACACACGATCGGTTCGTCTGATGAAAACGGACCGATGGATTTTTTCATCAGATATCCGATGAAGCTGACTTTCATCAGTCTTGCCTACACACCATCGATTCAAAATCCGATCGTATCCAACGCGGTGACGTAAAATACTACGGCGTGCTGAGAAAAATTAAGTTCAATGCTTCCGCGCATGCGTCGACTTGATTCTGAGCATGCGTGGATTTTTGACCGATGGATTTCCCCACAGACGATCGTTTTTTTCTATCGGTTTTTTAACCATAAGAAAAATTTAAAACCGGTTCTATTTTTTTTCACCGGTGGGGAAAAAAACGATGTGGCCCACACACGATCGGTTTGTCCGATGAAAACGGTCCATCAGTCCGTTTTCATCAGATGAACCGATCGTGTGTACAGGGCATTAGAGTTAGAATATTATTCCAAATTCATTATTCAGCACTTATAGTATTATATTCATGGCAAGCTTGCAAAATATATTTGGTTTTATGTTTACTGATAATATTAATACAGTATGAGTGAATGACCTTGATCAGATGTTTGGTCAACTAGACCTTCAGTGTCAATAATATGCTAGATATTTCTGGCGTATGTAGCTAGTTTGAGAATGACATATAAGGTATCTGCTGGTATAGAATGTCAAGGGAAGTCCAGAATAGAAAGGATCTATGAAATTAGAGGAATAATATATAATAATATATATGGCATATTGCTGAAATTAACACTAAAGCATGCCATGCAAGTCTTGTGAAGTTATGACATCCACGTGGAGCATAAAAAAGACAAGACATCGATATTCAGGAGGACGCAGACACAAGGACACACACAGGGGACAACTTGGAACATCTGACTTCTCCCAGGAGCTGAAGACAATGTAATTTTCTGCTTCTTCTGACACACACTAAAGAACATTGAGGAGAAGCACATGAGAAGTATGCCGGAGAAGCCATGATTTATATGCACTGACAATAGTGGAGAATACATAAGCAAAGAAGTTCCCTTATACCTAAAGAGACAAGCAATCGTACACCAGACAACCGCACCATATGCTCCTGAACAAAATGGTGTAGCAGAAAGGAAAAATCACACTCTTGTAGAAATGGCCAGGTGAATGTTGTCGGATACCAACCTACCTCACGTACTGGGGAGAAGCAGTCATGACTGCAACCTACCTACAGAACAGACAACCCTCAAGAGCCATTAAAAGTAATCCCTTTGAAATGTGGCATGGATCAAAGCCTAGCATTGGGCACATCAGAGTATTTGGTCTGAAGGACCGTTGTCTTAGGTTAACCGATGAAGCTGACTGATTGTTCGTCACGCCTACACACCATAGATTAAATAACCGATCGTGTCAGAACGCGGTGACGTAAAACACGACGACGTGCTGAAACAAAAAAAAAGTTCAATGCTTCCAAGCATGCATCGACTTGATTCTGAGCATGCGCGGGTTTTTAACCAATGGTTTTGCATACTAACGATCGGTTTTGACCTATCGGTTAGGCGTCCGTCGGTTAAATTTTAAAGCAAGTTCCTATTTTTTTAACCGAAGGTTAAACAACCTATGGGGCCCACACACGATCGGTTTTGACCGATGAAAACAGTCCTTCAGACCGTTGTCCTCTGGCTATCCTATCGTGTGTACGAGGCCTTACCCCCCTGGTGGTATTCCCGAGTCTGGCTCGGGTGGAATTTCAGAACCAAGACTCGGGATCGCTTCGCAGCATCCACAGGCATGGTTTACTTACCTTGTCCCTGGATCCTGCGAGCGGTGTCCTCGCTCGATTCACACAGTGTCCTCCTGTGCCGCCGAGCTCCGTTCCCTGCAACGTTAAGACGCACAGGGGCAGAGAACGGCGCCAAATTCAAAAAAGTAAATAAACACAATACATACAGTATACTGTAATCTTACAGATTACAGTACTGTATGTAAAAAAATACACACCCCCTTTGTCCCTAGTGGTCTGCCCAGTGCCCTACATGTACTTTTGTATAATAAAAACTGTTCTTTCTGCCTGCAAACTGTAGATTGTCCATAGCAACCAAAAGTGTCCCTTTATGTCAAAAATGGTTTTAGAGCAGCTAGAAAACAGCGATAATAAATTATAATCACTTGCAGAATTGAGCGATAGTGATTTGTGGGGAAATTCGTCATAAAAAAAAATAAAAGTAATGACAGCGACAATTCTGCAACTGAGCAAATTTCAGTGTTTTTGATTTGATTACATTATTGAATTTTATTATAATTATATTATCATTTTTTATAATTATTTATATGTATTTATTATATTATAATTTATGATTTTGTTTTTCAAACTTTATCATACCCGAGATGTCTACTAGACTCTTGTTTGGTTGTTTGGACAGATTTAAGTGAGTTATTCCTAAGAATTACAGTACAGGCCTACAATGTAAAACGCCAAATTTCCTTGCAAAATAATGGTACCGCTTTCAGCACCTAAAATCTGAAATAATCATACCGCCAGGGAGGTTAACCAACATCCTGGGAAGACATAGGCCGCGTACACACAAGTGGTTAAACCGATGAGAACAGTCTGATGGACCGTTTTCACCGGTTCAAACCGATCGTGTGTGAGCGCCATCCGTTATTTAACCATCGGTTAAAAAAAGCCAACTTGTTTTAAATTTAACCGATGGATTCCTAACCGATAGAAAAAAAACAATCGTTATAAGGCACGACCATCGGTTAAAAATCCATGCATGCTCAGACTAAATTAGGGGACGGGAGCGCTCGTTCTGGTAAAACTAGCGTTCGTTATGGAGATAGCACATTCATCACGCTGTAACAGACAGAAAAGCACGAAACGTCTTTTACTAACACAAAATCAGCTAAAGCAGCCCCAAGGGTGGCGCCATTGGATTTGAACTTCTCCTTTTATAGTGCCGTCGTACGTGGTTTACGTGTCTGCGTTCTGACACAATCGTTTTTTTAACCAATGGTGTGTAGGCGCGACTGACCATCAGTCAGCTTCATCGGTTAACCGATGGAAAAATCCATCAGACCGCTCTCATCGGATGGACCGATCGTGTGTACGCGGCCATAGAAAAACTGCCAAAACATAAAGCCAATAAAAGGAAAAAGGCGGCAGAAGAATTAGTCGCTTTCAGAAAATAAAACCTGGACACAGAGCTCCCTCCTACCAAACTATAGCTGCAGAGTTATAGTGTGTGTTCTATGGTAAAGTAATCAGAGGAAGTACCTTCCTTATGTAAGAGTATGTACTTGGGCCCAGATTCTTGTATCTGGGCGTAAAACTATGCGGGCGTAATGTATTTCGTTTAAGTTACGCCGCCGCAAGTTTTACAGGCAAGTGCTTTATTCACAAAGCACTTGCCTGTAAAGTTTCAGCGGCGTAGCGTAAATCCTCCGGCGCAAGCCCGCCTAATTCAAATGATCCGGGTAGGGGGCGTGGATCATTTAAATTAGGCGTGTTCCCGCGCCGAACGTACTGTGCATGCGCCGTCCCTAAAATTTCCCGACGTGCATTGCGTTAAATGATGTCGCAAGGACGTCATTGGTTTTGACGCTAACGTAAATGGCGTCCAGCGCCATTCACGGACAACTTACGCAAACAACGTAAATTTTCAAATTTTGACGTGGGAACAATGGCAATACTTAACAACATTGACTGCGCCTCATAGACCCAGGGGCAACTTTACGCGTCGCAAATCTTACGTAAACGTCGTAACTTCACTGCGTCGGTCGAGCGTACGTTCGGGAATTCGCATATTTTGCTAATTTGCATACTCGATCGGGAAAACGACGTCGGCGACACCTAGCGACGAACAAAAAAAATTGCATTTAAGATCCGACAGCGTAAGAGCCTTACGCCTGTCGGATCTAATGGTTATCTATGTGTAACTGATTCTAAGAATCAGTCGCATAGATACGACGGCCCAGATTAGGACTTACGGCGGTGCACATGGCGTTGCGCCGTCGTAAGCCCTTTCAGAAACTGAGCCTTGGTTCCTGTTTAGATTCTGTTCTCATGCTGTAAGACACGTTATGTAATTCTCAATGAAAAGTAAAGCGTATTGCTACTCTATATCCAATAAGCTTCCAAAGCATTATTTCGATAACATTGCATTACACTTATTAGTCTGCTGCTGTGTCTCCGCTGTCCAACCATAGGTTGTATCAAGGCTGTATCAATCTCAAAATTAAATGGGCAGAAATATCAAAACTCGGCAGGTAAAATAACTCCCACATATGTGTTTCACTTTTTTAATGGTAATTAAAATGTGTGTAAACCCAACAAACAGGAATCTCCAGTGGAAGATTTTCTCTCACCTCTTGCTCTGATGACAACTGAAAAAGTCCTCCTCACTTTTTGTCTCATGGTCAGTTGTCACCAAGACAAAGAGAGGGCTAAATCATACCAGCAGGGGCACAAACCACAAATGTAAAAAAGTAATATCTGATCCCCGTTCTGTATCTGCGGGGAATGACATAAAGTCCACCAGACCCACTGATTGGCTCCCACAGATCGCTGTGTATGAGCCCGACTTACACCTACGTCGATTTGCTCACCTGAGCCAAACTGCCGCAGTAGAACTGTGGCGGCTGGTCGGCAATTGGTTCAACTGGTGCTCCAACCAACCATCTTATTGTTTTTTATGGAGTTGAGAAGAAGTAAAGAATCTATCAGGTTTCTAATGTGTTCTCCTAAATAAAAATAAAAAACACTGTGTTTAGGTTGGATTTCTATAGCTGCCAACACCGAGAGTTTGGTTACATAAACTCAAAGAACATGTAAAGGATAAAAGTGCAGCACTAAAAAATCAAGATACATACAGTATACCAGCATTAAAATTACACCAATAGTAATTACTATACATAAATTAATTTGCAATTGTGAGCAAATGAAGATCCAAAGAAAAGTTCATGAAAAGTAATTAAATAGTAAGCAGTGAAGCACATACTGTAAACAAAAAGAAAGTGTTCTTAATCCCATAAAGAAAACACGTGTGTGTGAAGAAAGTTCATGTACGAAAAGGTTCCAACCAATAGGAAGTGAACACCTGATTCCGAACATACACTACAGTTCCTTACCAGATTCTAATGACACCTGCGCAAACAAAAAGGTCTAACAGTGCTTTAAGAGACCAACTGATCCAATCCAAAGACTGAATTCCTCTAACTAATGGACATTAATGCGTGCCTCCCAAGTTACCCAAAAACAAAATGTGAGAAATGCTCTCATAGTGTATTTTATATTGTAGTTTATTTCGGAATGGAAATTATGTTCACATTTTAAAAATAGCCAACAGGCTTCACAAGCAACACATTAGACTGTGCTGGGCATTCCTATGGGCTTCTGCTGAGTTGGACCCAGCCCATGGGCGTCCGCTCCATAGGGCAAGCTAGGGCGTTCGCCCCCCCCCTGGAATCAGTGTCTGTCACACTGTCATTTAGCCGCGGCCGCCTCCCGCACTGTGTGTCTCTCTCTCTTATGTATGTTAGCGTCAGTGTCACAAATTTAGCTGCGGCTGCCTCTCGCACCTGCGCCGCCGATTGTCACTGTGTGTGTCTCTCTCTCTTATGTATGTCAGTCAGCGCCGCGGCCGGCATATCAAGTCAGCCAGTCTGTGTTCCGCTCCGCTCCCGCCCCTTGTTTTCCGGCCAGCCAATAGATGAAGATGATTGCTGAGCCACTCACTCCCCCTAACTTTACAGTCTAGCCCAGTGCTCGTTCTGGCGGCGTGACGTCACTCACGCTGGGAGGGGTCGGGGATCATCGTGAGACTGATGGGAGGACTCTGCTGTACCAAGAGGAGCCAGTGCCCGGAGCGCCGCTGTTTAGGCAAGTTTAACACATGTGCACTGTGCACACACTTGTAAAATGGCTCAGTGGCTCTACTCGAATATAGTACAAATCAAAGTGTATAGTTAATTGCCAACCAAGTGTATTACCATGCAGCAGGTCAGTGTGTTCCTTTAGTGCATTGGGTAGCCATTACAAAAAATGTCAGTGCAAACATTAAAGTGGAGGTTCCCCTAAAAATAATCTTTTAACATTGCATTTATGAGATTAATTACTATTATAATCGGCTGTTTTTTTAAAAAAAAATACGTACATACCGTTTCCTATATGTGTTCTCACCGCCACTTCCGGGTATGATGGTCGGGACTGGGCGCTCCTAATTGATTGACAGGCATCAGACCGACGCATACAGCGCGTCACGAGATGCCGAAAGCAGCCGAACGTCGGTGTGCAGGCGCCGTATAGAGCCGCACCGACGTTCGGCTTCTTTCGGTATCTTGTGACGCGCTGTATGCGTCGGTCTGATGCCTGTCAATCAATTAGGAACGCCCAGCCCCGACCATCATACCCGGAAGCGGCGGTGAGAACACATATAGGAAACGGTATGTACGGACGTATTTTTTTTAAAAAAAAATGCCGATTCTAATTGTCATTAATCTCATAAATGCAATGTTAAAAGTTTATTTTTAGGGGAACCTCCACTTTAATACGTACAAAGTGCGCCAAAATGTGTGTTGCATTATTGCACTGCAAAGCCAGCCTTGAGTTTAAGTGTGCGTGAGGCCTGACCGTCGTTTTTCAAAAACGTAATTTAAAATGATCGTGTGTGGGCTTCACATCATTTTTCAGGTTCTGAAAAACGACAACATTTTTTTTCGAACATGCTTTTAACATGCTTTTAAAGTCGTTTTAAACAATGTTGTTTTTCAAGTTGTAAAAAATGATCGTGTGTGGGCTAAAACGACGTAAAAAACTCAGAAGCAAGTTATGAGACGGGATCGCTCGTTCTGGTAAAACTACCGTTCAAAATGGAGTAAAGCACATTCATCACGCTGTAACAGACAAAAAAGCGTGAATCGTCTTTTACTAACACGGAATCAGCTAAAGCAGCCCAAAGGCGAAAGGAACTTCCCCTTTATAGTGCCGTTGTACGTCACCGCGCTTTGCTAGATCATTTTTTAAAAACGAAGGTGTGTAGGCAACGTCGTTTTAATGATGAAGTTGGGAAAACGTTGTTTTTTCGACATGCTGAAAAAAAAACTGTGTATGCGGCATAAGTCTAGTCTAGGTTTTACAAGTATACATTATTTTGCAGTGACCACAGCAAGTTCTGCTACTAATGAGGCATCTCACTTAGTGTGTGATAGTGGTAAACGAGATTGAATTTTAACATTCTTGTATGGTTCTGATGGAAATTAAGAGCTTTTTGTTTACTCTCTAGATCAGGGGTCTTCAAACTTTTCAAACAAAGGACCACTTTATTGTCATTCAGACTTTAGGAGGGCCGGATTGTGGCCAGCGGCAGGGGCAGAAAATGTCCTGGACCCAGCTCCAGTGAGAATAAATGTGGCCTCAGGGTTGGTGGTCAGTAGGAGGAGGAGTAGGGCCCCTATCAGTAGGAGGAATAGTATCCCATCATTGATATTAGTAGAAGAAATAGTGCCCCCTTGTTGGTATCAGTGTGAGGAATAGTGCCTTATATCAGTTGGAGGAATAGTGCCCCAAGGGCCGCATAAAGGCTAGCAAAGGGCCACATCTGGCCCTCGGGCCACAGTTTGGAGACCCCCTGCTCTAGATTGTGTTGCTGAGCCTACCCAATTAAATAGCTGAAGGGTGTGATGTAGTAGTGATGATATGTATTCTTATACTTCTGTGGACACACCTAATTCCAGCTAATCTAAAAATATAGTTATATTTCCAGATGACAAGGCTTTACAATCTGACAACCCAACATATCATCATTGAACTGAATAAATCACAATTTGATAGACCTCAAACATGATATGGATCCTATGCAAATTCCCCCTAGGGATGTAACGTGTCCCATCTACCCTCTAAAGCTCATAATATAAGCATGTTTATTGTCTAACTGATTGTTACTTTTTTTTTTATACATTTGTGTAATAATTGTGAAAGACTGTGGGCCAGATCCTCAGCCAGCGGTGCAAATTTAGTTTGTCCTAACTTATGTCATTTAAGTTACGTTGCCCTAAGTTGGTGTCGTAAGTGCCGTATCCACAGCGCATTTGCGTCTAAATTTGCGCCAGCGTAACTTAAATTCAGAGGCGTAAGGCGGGGTTTTTGCAAGTGGGAAGGAAGTGGGCGTGCTTCATTGTAATGAGCCGTGACCCCATGCAAATGAGGCGCCGGCCGTACTGCGCATGCGCGCACGAATCGGGACCTCACTGGGCATGTGCAGAACTGGTCTCGGCGCAATCAGTGAGATAGGTAAAAGGCCAAGTGTACTTAGTTTGAGGATCGCCCTGTGTCTAAAAAGGCCCACACACACACACTTCCCTTGCAAAAGTATATCCCATTGTTCCCCTTCCATGAGCAATTTGCTTCTGCTCTGTTTGTTTGTGTGTTGGTAAGTTGTGTTTGTGAGAAAAGTGTTTGAGGAGTTGGAGAGTCTAGTTGTTGTTTGTTTTTGCGAAGTGTCTATTTAATTTGTTTGTTAGTGTTTTTGCTGATTGTTTTTTGGTGTTTGTTTTTTGTTTTTTTGTTTGTGCGTGTTTGTTTGTTTTTGAATTTATATTAGCTGTGTCCTTGTGTGTTTAGATTTGTTTTAGTTTTTTGTGGTGTATATTTTTGTCTGGTTTTTGGGTGTGTATTCTAGATTGTTTGTCGGGTGTGTTTGTTGTTGCTGGGTGGTGTATGTGATGCCCCCCAAACGCAGGAAGCTTAATTTCACCCTGGGAGAGAAGCAAATTCTTGCTCGGGGCATTGTGAAATATGGGCGATTTCTGCATGGCCCTGAGAGCCAGAACACCACCCCGGCCAGGAGGAGGCAGCTTATTAAAAAGATCACGGACCAGATCAATGCGGCGGGGGGGGGGAGACCAGGACCCCCGCTGGCATACAGAAAAAAATAAATGATCTGAGGAGCGTCGTCCGGAATAAGATGGCAAGGATCGACGCCCATACCAGGGGCACTGGAGGAGGGGGACCCTGCCCAGTCAGACTGACGGAGGAGGAATGGGCAGTGGCCCAGTGTTTCCACCCACAGCAGGTGGTGGGCCTGCCTGGCTATACGTCAGATGTTCCGAGGAGGACAGGTACGTTTTTTTTTGGAATCTCTGTTGATTAGCATGTGTGGGTGGGGGAAGGGAAGATGTGCCAAGTGTGTGGTTCCTCAAACATGTGATTGTTTTGTGTCCTCCACAGATGGCCAGGAGGTTGCAGGCCAGGAGGTTGCAGGCCCATCGGGCCAGGCTGCTGCACCACCCCCAAGACAGGCTGATGATGAGTCCCAAGAAGGGCAGGGTTCCCCAGGGGAGGGGATTGGCCAAACCTCCCCTCATGAGGAGGTTGAGGGGGAGGAGGTTGAGGGGGAGGAGGATGAGTGGGAGGAGGATGATGAGGGGGAGGAGGACGAAAATATGCAGATAGGCCGGGAAGTCCTCCTGGCCACTGATATGATGACCTTTGAGTCTTCCCCTGAGGCTACCCCTGAGGCTGGCACCAGTCAGGCCACCATCAGGGGTAGCCCCTCCCACTTCTCCCCCAACAGGCCTCCAGTCACAAGGGTCACTCTCTCCCCTCCTGCGGGCCCGCAAGACTCAGCGGCAGCCAGGGGGCCAACCCAGGAGACCGTGGCTGTGGGCGAGCGTCTGTCGGCCAGTGTGGACAATGCCCGGCAGACCCGCACTCTTGGGAAAATACTTGAAAAAATTACCCAGATGGAGCACAGCCAGGGTGAAATGATGGAGGCACTCGGTGATGTGGCCACCAACTCAACGGCGGTCATTACATGTTTGAACAACATACAGACCGCCACAACACGCGTGGCCCATGAGCTGACTGCCCTGACCCAGGCTGTGCAGGACAATACTAGGTCTGGCCAGGCCAATGCGGCTGCCCTCACTGCCTGTCTCACTCGAATTGCAGGGGCCATGGAGGGCAGGCCAGCAGGGGCGGCTCCTCCTTCCCCAGCTCACCCCCCCCAGGAGGCTCCTCCTTCCCCAGCTCACCCCCCCCAGGAGGCTCCTCCTTCCCCAGCTCACCCCCCCCCCAATGGACATCCTCCGCGACGGCGTGGCCGTGGCCGTGCCCGTGGCCGTGCCCGTGCCCCTGCCCGTGCCCCTGCCCAGCCAAGGCGTAGCAATCGCCGCCGCTAATTAATTAGCAGGGATACTTTTGTTTTTTTGTTTATGCATTTTTTTTTTTTATTATTTAATTTGGTCTTCTGTACTTATGATTTGATTTATGTGTGTGAATGATGTGTGAATGTGGGGGGGGGGGGGCATTCCTGATAAATTAAGGGTGTCCCCCTCAGTTTTGGTGGAGTAGGGATCCCCAGGACCAGGGAGAAGTGCAATCCCAGGTTCCTGAATGGTGTATGAATGCACAGTGACATAATTGGAGCCGTGGCGTGGCGTTACTGCTCCCAAGTCCCAAAGGGGGGGGGGGACTTGGATCTAATCCAATTCGATGTGCATGTGATGTGTCTGTGCTAGGGACCACAGTGGTGTGCATTCATGCATTATCATTGTGACTTTATTGATGTGCATTTACAGGGAAAAGATACATTCTTATTGTGACATTATTCATGTACGTTTACTGGGAAAAAATGCCTTCTGCAAGGCGTCTCCTGGCTGCTGTGCCCTCAGCAGACCGGGTAGAGTTGGTTGGGGGGGTATTGCCTGGGTCGGGGGTCAGGTCATCACATAAGTCAATATGCAGTCCCCTTCTCAGGGCAAAGTTGTGGAGTATACAACATGCCCCAATTATTTGGCACACAAAGTCTGGGGAATACAGCAGTGTACCCCCAGACTTATCCAGGCATCTGAAGCGGGACTTCATAAGCCCAAATGTACGTTCAACCACTCCCCGGGTACGTATGTGCGCCTGGTTGTAGCGTTGCTCTCCTGGGGTTTGGGGGTTCCTGAATGGGGTCATCATGTGAGGTCCCAGGGCATATCCAGAGTCACCTGTAAGGGAAAAGACAGGAGGATATTAGTCATGCATGTGCCCCTTGTGATGTCAGCATCATGGGGGGGACATACCTGACACACATGTCACTCACCAATCAGCCAGCTGTCTCCATACATGTTCTGGTCCAAATCTCTGGAGATCTGGGTCTGCCGGAAAATATAGCTGTCATGGCAGGATCCCGGAAATTTAGCACAGACGTGCCAGATGAGGCCATGGGCATCTACGATCACCTGCACATTTATGGAATGCCAGCCTTTACGATTCCGGAACATGTGCTCAGTATCATGGGGGGGTTGTAGTGCCACATGGGTACAATCAATGGCCCAGATGGTGCGTGGGAATCTGGCAATGTGATAGAAGTCTGTCATGGTCTTCAAACGCTGGTCCTCCTGGGTGGGTTTTTGAAATTGATTTCCCATGCGCCGCAGGATTGCAGGGACCACTTGGTGCACACACCTGCTCATGGAGGATTGTGCCATCCCAGCCACGCCTCCACTTGTGCGTTGGAAAGAGCCAGTGGCAAGAAAATGCAGAGTTGCCAGTACTTTGATGAGTGGCTGCAGTGCATGGGAGCGTTGTGTTGGGCTGATGAGATCATCCTGAAGGATTGTGGTTAATTCCAGGATGGCCTCACGGTTAAATCTGAAGTTGCGGAATACCTCAGAAGCAGGCATGCCAAACACATCTTGGCGTGGGCGGTATACCCTCTCCTGTTCCCTCCTTCTCCTCCTCTGTGCCCTCCTCCTTCTTTGCGCCTCTAAAGACACTAATGCAGCTAGGATCATTGATGGTCCTGGCATTTTGGCAGACAGATTGTAGTCCTGAAAGTGTGTGTGTGCTGAGCTCTTCCTCAATGGTGTTGCTTCAGCAGACATTCAGACGGCATGTGTAAAATTAGGGCTGCTTTTATAAAGTGTAAATTCCCACCGGGAAACTAACAGGTGCGCACAGGGCGTAATCTACGGCGCACACACTTAATTCTGTGGATCGCCCTATCTCCCTCATTTGCATCTTTGCCTATCAAAAAAAGCGGCGTGCCTAGCGTAATTTGCGCCCGAGAATGCGCAGGTGTAATTATTTTAGGTAGGACGGAAAAGCCGGAATTTCAGGCGCTTCTCATTTTGAGGATCGGGCGCAAAGATACACGCCGTGTAAATTTAGAAAACTCGAGTTAAGTCGGCGTATCTCTTTTGTGGATCTGGCCCTGTATCTCCATTACAGTCATAATTGTATAAATTGTGGATAAGGTTCAAAGGTGGAGATGCACAAAAGAACAGTTTCAGGTCAAGTAAAGGCAGATGTACAAATGTGTATTGCTTTTAGACTGCTTCCTGACAGGTTATTGACAGGGCTTGTAGCAGACTCCACTAGAGCCTCAGATAGAGGCTTACAAAGTCCATTTTTACGACCAGCTCATTAGCAGGCTTATGCAGATTTTGGTTTAAATATTTATGCAGGCATGCTCTTTATCAATGTGCACATTTTGAGGTTTGTCAGACCTTTATATAATCCTACTGTCTTCTGCTTCCAAAAGACAACATTTTTATTTCCTCATTTGGCGTGCTGCATTGAAAAGGGATGGTATACTGGGAGTGGAAAAACAATCTAGGTATCTATATTCAATACAGATCAGGAACCCGGTTAGTGTATTGTCATTTTTAGAAATACAAAAATGACAATCAACATTTTCCAGAAGCATCTGACCACAAACTGTTACTGAGGCGTCTGGCTGAGGTAGCCAGAGTCGCAGAAGGTGACATACCATGGTTTTCCTCCTTCCTGGAAAACCGATCACAAACAGTTAAACTGGGATCTTTCATATCTGAGAGGCGCACGGTGTCATGCGGAGTCCCCCAAGGATCCCCCTTGTCACCGGTGCTTTTCAACATCTATCTCCGCCCTCTCTTTGATATTATCAGTAGCCAAAAACAACCCTATCACTCATATGCAGACGATACGCAACTGTATTTTCGCATCTGCAACAAAAAGGATCATCATTCCAGTTTAGAGAAATGTCTCTCTTTGATAGAAAACTGGATGTCTAAGAGTTATCTTAAACTCAACAATTCCAAAACAGAACTTCTCCTGTTTCAGGCCAGTCGCAAGAGTCAACTGGCAACAACCTGGACACCCCCGCCCATTCTGGGCCAAATCATCACCCCTAGCTCCAAAGTCAAAAGTCTTGGGGTCATTTTTGACACCTACATGACAATGGACGCACAAATAGGGTCAGTAGTCAGCAGTTCTCACCATCTGCTGCGCCTACTACGCAGACTTATCCCATTTATCCCTAAGGAAGACGTAGCAGTCGTGGTGGGAACAATTGTGAACTCCAGATTGGATTACGCAAATGCTCTTTACCTCGGACTCCCAAAGTACCAAATCTCTCGTCTGCAAGTCGTTCAGAATACGGCCGCCAGACTTGTGACTGGGAAAAAAACATGGGAATCAATCTCACCTTCGCTGAGAACCCTTCACTGGTTGCCAGTAAAGGACAGAATTGCTTTTAAAGCACTCTGTCTGACACATAAGTGCATCCATGGGAAGGCTCCGCAATATCTTTGCGACAAGATAGAACCCCACAATTCAAATCGCCTTCTGCGATCTACTGGCCAAAACCTGGTCAAGGTACCCAAAGCAAGATACAAGTAAAAAGGAGAAAGAAGGTTTGCATTCCAGGGTCCAAGACTATGGAACGCTTTACCAACCAGCATTCGGTTGGAGGAAAACCACCTGGCCTTCAGAAGACAGATTAAAACTCTGCTCTTTTGATGTCAAGAGACAGGAACCATCAAGCGCCCAGAAGCGATTCAGTTCGCATTTGTGCCGCGCTATATAAGTTTTTCATTCATTCATTCATTCATCTGTTTTGACCACTAAATATTTATTATTATTAATAAAAATAATATAAGAATTGATATATTAATTCTATTAACATATTAAAAATATTATTCCTGTATTTAAAAAAAAATCTGCATAGGCAAAGGTGACATGCTTTTACATTATTATTATTATTATTATTATTATTATTATTATTATTATTATTATATATTTTTTATTTTTTTTAGATGTTATTCTTTGGTTGGGAATCAGCAGGCTGGAAAACAGCTTCTCTCTATTGGAGCTGGTTGTGATACTGTGGAAAGCGTTCAACATGAGTTACTTCATGCACTGGGTTTTTTCCATGAACAGTCACGTTCTGATCGTGACGACTACATAACCGTTGTCTGGGCAAATATCCAGTCTGGTAAGCTGTAACACTGCTATCACTACAAGTAAAAGAAAAACCGAAATCCCCATTGGCACCCATGGTTCCCTCTAGGAGAGGAAAAAGGAGCATTAGGCCCATGGGAATCGGAAGGTAACACAACGTGTTTGAGGTATGCACCACTGGGGGTCCTGATCCCTCAGGCAGATTTAGTATCATCACAAGGAGATATGGTAATGGTAGGATGGAGATATAGCCAGATGCAAAGTTTTTTTAGACGATTAGACCCTCAAGTAAGAACTTTGAATTCCCTAACTATATTCGAAAAAAACATGTAGAAAGATATTAAAACTGGACCACTTACTGTCACAAATGTATAAAATAATATGTAGTGAACAGAATCATGCATCTTTTAAACAGAAATAGATCTTAACCAGTGGGAAAATTGGGAGGTAAAAGGTTTAGGACTTTAAAGTGAGTGTATTTTTGGATTTCTTTTTTCCTTTCCCCTCCAGACTCACTGGGACCGCACTGGTGCGGCCGCGGTCTTCCTCGTCTTGAGGCGTGCTGGGGGAGGGCCCGTCCGTGTCAGGACGGGCGGATCCTCTGGCCCACTGCGACAACACTGCCAGGATAAATTTGGACTACGACCCCTAAGGGTCAGGTAGGCTCTTGCTTTTTGAAACCGCTATCCTCGGAGACTTTTTTCATTTTGATTCTACTGTGACTTTAGATTGAGAGTCTAATCTCTGATCGGATATTTTAAAGTTTAGACCTGCTTGCCTTGGGTTACTTTTATTAAGCACTGTATGGTTATTTTATTCAATCGTGTGTAGCATCGTGTGTATTTTTTCTTAGATTAATATGGCAGAAGATAGAGCGTTGGTTGTAATACCGATGCACTACTCCTCGGAATACTTAAAGCATCCAAGGCATGGGGCTCGCCCCAGTCATTAGTGAAAGACGGAAGGACGATGTCCTGGTTATAGTGAAAGGAGGAAGCTACCTTTTGGTCTAAATCGGTCTGAAGGTTTCAGTATAACTCTGTCAGGGAAGAAAACTAAATAGGGTTCCGTAGCCCTAAGTGTTTGTATCTCCGACACCCTTCTAGCTGAAGTAATTGCAATAAGGAAAGCCAGCTTCAGAGTTAGGTTCCACAGTGAAACTAAGTTAAACAGAAAAAAGGCTGGATTGGACAATGCCTCGAGTACTACTGAGAGATCCCATACTGGAAAGGCTGGCTTCCTAGGTGGTCCGATCTTCATGCAGGCCTTCAGAAATTGAGTGACTAGAGGATTAAGAGCCCATCTAGTACCCGTCTTGGCAGAAAGGGTGGATACTTGAACCCTCAGGGTACCCGAGCTTAGGCCTTTAAGCCCTGACTGAAGAAATTCTAGAATTTGAGATGGTTCTGGTGAGATAAGATTCCAATCTCTTTGCTGTGACATTGAAACAAACCTCTCTCAGATTCTAGTGTAGGTGGTATTAGTGGAGCTCTTTCTGGCATGCATTAGGGTCGATATTACTTCCTGGGAGCATCCTTGTTCCCTTAACCTAACCCTCTCAACTTCCATGCTGTCAGATGCAGCTTCTCTGGGGCTGGATGGAAGAATTGCCCTTGATATAGGAGATCCCTGGTTACCGGTAGATGAATTGGAGGCTGCGTACTGAGTTGTAACAGGGTCGTAAACCATGGCCTTCTCGGCCAGAACGGTATTACCGCTATTACCGTGGCTGAGGACTTCCGAATCCGGGGCAGGAATCTCGCAATCAGAGGAGTTGGAGGGAAAATGTACCCCAGCTCGAAGTTCCATGGGTGGACTAGGCAGTCTGTTCCTTCGGCTGATGGAAAGGGGGCTCTGGACAGGAACCTCTGACATTTGGTGTTTGTTGGCGTGGCTGCTAGGTCGACCTCTGGTACTCCCCAAGTTTTCGTAAGAAGGGAGAATGCGTGGTGGTTCAGAGACCATTCGTTGTTCGATAGTGTCTCTCGGCTTAGGTAGTCGGCCAACAAATTTTGTGCTGCCGGGACATACACTGCCCGGAGGTCTAACAAGTGCATTTGGGCCCAATTCCAATATGGGGCGAACTTCATCCAGAAGCGTGTGGCTCCTGGTCCCTCCCTGTCTCTGGATATACGACACTGCCACTTTGTTGTCCATTCGGATAAGGACACTCTTTCCCTCCAGAAGAGGCGCAAAGGACATGAGAGCCTGGAAGGCTGCCCTGAGTTCTAATACATTTGACACTATGCCCTGAGCTTGAAAGTGCCACTGGCCTTGGGCTGCTTGGTCCTGATAATGTGCTTCCCATCCCCTCTGGCTGGCATCTGATGTTACCACTTCTGGACTTGGGGGAACTATCGGTCTGAATTTCCTGAGGTTGGATGGGTGCATCCACCACCATACTGATTGTTTTACCGGCTGGGGATGTGAATGGTTTGGAGCATTGATGGTTCCATTCCACTGTCTGAGAAAGGAATTTTGTAAGACTCGCATGTGCCACTGGGACCACTGTACCATGGGTATGGTCGCAGACATGGACCCCAGGATACTGAGGCAGGCTCTGGCTGGTAGGCATCTGAATGACAACAGGTTCTGCATCTTCTGGACTAAGGGCTTCAGCTTCTCCTGAGGGAGTTGTACCCGGTCCAGCCTGGTATCCAACTCTGCCCCAGGAACACCATGACTTGGGTGGGCTGGAGACTGCTCTTTTTCCAGTTGACTAGCCACCCAAAGTCTTGCAGGGTCTTGAGCAATAACTTCCGGTGATGAGTCAGAGTTTCCTGATTTTCTGCCAGGAGCAGAATGTCGTCCAAATAATGATGGACTCGCAACCCCTTCTCCCTGAGAAGTGCGATCAGGGGTAGGAGAACCTTGGTGAATGTCCTGGGTGCTGAGGAGATGCCAAATGGAAGGCACCAGAATTGGAAATGACACTGACTGATTGAGAACCGAAGAAACTTTTGGAAGGCGGGATGGATCGGGACGTGAAGGTAAGCGTCCGATAAATCTACGGATAACATCCAGTCTCCCAGGTTCACCGCCAACAGAATGGACTGAAGGCTTTCCATTTTGAAGGCTTCTATTTCAATCCTCTTGTTGAGCCTCTTTAGGTCCAGGACTGGACGTAAGTCCCCCGTTTTTTTCTTTCGTACCAAAAATAAAGGGGAATAGAAACCCCTCCCTTTTTGGTGCGGCGGTACCTCTACGATTGCCCCCTTTTGTATCAATTCTGATACATATTGCAGAAGTAACCTTCTTTTGTCTGGGGAATATGGTATTTTGGTAGACTGAAATTTGTTCTCCGGCAATGTGCCCATGAATTTCCATTTGTGTCCGATCTTGATAGTGGATAATGTCCATGGATCTGTTATGTGACTTGACCATATTTGAGCGAAGTTCTTGAGCCTGGCGCCCACCTGAGCTGGGTGGGCAGGTGAATCCTTAAAAAGACTTCTGTTTGTCCCCAGCCGTGATGGCCTTGACCTTCTGTACCCTCGTAAAGGAGGGTCAAGAATTTTTCCAGTCCCTCCTGAACTCCCTGCCGGGACGATAGTATCTAGCATCCCTGTATTTGTCGGGAAGATTACGCCTATAAGCGGGACCTTTCTGGGCCTTGGGTATCCTATCGGAGGGTATTAGCCCCTGATTATGCTCCCGTGACTTTGGAGATGGCTGAATCCAGTCTTGCGCCAAACAAGTTTGAGCCGCCATATGGAATCTTACACCAATTTGATTTTGATGCTGCATCGGCTATCCAGGGTTTCAGCCATAAGGCCCTTCTGGCCATAACTGAGGCTAGCATTGCCCTTGCTGAGGATCTAATGATGTCAACTGATGCTCCAGCCATGAAGTCGCCTGCCAATTTAATCTCCTGTAGGGAGGAAATTATTTTCTCCTGGTCAGTTCCATCTAGGAGGGAATTCTCGATGTTTGCCACCCATGCAGAGATGGCTTTGGCTACTGCGGCGGTGGTGATAGCCGGTCTACAAGCGCCACCTGCCGTGGAGTAAGCCTTTTTTAATTCAAGATAGATTTTGCGATCAAGTACGTCCTGGAAGGTAACTGTGTCTTCGATCGGCAGGGTAACGTGTCTGGCAAGTCACATTAAAGATGAATCGACTGTGGGTGCATTAATCAGGGAATTGATTTTAGACTCCTTTAACCACTTAAGACCCGGACCAAAATGCAGGTAAAGGACCTGGCCAGTTTTTGCGATTCGGCACTGCGTCGCTTTAACTGACAATTGCGCGGTCGTGCGACGTGGCTCCCAAACAAAATTGGCGTCCTTTTTTTCCCACAAATAGAGCTTTCTTTTGGTGGTATTTGATCACCTCTGCGGTTTTTATTTTTTGCGCTATAAACAAAAATAGAGCGACAATTTTGGAAAAAATGCAATATTTTTTCCTTTTTGCTATAATAAATATCCCCCAAAAATATATAAAAAAACTATTGTTTTCCTCAGTTTAGGCCGATACGTATACTTAAATCGCAAAAAAAAATCGCAATAAGCGTTTATCGATTGGTTTGCGCAAAATTTATAGTGTTTACAAAACGGGATAGTTTTATTGCATTTTTATTAATAATTTTTTTTTTTTACTACTAATGGCAGCGATCAGCCATTTTTTTTTCATGACAGCGACATTATGGCGGACACATCGGACAATTTTGACACATTTTTGGGACAATTGTCATTTTCACAGCAAAAAATTCTATATAAATGCATTGTTTACTGTGAAAATGACAATTGCAGTTTGGCAGTTAACCAATAGGGGGCGCTGAAGGGGTTAAGTTTGACCTCATATGTGTTTCTTACTGTAGGGGGCGGGGCTAGACGTGTGATGACATTGATTGTGTTTCCCTATATCAGGGAACACACGATCAATGACAGCGCCACAGTGAAGAACGGAGAAGCTGTGTTTACACACAGCTCTCCTCGTTCTTCAGCTCCGGGGACCGATCGCGGGACTCCAGCGGCGATCAGGCCTGCGTGTCCCGCGGCCGCAGTCACGGAGCTTCCCACAGCTGGGCACTTAAAGAGGACGTACAGGTACGTGCTTGTGCCCAGCCGTGCCATTCTGCCGACGTATATGTGCAGGAGGCGGTCCTTTAAGTGGTTAAAGGATACAATTTTGCAAGCTTGTTGCCAAGACTAGGCCGCTTATCCGATCTCTCCCACTCATCTTTTATGAGGTCCTCCAGTTCCTCTATGAAGGGAAACGATTCAGGATCCCTCTTCAGTTATGGAAAATATTTCCGAACCTTCTGAAGTTCTGTCTCATCTTCCTCCCAGCCAATTGCTTCTTTGACTGAGCGAGCAAACGGTTCGACTAAGCAGAAGTGGAACCCTGATGCCGCCTCGTGTTCTTTGTTTTCAGAGAGGGTTTCTGAAGCCTGTGTGTAGTGACAGGGTACTGGTAAAGTGCTTGGGATAGGATCGTTTACCATCGGAGCCGTAGTTCCCAAAATTGGCTCTCGTGGCGACTCTCTTATGAGCTCTGTCGTCCAGCTCCTTCTCTTTGGTTGCTTTGTTGAAGCAAGAACGGCAAGCCAATTTTCCTGGCAAGGCTTGAGCCCCGCATACCCAGCAAGCGTTTGCCACGGGATGGGGATGGCAGCTCCGATCATGGTGAGATGATGGTGAGCTTGTCATTTTGGATATTTTTGCTCAGAAGGTCGGAATCGGCTGTAGAAAGTTGTGACAGGCATGGTCTGATGAAACAAAGATTGAACTCTTTAGCCTGAATGGTAAGCCTCATGTCTGGAGGAAACCAGGCACCCCTCATCACCTGAACTATAGCATCCCAGCAGGAACTGGGAGACTAGTCAGGATCAAGGGAAAGATGAATGCAGCGATGTACAAAGGCCTCCTTGATGAAAACCTGCTCCAGAGCACTCTGGACTTCAGACTGGGGTGAAGGTTTATCTTCCAACAGGACAATGACCCTAAGCACACAGACAAGATAATAAAGGAGTCGCTATGGGACAACCCTGTGAATGTCCTTAAGTGGCCCAGCCAGAGCCCAGACTTTAACCCGATGAACATCTCTGGAGAGATCTGAAAATGGCTGTGCACCGACGCTCCCCAACCAACCAGATGGATCTTGAAAGGTCTTGCAAGGAAGAATGTGAGAAACTGTCCAAAAATTGGTGTGCCAAGTTTTTAGCATCATATTCAAAAAGACTTGAGGCTTTAATTGGTGCCCAAGGCGCTTCAACAAAGTATTGAGCAAAAGCGATCAATACTTGTGTACATGTGATTTTTTTTTTTTTATTATTTCTAATAAATTTGATTTTAAACAAACTTCTTTCACGTTGTGATTATGGGGTATTTTTTGTAGAATTTTGAGGAAAATGCATTCTATCCATTTTGAAATAAGGCTGTAGCATAACATGTGGAAAAAGTGAAGTGCTGTGAATGATTTCTGGATACACTTTACTTTAACCACTTATGGATTGCCCCACGCAGATATAATGCGGCAGGGCGGCCCTCCTGTGTGGAATCACATACAGATATGTGATTTTCGCGCAGTGGGTCTGGGGCGTGTGCCACCAGTGGCCCACTCTTGCTGTGATTTGACACAGCACGAGCCAATCCGCCAATCGGCACCCCGCGATCGTTCACAGGAGAGGCAGAACTGATCACTGTATTAGTGTCACTGGTCCCCAAAAAGTGTCAGGTAGGTGTCCGATTTGTCCGCCGCAATGTCGCAGTCCCACTAAAAAATTTACTGGATGTATTTTATAGCAGAAAGTAAAAAAATATTGTTTTTTTTTCCAAAATTGTCAGACCTCGTACACACGACCGGTTTCCTCGGCAGAATCCATCAAGAAACTTGGTGGGAGATATTTTTTTGCAGAGGAAACCGGTCGTGCGTACATTTTTCAGCGAGGAAACTGTCGAGAAACTCGACGAGCCAAAAAGAGAGCATGTTCTCTTTTTCCTCGACGGGAATGGAGAAAATTGGTTCGTCGAGTTCCTCGACAAGCCTAACAAGAACTCGACGAGGAAAACTATGTGTTTCGCCCGCCGAGTTTCTCGGTCGTGTGTACGAGGCCTCAGTCTTTTTTTGTTTATAGCACAAAATAAAAGGTGATCAAATACCACCAAAAGAAAGCACTATTTGTGGGAAAAAAGGATATCAATATTATTTGGGTACAGGGTCGCACGACCACATAATCAGTTAAAATAACTCATCGCAAATAACATCGCATAACATCGCAAAGAATGGCCTGGTCATGAAGCCCCCCTTCATGACCAGGCCATTCTTTGCGATGCGGCACTGAGTTATTTTAACTGATAATTATGTGGTCGTGCGACCCTGTACCCAAATAATATTGATAAACCTTCCGGGGCTGAAGTGGTTAAACAATACCCATATATTTGAAGCCTTATTAAAAATGTTATATGTTGGAATAAAGAAATATGTTCTGAAAATGCATGTATTGTAAGTCAGATTTTTTTTTTTTATTATTCTAGCTTTGCCTATTTAATTCATATTAATTTAATGCTTTAATTTTTTTTTTTTTTTTTTTAGGCAAATCGTCAAACTTTAAGTTGTATGATAGTTCGAAAGCAACATTTCTAGAGGTTCCATATGATTACACATCTGTCATGCATTATGGCAAGAAAGCTTTCTCCACTGGAAATGTAACAATGATCCCAAAGAATGCTAAGTTCGATAATATCATTGGGCAGCAGACTGACTTCAGTGCCAGCGACGTTCTAAAACTGAACCGGCTCTACAATTGTAGTAAGTTTAAAAGATGTGTCAAATGGCAAAGGAAGATTTTATGTTGTGGTTCACAATTTGCTATCTGAACCTTTTGCATCAAATACTTGGCATTATACAATTGTAGGGTGCAGGTGCGTTACATATTCTCCCAGAATCTCAGGCACGTGAGATTAAAAGTTCTAACTTCTAAAATGTTCTGATGGCAAACAGAAAGAAATGCCTAGATGGCTCAATTCTATGCTTTGCAATAAAATGAAAAGTCCCCACAATGATTTTATCTTGGTATAATATTTCAAAATATGCACTAACCACTTCAATGCCAGGCACTTTCACCCCTTCCTGCCCAGGACAATTTTCAGCTTTCAGTGCTGTCATACTTTGAATGTAAATTGCGCGGTCATGCAACACTGTGCCCAAAATACATTTTTTATTATTTTCTTCCCACAAATAGAGATTTCTTTTGGTGGTATTTGATCAACACTGGGGGTTTTTCTTTTTTGCTAAACAAAAAATACCAAATTAAAAAAAATGATGGGTACTGATGGGCAGCACTGACGGCACTAATAGGCGACACTCATGGGCACTGATAGGCAGCACTAATGGGCACTGGTAGGTGCCACTGATGGGCACTGATAGATGGCACTGGATAGGCAGCACTGATGAGGGGCTATTGACAGGCATTGCTGAGTGGCATCTGAAGGGCACTGACAGGCATTACTGATAGGGCACTGATTGGCACTTTTATGGGCACTGGTTGGCACATTTATGGGCATTGACAGGCGCTCTTTAGGGGGCACAGGCTGGCAGCTGATAGGCAGTGATTTGCAGCTGATGGGGCTGTGCTGATAATCAATGTGCTGGTTATCAGCACAAACCCCCCCTCTGACAGGGAGAGCCGCTAATCGGCTCTCCCTGTCAGCGTGAACCGAGGAAAGCCAATAACCGGCACTTCCTGGTTCACGCGATGATCAGCTGTGATTGGTCACAGCTGATCACGTGGTAAGAAGCCTCTGTCAGACGCTTCATACCACAATCGGAGTTGTGGTGTGTCAGACTGACCCACAGCACTTCCAATCACCGCGCTGCGTGGCCCCATGGGCTTGCACCAGATTGTTATCCTGATCACGTCATATGACGTCTGATCAGGATAACTACACCACTTTGCCAACGTCATATTGCTATATGGTGGGCAGCAAGTGGTTAAAGGAGAGGGGACATGGCAGGCAGTGCACACTGAGACCATACAGCCCCCGCTAGGGTTGCCACGTCATCCCTTTAAACCCAAACACATATTAATTACACAGGTTCTGTGGCTGATTAAGGTGGTAATTAAACTCACTTGGTGCCATATCTGCATTTAATTATTATTATACAGGATTATTTAGCCTCAGAACCTGTGGAATTCATATGTGATTGGGTTTAAAGGGAAATGGTGGCAACCCTAGCCCCAACCCGCCCCCCTGCTAAGTTGCCAGAACATCACTCTAATGTACTGTGCAGTGCTGTCTCTTTATCTCTCTTGTATAGTACTGGGATTAATTTACTAAAACTGGAGAGTGCAAAATATGGTGCAGCTTTGCATGGTGGCCTATCCGCTTCTAACATCAGCTTGTTCAATTAAGATTTGACATTGCAACCTGGAATCTGAATTATATGGATATCTGCACCAGATTTTGCACTCTCCAGTTTTAGTAAATCAATCCTACAGAGTATGGAGCTGTAGCCCGCTATTCAGGGGAATAGAGAGAGTGAAAACTGTCAGCTTGTTGTGATTGATTGCAGCTTGGGAAGTGTACTTTTGTTCAAAAAAATACAAGCTGAAAACAACACCAGGTACTATTATGCTGTCTGAGAGTAGTGTGTGCAGAGGGTTGCCACCTTTTCTTCAAGTCAAACCTGAGCACGCCTGCCTCACAGCCTCTCAAGTCTTACTCTTCGGGCCCCGGCTACTACTGGATGGGGAGCGGAGGAAGATCACTCCGCCAGGGAAGGCAAGGAGATAAGCAGGTAGCTGGCCGGGATTTGAGCCAAGGCAGAAGAACATGCGAGCGGAGCTGAATGGGCATGCACACGAAACTGAAGAAATATTCCCTCCGCTCCATCCTGAACATGATCATCAGAAAGGGGCACAAATAATGGGAAAAATATCCCCACCTATGCTAGTAGGCATGGCGGAGCTGGGGGGGGGGGGGTGTAATTCAATTTTTTTTTTTATTCTGCACTGACTGTCTTTGAAATTGCCCCTGTCCCCTATTAAATCCAATCTGGGGACAAAACCAGGGACAGACTTGGTCCGGGGACAGTGTCCTCAATCAGGGGACGGTCCCCCTGAAACTGGGGATGTCTGGTTACCCTACTGTAAGAGGAGACTCTGTAGACTCTGATGTAAGGAAGAACTCTGAGGACTTTAACATAAGGGATGCTCTGGGAACCCTGGTTTAAGGTGGAACACCGATAACTCTGATGTACGGAGAGGAGCTTGATGTAAGGGAACACTGTGGCCTCCGGTGTAAAGGGTAACTGATGTAAGGAGTGATCTGAGAATCCTGATTTACCTTTCATATACTCACTCAGACGCAGAAGAGAGAAAGGGGGAGACATCAAATCACAGACACGGATGGATTGTGAGCTCACTCACCCCTTGGCTGTCAGCACCTCTCATCCAGATGTATCTGAGGCTGTTAGGCTTTTTAGCCCCACGTTCCTTTTCTGAGGCACAGCGCTGGGAATTGGAGTGTGGGAAGACACAGAGGGGTAGGGGCAGGAGGAAGAGGTGCATATGGAGCCCACTCTCCTCCCCTGTCTGTGTTTTTTGGGGGGGGGGGGGGTGTTAGTGCTGGCTTGGGCAGTGTGAAAGAGAGTGTGACAGCCACTCTCAGCTTAGACAACTGCAGCCAGCAGCCCTGCTAGTAAGCCATAGTCCAGTCTGAATCATGTGTCCGGGTTTCAGGCAGTCTGGAAACTCGGACGCATGATTCCAAACCTGAACTGTCCGGTTGAATCCCAGACAGGTGGCAACCCTATGTGTGCAGTTGTCACCTTGTTTTTTTGTGAATGAAAGATTTCTTTCCAAGCTGAAATCATTCACAACACAAGTTTACAGTTTCCACTCTTTCTGCGCCCAGAATAGGAGGCATCAGATCCAGACTTTGTGGGGGTTATTTACTAAAGGCACATTCACTGTGCACTACAAATGCAAACTACAAGTGCAAACTGCACGTGAAATTGCACTGAAAGTGCACTTGGAAGTGCAGTCGCTGTAGATCCGAGGGGGACATGCAAGGAAGATAAAAAACAGCATTTTAGCTTGTACATGATTGGATAATAAAATCAGCAGAGCTTCCCCTATTTTCAGATCTTCCCCTCAGATCTACAGTGACTGCGCTTCCAAGTGCACTTGTAGTGCAAAGTGGAATTGCCTTTAGTAAATAACCCCCTGTGTGTACTATACAGGAAAGACGAGGCCCTGCAGAATGGAGAGGAGACAGGACTTCTGCTCATATTTTTGGGCTTTAGGGGGTGGAGCTACAGTCAGCAATGGCGGAAAGGTGAATTTATTTAATTTGACATCTACTGCTTGGGTTTTAATGGGAACAAGTGCTATGTGCCAATCCCTTTTTCTTCTGATGATAGTTCTTCTTTAAAGTAATGTTTATATGTTTTTAACAATTAATGTAAAATATTTATTTCCAAATAAACAGGGTATTAAACACGCAATATTTATTTGATATATTTGTTTCAACAATATTATAATTTCTGTAATTTGTATAACTGATACCCTGCGTCGGTTCCTCAGCTTCCTCTGGACTTTTCCTGGATTCATGTAATTTTGAGTCTGATGATGTGTGTGGCATGCTGAAGAGCTCAGGTACTGGCAGCAATTGGCAGCGTGTTACCCAAGCACCAGGAGGGCCGAGCTCAGATCATACTTATATGGAAAATCGTGTCGGTAAGACGCATCTAATATATATATATTACAACATTTGTCCTTACTTTATCTTATGGTCCATAACAATCTATTACATTAAACATTGGGCTCTTAAAATTCACTATGCTCTTGGCCAAGTTGAAAGCATGTCATTTGTTACCTCTACCTTTTTCTTTCCCTGTGTCTACAACTGTCATATGCCCAGACTAATGTAAACATAGTTTAAACTCAACATGACTGCAGTTTGCAGTGTATAGGCAGGAATTGAGGTGATAAATATCAATAAAATCCCAATATAGTTTTAAACCCTACTTCATGCATTGTTTAATATACAGTATATTACAAAAGTGAGTACACCCCTCCCATTTTTGTAAATATTGTATTATATCTTTTCATGTGACAACACTGAAGAAATTACACTTTGTTACACTGTAAAGTAGTGAGTGTACAGCTTGTATAACAGTGTAAATTTGCTGTCCCCTCAAAATAACTCAACATTAATGTCTAAACCACTGGCAATAAAAGTGAGTACACCCCTAAGTAAAAATGTCCAAATTGGGTCCAAAATGTCAATATTTTGTGTGGCCACCATTATTTTCCAGCAATGTCTTAACCCTATTGGGCATGGAGTTCACCAGAGCTTCACAGGTTGCCACTGGAGTCCTCTTCCACTCCTCCATGATGAAATCACGGAGCCAGTGGATGTTGGAGACCTTGAGCTCCTCCATCTTCCATTTTTTCAGCCCTGTTGGGGGGGCTTTGGTGGGATTTCAGGGGTCTTAACAGACCTCTGACATCTTCCCTTTGAGACAGGGAAAGGGACTAGGGACACATGTTCCCTTGTCCCTTTCTCAGCAGCATCAGCTACACTGAAAATGAAAGGAGAGAAGACAGCGTCTTCTCTTCATTCATAAACTGAAACATTTGTAAACACAGGTTACAATGTTTCAGTTATATGAATGGACAGAGTCAGTGATCACTGTCCATTCGGAGCAGTAAGGAGCCGGATTTACCGGCTCCTACCCCGCTCTCCATCCTGACATTTCCAGGGGGTGGAGGAGGAGCACGGAAGGGGAGAGAAACACAGCGGAATACACAGGATACACGGCGGCATACACGGGATACACGGCGGCATACACGGCGGCATACACGGGATACACAGCGGCTTTCAGCTGCTTTACAATCAGTGGTGATCGGTGCTTGTAACTTCCCCGCGCACTGATCACCGCCGACAGTACAAGTATCGAGTGAAGCATCGGGGGCATTTGCCCGAGTACAAGCAGTTGCGCTCTTTAAGCTATCCTCACAACCAGGTCCATTGACCTCTTTGAGAGGTAATCCTGAGTTCCCTCCGGGAGAATCTAACTCATTCCTACATTTGGAATGGCCACATGAGGAGGTTCTGGCTTGTCACTTCTTTCACAAAGGCCGCAGACGATCCTATGACCATCTGGTTCCTGAATTGCGCACTAACACTTTTCCTTTCTGGTCGTTCAGACAGCTGACTCATTTCCTCACCTCTGAAGGTTCTAATGTCACATGGCATAGGCAGCTCACGCCATTTGAAACATTGTGCTCACGCTCCACACCACAACGACATCTCATTATATATATATATATACGCTTTACTGCAAGACGACTCTGTCCCATCCTCGACGCAGACTGTACATAGCAATTGGGAAAAAGATTTACAAATGACGCTTGAGGACGATGACTAGAATTCAATTTACGCACTTGCTCACAGGGATCAATGAATGTAGCAATTCAGGAAAATGGATACGAAATTATTACGAAGTTTTACAGAACTCCAGCACTTCTACATAAATTCTCTCCCTCAATTCCAAACACATGTTGGAGATGTAAAGGAGCGGTAGGATCCATGATCCACATTTGGTGGGAGTGTGCCTTGCTCCAACCATTTTGGAGAGAGTTTCACTCCATAATTACATGGGTTACCACTTTCACGCTAGATTATAATCCTGCCCAGTACCTCTTGCATCATACCACCCTCCCCAAACGCACCTACCATAGATCACTAGCCATGCATATGGTTAATGCAGCCAGACTTTGCATTCCTACACACTGGCGATCAACGGACATACCAACCACTAGACAGTGGCTGAGCAGAGTTGCTAAGATAGAGGAGATGGAGGAATTGATACACGCATCCCAGGATCGTATTCAGAAATTCACATTGACTTGGGCTTGTTGGACGCACTTTAGGACTACGGATTTCTATAAATCTTTCTTCCCAACTCAGCGCTGAGTTACTTAGATTATCCACTGCTATCTCACCAGCGCCCTATACCGATCAGGGGGGCCTGAGACGAGTAGCGGTCCTTACTACTCTGCTATTCTTTATTCTTTCCTTTTCGGTACAGCTGTCCTGTACTTCTCCCCCCTCTTTTGCTAATTTCCCACATCAATTCCACTCTCTATTTCTCTCTCTCTTTACTTTACCCCTTTTTTTCCTTTGTTTTTCCTCTCTTTCTTTTCCCAACAATGTCATAATTGATCAAATGCTAGCTAGGAACCTTGCCACGGGCTCCTAATGTTTATAAGACCATAGCAACATCGAGCTTGAGAGCTCTCACATGACCACGGATAGACCTGTCGTTCTGGGTCTATGGGGGTCTTTGCAAACTTTTGCAGGCGTATTTGCTCTCACTTAGATTCCTGTTCAGACTGGGAATATGTGTTGATAATTCATGAAATTCCCATTTGCTTGAAAAGGCTTTCTTTATATACCCACATACCTATTGTCATACTCCCTTTGATTTGTGTGGACTGATTTAAATGTCTTACTTACATTGGGAATGTTAAATATGTTAAATATGTTGTACATGTAACCTTGTTTTTTCCTCTTAATAAAAACTTTTGTGAAATAAAAAAAAAAATGTTATGCCTTTAGAACCACTTACATTTCCTGTCTTTATAGGCACGTGTGGTAATACAAGGAAATCTCTCCAAGTGTAGATGATGTCCTCTTAGGCCCCGTACACACGTCCGAGAAACTTGACGGGCAAAACACATCGTTTTGCTCGTCGAGTTCCTTTTGAAGCCGCCGAGGATCTCGGCGAGCCAAGTTTCCTCATTGACCAACGAGGAAATAGAAAACATGTTCTCTATTTGGCTTGACGAGTTCCTCGTCGGTTTCCTCAGCCAAAAGTGTACACACGACCGGGTATCTCGGCAGAATACGGCTCCGATCAAGTTTCTGGCTGAATTCTGCTGAGAAACTCGGTCGTGTGTACGGGGCCTTAGACAGTTGTCACAGAGAAAATGACCTCACTGCTGTTCTGGTGACTCAAGATTTTGGATTTAGAGAGGACCATCAGTCAGTTTATAAACTTGCTTCTAAAGGACCTGTCTCTCCCTCCCTTTAAAAAATTGCTGCCTCTAAATACCTTTTCTCTGGTAGTTCTGGCCTTCCTATATGTCATTTGTCCAGGTGAATGACGTAGGCAGCTCTTGTTCCCTTGACTCCTGTGCTATTATTGTCACTAATCCCAGGAGTCAAGGTTTATTTTTGCCTCGTGAGAGTAGCAGCGACAGGAGGAGGGGGGCATAGGAGAGTGGAAGAGGGAGGATGAGGGTGGAGATGGGTGGAGATGGGCAAAGACATGTATTGCCCTTATTTTTTTCTGCAGGGCAAGTGAAGCCATGGCCACTCTGGTCCACCCTGCTTTTAAAGTAAATATCATGCATACACGCTATGTCCAAATCTTGGCCATGCCTGCACACTAAGCACAGCACTTCACAGCCCTTTGTTTATATGTTGCTATAGCAACGGAAGTTCGCTGCTACTGCTATAGGAATGTGTGCATGAAGTACCGAAAGCATTGTGCTTTTTGCGCAGGCATGGCCAAGATGTGGACCTAGCGTGCATACGCAAGATTTTACATACCATGCAGGGTGGATTAGAGAGGATGTGGCTTCACTTGCCCACAGTGAAGATGGCCACATGCAGGAAAAGAGTGAGTAATAAAACGGCCAAATGTTAAACTGGAAATAATGGAGATTAAAAATTAAAATAGCTAAATTACATAAATGCTCTTTTAAAAGCCTAAAGGTGTATTTAAAAAAATATATATATAGCAGGTTTGCCTGGCACTGGCGTTACTCTTTAACTTCCTAACCTGGACTAGTAAAAAGATACTGTTGTATTACTTTTTTTTTTTTTTTTTCCTCACTTCAGACTTCAACCTCATAGAGTATGCGTTTATACGCTCATGTTCCGTTTGCCAGCCCTTTGCGTCTCTAATCAGGTTTCGCATCATTAGTGTAGTTTATTTTTCTTACATTTACTTTTTTCTTTCCGAGATGTGTAAGTGTATATATACATGTTTTTTTTTTTTTTTTTTTTTTTTCCCCCTTTTCTTTGTTGTGTATATATTATGATATTTACTCCTTCGTTTACTTAATTAAAGTCTCCCAGAAAAAAGGCAATTTTTCAGTTCCTTTGCCTTATCTCAAATTCCTCCCTCCCCCCCTCTCCCTCCCCACCCTCCCCCTTTCTCACCATAGACAATCCGAAGTATCTCCTGATGCCTTCAACTCTGTTTTTAATTTATCTTTAGGTCTCAGCCCTAAGTTTTTCTGCATAACTCCAGGATCTCTTAAAACCCCTCCAGTTGTCCCACTTCTTATCTTGGACTATACTATTTCCTGCTACTTCTTCTCTCAGTTCTTCCATTCTGTAAGTCTCTTCCACAGAGTCTATCCACTCCCAGATATGGGGGCAGTCTATCTCCTGCCATCTTCTCGGTATTATCCTTTTGGCGGCATTTAATAGGTGTGGGACTAAGGTTTTCTTATATTTTTTGATTTTTTCCTCACCCCCATGGAACAATATCACCCAAGGATCCAACTTAATTTTTTCTTTTGTAATCTCTTCTATACATCCCAGTATTTTTTTCCAGAACTCCTCGACCTTAGGGCATTTCCACCACAGATGAGCCATTGTACCCGGGGACCCACATCCCCTCCAGCACTCTCCCGTTTGTCCTTCGTTAAATTTAGATAATTTGTCCGGGGTCATGTACCATCCGGTCAAGCATTTGTAGCTCATCTCAGCTGTACGGCTATCTATTGCCGAGGAATGGGCCAGTGTCAGTATTTTTTCGATTGTGACCCTATCTCGCTTTGATCCAAGTTCCCTCTCCCATTTTTTGATGAAAGGAGGAACCATCCGCTCGTCCACCTTTAGCAAAATCTTATATAATTTTGAGATAGTTCCCTTGACCTTTTCCGATGTACATATTTTTTCCAATTCGGATAGCTGCTCCCCTGATCTCAGTGGGTGCGGTAATTTTTGTATAAAATGGGCCAGCTGATGGTATCTCCATTCATCAATTTCCAAAAAACAATCTTTTTTTTCTTTTAATTCTTGTAGTGTTACAATGTGCCCATCTTTTATTACATCCCTTAATTGGGTAGTGTCTTTTTTTATCCAATTTCCTCCAATCTGTGTTTTACCCGGTGCAAAATAATCATTGTTTTTCAGTGCCAATAATGGTGAGTTAAATTCCTTTTCTATTTTTTTGTACCTAGAATCCCAAATTTTTAGTGCATTTTTAGTTATCTCGTGTGTATTCTTATCAAGTGTCCTATATTTAGGTGGGTTCCATATAATCTTGTCTAAACTTGCCTTTGACATTTCGTTTTCAATGTTAACCCATCTCTTTTCCTTACTGGCCCTAACCCACTCCACCACCCTTGACAAAACCACAGCCTCGTAATATGTTTTAACGTCTGGTACTGCTAGTCCCCCCTTATTTTTAGGTTGTCTTAAGGTTTGGAAGGATACTCTGTGTTTCTTATTTCTCCAAATGAAGTTCATGATCTGTTTTTTAAGGGCTGAGAAGAGTATTCCGGGCAAACTTATAGGTATCATCTGGAACTTGTAAGTAATCTTTGGTAAAATTACCATTTTACAGAAATTTATTCGTCCTATCCAGGATATCGGTCTGCTTTTTATCCTCCCAATTTCTTCCCTAATTTCGTTTAACAAGGGGATAAAATTTTTCACGTACATTTTTTTCATTGATTTAACTAGAAAAATACAGAGGTACTTGAGTGCTTTTACCCAGGAGAAGCAATATTTCTGTTTTAAATCCCTTTCCTCTCGTCCATTGATATTAATACTTAGGATCTCGGTTTTAGCTACGTTGATTTTAAAATTTGATATTTCTCCGTATGACATGCATAAGTCTAATAATTTTGGAATTGAGATTATAGGGTCTGACAAATAGAAGAGTACGTCATCTGCAAATGCTGAGAGTTTGTGTTCGTCCTCTCCTATTTTAACTCCTCTTATGTCGGGGCTCTTGCGTATCCTGGCTAATAATGGCTCCAGGGAGAGCACAAATAGAAGTGGGGAAAGGGGGCATCCCTGTCTGGTTCCGTTTTTCATTATCAGGTCTTGGGATAGGCTACCATTTATTTTTATTTTTGCCCTCGGTTCCTGGTAGAGAGTTGTTATCCACTCCCTCATCCTTTGTCCAAACCCCATTTCGTCCAGGGTGCGTAGCATGAATCCCCAGTCTACCCTGTCGAATGCCTTCTCCGCATCTATCGACAGGAGTAGACTGGGGGTTCCGTTTGTTTTCATTTTTTGCATTATCAATAATGCTCTAACTCCATTGTCCCTCCCCTCCCTTCCCTGGATGAACCCTGTCTGGTCAGGATGTACCATCTTTGCCATTTCCCGTTTTACTCTCTCGGCCAATACCTTTGCGAATAGTTTTACATCTGTATTTAGCAGAGATATTGGTCGATACCCTGAACAGTCTCCTTTGTCCTTGCCTTCCTTGTGGATAACTGTTATAATGGCCTCTGAGGCCTCCTGACTCAAACCGAAGCCTTTGCCCAATCCATTAAAATATTGGCATAATTTTGGTAAAAGGATCTCCCTACACTTTTTGTAGTACAGGGTGGTGAAACCGTCGGGTCCCGGACTTTTGCCCACTGCTGTATTGGCTAGTGCAAAATTGATCTCTTTTTCTGTTATTGGTCTGTCCATGAGTAATGCCTCACTCCTATTTATTTTTGGCAGCCCAGCTTCCCTTAGGAATTTTACAGTTTTATTTATTTTTTCTCCCTCCTGCCCGTTTTTTTTGTTCTACTGAGTAAAGTTTCTCATAGTATAGCCTAAAAGTCTCCGCTATTTCCTTTGTTGTTTGCATCATCTCTCCTTTTTCGTTTTTGATTTTATCTATATAATTTTTTGATTTCTTTTTCTGCACCATTTTTGCTAGGTGTTTATTAGTTTTATTCCCCCACATGTATCTTTCCCTAGCGATTAATTTGAATTCCTTTCGGGTTTCTTGATCCATAATATCTTTTAATTCATTTCGTTTGTTGACCAGTTTCAAGTAAAGATCTCGTTGCTTCCCTATTTTTTTATGTTCCTGTTCTAAGAGGAAGATTTCTTCTATTAATTCTTCCTTTTTCCTATTTTTTTCTTTCTTTTTCCTGGCTCCTTCCGAAATCAAGGTTCCTCTTATCACTGCCTTGTGGGCATCCCACAGTGTTGCCACCGAAACTCCCTCCATCTCGTTTAACCTAAAATACTCTTCCAGCTCTTTTTTTACCCTTGTTAAACTGGTCTCCTCTATCAATAAATGTTCGTCTAACCTCCAATTTTGTTTAGGCCTTGTATTACCTGAGATATCTATTATAATACTAACTGGTGCATGGTCAGAAATCGTCATCGTTTCTATTTTTGTCTCAACCACCATATCTAAGGTCCTGTGATCGACCAGTATATGGTCGATCCTTGAGTAAGTCCCATGGACCGGGGAGTAAAATGTGTAGTCTCGTTGGTCCGGGTTAAAGACTCTCCAGGCGTCGATCAGTTGACTCCTAAATAAGGCGTCCCTGAGCTTTCTCAGCTGTCCGTCCCGGACGCTCGATGTCTGAGATGTTTTATCTATTTTTGGGTTTATACATAGGTTAAGGTCTCCTCCTATGATTACTCTTCCCCTCCTGAAGTCTGTCAGTTTCCCTAGTATTCCCAAGAGAAATTTTATCGGTAATACATTTGGCGCATAGACATTTACCAGAGTGCATTCTAATCCTTCCAATTTTCCTCTCAAGAAGAGGAATCTCCCCTCTGGATCTGTCAGTCTATCGGCCAACTCAAAACGTACCCTTTTTGAAATTCCAATTGCTATTCCTCTAGCTCTCTTGGAGATAGTATCTCCGTAGTACCACGTGGGGAGGTCTGGTCCATATAATCTAATATTCGATCCTTGGGTGATATGAGTTTCCTGTAAAAAGGAGATGTCTGCTTTATATCCCTTCAATTCCTTGAGCACCTTATGTCTCTTGGTTGGGCTATTGAGACCCTTCACATTATAAGATATACATTTGATTTGTGGCATCTTTGATCTTCCCTTTTTTTTTTCTGATTATTTTGGTGAGATATATCCTTTCCCCCCCCCTCCCTCCCTCCCCCCTCCCTACCCCCGTCCCCCCCTCCTTTCTCCCCCCCCTCTCCCCTCTCCCCATTCCACACCCCCCCTCCCTCCCCCCCCGTATCCTCCCTCCCCCTCCTCCCCTCCATCCCCCTCCTCCTCCCTCCCCCCATTGGCCAATCATTGACCTCTGAGCCATCTCCCATCTCCTGGCTCAGATCTCTCTAGGTAGGGTTTGGGGTTGCCTCTCCCCCCCCCCTCTTGTCATAGGGGGGGGGAGGGGGCAGTGAGTCGGCCCCTCCCCTCTACGACCGTCAGGGCGTCGCGAGAAACAGGAGTGCCAAAGAATAGGGGAGAGGGCTCAAAGAAAGGAGAGAGGGAAGGAAAGAGAAACTACAGTTCTCCCCCCTCCCCCCCCTCCGCCTCCACTCCCTCCCCTACACCCAACCAGGCAGGTCGGGAGCCTGAATGTCCAGTTTCTTGCAGAATTCATTTAAGTCTTCGGGAAATCTCAATGTCGCCGATCTCCCTTCCTTTATCCCAATTAGACATGCCGGAAAGCCCCAATTATATTTAATATTTTGATCTATCATCTTTTTCAGGAGTGGTTTTAACAGCCGTCTCCTCGCCAGGGTCTCGGGGGACAAGTCCGTAAATATCTGGAGTTCAATTCCTTCAAATACTATTGGGGGTTGTCCCCTTAGCTTCTTCCAAAATACTTCTTTGTCCTCGTATAACCGGAACCTTACTATAACATCTCTTGTTCGCTCGGTAGTCCCTCTTTTCAAATATCCAACTCGATGGACCCTTTCGATCCTGATAGGATCGTCTAGTGATCTTTCTAACAGGGGGTTAAATATTTTCTGCATTATTTTCCTGAGGTCCTCTCCCTTCTCCTCTGGTATTGACCTTATCCTCAAATTTTGTCTCCGATTTCTATTTTCCTGGTCCTCTAATTTGTATAGGATATGCCTCTGTTGTATTTGTATCTCCTCAATTTGGTCTTTTAAAATATTTGAATCTTGTTCTTGCTTCTCTATTCGTTCTTCTACTGATTCTATTCTAGAGAGCATATGACCCAGATCTGTCCGTAGGCTCTGTATTTCACCCTTAATCACATTTTCCAGTCTTAACAGCATCTCTTCCATTTCTCCCCTTGAGGGGGGTTGTGTATCTATGCGTTGCTCATCCACCCTGCTGCTTTCTAGTCCCCTTTCTATAGTCCCTTCTTCTCTTAATTCCATAGATACTTCACTGGGCTTTCCCCCTAGAGATTTCTTATTCTCCATCTTTTTTTCTTTATTTACTTGTTGTTGCTTTGTTGCTCCCTGGGTTCCTTGGGCTCGTGGGCTTTCACCCTTTGGTCACAAATGGTCTAATGGAGCTTGTTGCTGTTGTATTACTTGGGGTTGTCGGGGGTCCCCCCTTTGTAGATCTGCTCGTCATTCTGCTCATATTGTTCTCTCTTCTTCTAATTCTCTTCCCCAGCTTGACCGTCTGTTACCTCCTTACCTAATACCTCTACCTCTCTCTCCCACCTCCCAACTTAGCCTCCCCTGCTATTTAGTATTGAGCCCGGAAAAACGAAAAAAGAGAGAGAAAGAGGGACAAGAGGGGGGGGGGGAAGCGAGAGATCCAGAGGGTGAATAGGTACCTTCTCCCCTCTCCGCTTCAACTTCAGAAAGTGAGTAATGCAGGATTGGGTGGAACGGGAGATTTCGGGGGTTTTCTATCTGCTCCTGATTTAACTAGGCCTATTCTCCTCCGGTCTCTTTTTTGCTTTATGGAGGTTAGCCGTTCCTGTTTTCTGCTTTCTCAGCTAGTTGATTGCTATGCGTAGAATATGAGAGTACAAAGAGAAAATAAAGAAGAGTTCTAAGGTAGGACTTTAAGAAAGGGGGGGGGGGGGTGTTAGCTTCAGATTTTTCCTTGCTTTTAATTTTTAGATTTTTCTAGACCTGAAAGAGGAGGGGGTCTAGCTAGCAAGACAGACCTACAGACCTTCAGACGTACAGACGTATAGATTTTGCAAAAAAAAACAAAAACCAAAAAAAAAAAAAAAAGAAAAAGGAACAAACAACATATGATTTCCTCGTATTCTGGGAGAGATACCACACATTGGATGTAGAGTCAATCGTTCACATTTAGTGTTAACGGTTGGGTTTTAGGTCTAGTATGTCCAATCGGCCAATTGCAAGTGGTAATAGCGAGCTTCCAGGCAACTGAGCTTCACCACCGATCCTCGGCCGATCGTCCCAGAGATTGCCCCAACCCCAACTGTTAATCCTTGATTTCCTTGTGCAAATTTTGCGTGTCCTCCAGGCCTTACGGATTTGAATATCTATACCTTAGTCTTCCTGGCACTTATATAAAGCGAATCAAATGCTAAATATTCACACTGGAATCACCAGTCCTTTTTTTAACTGTTATGCAGTAGTGTTCTTCTGGACTGGATCAGCTGGGGAGATAGAAGAGGAGGGTAAAATCCCTCTAGGCTTAACACACTCCCTAGAGTCCACTTAATCACTTCGGTGTGGGGTTTTCAATCATTTCTGTACATTTCTGTTATCAGTCCCCTGATCGGTTTTAATGTGCTCGGTTGGTTGACTAGGGTCCTTTGTGTTCGCCCCTAATCTAGAACCATATGTAAAATATGTACAATGCGAACTGCAGTCCTGGTTGGCCTTATTTTTCTCAAGCCCTACGTGATTAGAGCTCTCCCCATGTCTTTAGCTGTTTAATTATTCATCCTCCCCCTATAGGGTGGGATAGGGGCATAGATACAGGTTGTAACTACCAGGCTATATTGCAGTAATTCCAGAGATCATTTATCTGGTGTCTGCTAGGATTTTTCTAACCCTTTTTACTCTTCCTCGAGGTCTTCAAACGCAGACTAATATATTATCAAAAAAAAAAAAAACCTTTTTTTTTTTTTTTTAGGGTCCTTATTTTCCAGCAAGTAAAAGAGACAACAAGAGTACAGTGCATTTACATTTTTTCCTTGGGTTCTGAATTCATACTTCCATACCTTGCGTGTCCATGCATGTCTGTTGGTTGCTACTGCTGCTGTCCTCTCTTAGCAGAAGGGACAGCTCTTTCTTACCTCTCTCAGGCTCTATCAGCCTTTGCTTCTCGGACCATGTACCTCTGCTTCGACCAGATAGAGACAGGTAGAGAAAGGGGGAAGTGTCCGTCCGGATTCGGCGTGTTCCGTTGGGGTTTGGCGTGGTCCGTTGGTTCGGCTTGCTCTCCTCCACACTGCCTGGGCGCTTACTAGTCACGTCAAAACATCCCGCCTCTCACTGACTGCGCCGGCTATAGAAGGAGTCCGGCATGGCTCGTGGTATGGGGGTCTCTCCGCATCTCTCTCCCCTCACGCCCGAGCTGTCGGAGATCGAGTTTCGCCGTCCCTGCCCAGCAATCCCCCGTACCTCCCTCCTAGAGGCGCGTCACGTCTTCACTTTTACTTTTTTTTTTAATCTTAAAAGTTTTAATTGTCTGTGTTGATAAGAATTATTGATATTTTGTACAAGAATGGCTTTATCAAAGTTGTTGGAGATTTATATGTAGTTGGATAGACATTCCTCCATCTCCAGGGGTATCTTTTGTGTTATATTACTTGTATTGTTACATTGTTAAATTGCTAGTTTATTCATTTTTAATTCATATCATTTTTAGGCAATTTTATGCACCTCAGCACTCGCACTGGAAATGCTGGTTATCAAAGTATACTTGAAAGCAGACTGTTCTATCCAGTCAGAAAATATCAGTGTCTGGAATTCTTCTACTATAACAGTGGTAGTAAAAATGACCGGCTCAACATCTACATCAAGCAGTATTTACCAGACTTCCCCAATGGCATATATATACTTGTAGACACTATATCTGGTAAGAAATCTATGGTATTACAAGGGACTGCACCAAAAACTGTTTCATGCAGAACACATGCACAGCCAAGCAGTATCTCACAAAAGTGAGTACATCCCTCACATTTTTGTAAATACGGTATGTTAATCTATCTTTTCATGTGACAACACTGAAGAAATAACACTTTGCTAAATTGTAAAGTAGTGAGTGTACAGCTTGTATAACAGTGTAAATTTGCTGTCCCCTCAAAATACCTCAACACAGCCATTAATGTCTAAACCGCTGGCAAAAAAGTGAGTACACCCCTAAGTGAAAATGTCCAAATTGGGCCCAATTAGCCATTTTCCCTCCCCGGTGTCATGTGACTCGTTAGTGATACAAGGTCTTTACTTTAGATGCAGCCGGTGACATCACCGGCGCATTTGCGCTCTGAAGGAAAGTCATACCTCTGCCATTCCTTTAGAGCTCGGACACTCATCCCACCAAAGCCCGTGAACCCGGAAAGAAGAACGGGGGAAGATGTAAGTGCCTTCAGTAATGACAGCGAGCCACTGGAGGGCTTCATTTTCAGGTAAGTCTGCCATTATGTGCTGGTATGCAATGCCTATTTTTTATGTGGTTTACTACCGCTTGATGAATGGTTGCAAGTGGTTAGTGCACATCAGAAATGCTCACTGATTGGCTGCTAAAGGTTACAGCACATCATCTACTTACTCACTGCCTGCACACCATGGATTGGGGAGGTAAGGGGACCCATTAATAGACAGAAAACTCCTAGGGATCCTAGGACTCCTGGGATCAGTGGCAATGCTGGGGGGGGATCAGTGGAAATGCTGGGAGGTTAATGGGATTAGTGGGGTGGCAGTGGTAGGGGATGGGATTAGTTAGGAGGCAGTGCAAATTGTGTCAAATTCTAAATCATGTAGAGCAAAGCTGGAAATCCTTGGCAAGTATATAGTGGGGGATTCTACACTGACCACCAATGTAATGATGAATTTACAATGACCACCAATGTTAGGGGGGGGTTTACACTGACCATCAATGTGGGGGAATTTGCACTGACCACCATGTAATGGGGGATTTTGCACCACCCACCAATATATAGAGGGATTTACACACCGACACCAATGTAATTGGAGCATTTACACCAACCACCAGTGTAAAGGGGAAAATACAATGACCTCAAAACCAACCGCCCGTGTTAGAAGCGAGACATTCACCCTGGGAGAACAACACCTGCTAGTTATGTCCGGTTGTCTCTTCCTGGTTGTTGAACGCAAACGTCACTTGCGTGACCTTACGGGGACCGGAAGTGACGTTTGTGTTCCACAGCCAGGAAGAGGCAACCGGAAGTAACCAGCAGATGCTGTTCTCCCAGGCTGAACGTCTTGCTTCTAACAAGGGCTGTTGGTAATGCTAAACTTTGCCTATTTGTACGTTTTGTCCAATTCCAAGTCCAGAACTACAATAAAAGGTAAATCGTGCTATGTGGAGATTTTTTTTCACAATTAACCCGAGTACCTGTGGAGGTGTTTTGCGGTTCTGACCCAACCCAAAATGTTGATGACGTATATCTAGGCATATTAAAGGCTTGAATTATGCTTATATCTGGTGAGTGAGAACTAGGGTTGCCACCTCATCCCTTTAAAACAGAACACATATGAATTACACAGGTTCTGAGGCTAATTTAATTTAGATAAGGCTCCACTTGAGTTCAATTACCACCTTAATCAGCCACAGAACCTGTGTAATTCATATGTGTTCTGTTTCAAAGGGATGAGGTGGCAACCCTACTGAGAACCCCTAAGGGAAGTGTGATGCACGGTTTCGAGGATCTTGGTGTGAGGTGCACTACAACCATTCAGCATTAGGACCACAGCCTGTGTCCTTTGGACTTTTTTCATCACCATCTGTCATTCATTCTTTCTCATGTGCTTATAATCATATGAAAGCTGGTCATATTAGGAAATTACAGTAGCACTGCTTTAGTATTTATCGGTACTTATGGTACTTCTAGAAGCACCTGTGGACTTGATACTATCTGTTGATACAAAATCTTTTTATTTAAGCAGTTGCTGGTGGTTAACCACTTCCATACCAGGTACTTACGCAGCTTCCCGCCCAAGCCAATTTTCAGCTTTCAGCACTGTCGCACTTTGAATGGCAATTGCGCGGTCATGCTACACTGTACCCAAACAAAATTGGCGTCCTTTTTTCCCCACAAATAGAGCTTTCTTTTGGTGGTATTTGATCACCTCTGCGATTTTTTTTTGCGCAACAACTAAAAAAAGGCTGAAAATTTGGAAAAAAAATTACGTTTTTATTTTTTTCTGTTAATTTTTTTGTAAATAAGTTTTCTCTTTCAATTACGGGCACTGATATGGCGGCACTAATGGGCACCGATGAGATGGCACTGATGGACATCGATGAGGTAGTACTGACGGGCACAGATGAGGTGGCACTGATTGGCGGCGCTGGTATGCGACACTGATGGGCACACATAGGCGGCACTGATGGGCACACATAGGCGGCACTGATGGGCACACATAGGCGGCACTGATGGGCACACATAGGCGGCACTGATGGGCACACATAGGCGGCACTGATGGGCACTCATGGGCGGCACTGGGCACTCATAGGCGGCACAGATGGGCACTCATGGGCGGCACTGATGGATACTTATGGGTGGCACAGATGGGCACTGATAGGTGGGCACTGGGCATGGATGGGCACTGTGGGGTGGCACTGATGGACACTGGGGTGGCGCTGATGGACACTGGGGTGGCGCTGATGGACACTGGGGTGGCAGCACTGATTTTAGCCAGGTTGCCAGTCAGTGCCCATTTGTGGGCACTGACTGGCATCTTTTTTTTTTTCTTTATGCTTTTTTTTTTTTAATTTTTCTGTCATTTTTTTTTTTTTTTTTTTTCCTGTCATTTTTTTTTTTTTGCCCACCCTGGTGCTCCAGGGTGGGCATCCCTGGTGGTCCAGTGTGGCGATCCGAGGGGGGGCTGCGCTGATAAACAATCAGCGCTAACCCCCCCTGTCAGGAGAGCCGCCGATCGGCTATCCTCTACTCGCGTCTGTCAGACGCGAGTGAGGAAGAGCCATCGACGGCTCTTCCTGTTTACATCGTGATCAGCCGTGGTTGGACACGGCTGATCACGTGGTAAAGAGTCTCCGCCGGAGGCTCTTTACCGAGATCGGAGATGCAGGGTGTCAGACTGACACCCCGCATCACCGATCGCCGCGATGCGCGCCCCCACGGGCGCGCGCGGCATGAAATCCTGCAGGACGTTCTAGAACGTCCTGTCAGGATTTCATAACCACTTCCCGGACGTAAATCGGCCATAGGCCGGGCGGGAAGTGGTTAATGAACTGTATGTGATACATATTTATATTTACCTGTAAGTGGGTTGTTATTAACATTTAAAGGGGTTGTAAAGGTAATTTTTTTTCCCTAAATAGCTTCCTTTACCTTAGTGCAGTCCTCCTTCACTTACCTCATCCTTCGATTTTGCTTTTAAATGTCCTTATTTCTTCTGAGAAATCCTCACTTCCTGTTCTTCTGTCTGTAACTCCACACAGTAATGCAAGGCTTTCTCCCTGGGGTGGAGTGTCGTGCTCGCCCCTCCCCTGGAATACAGGAGAGTCAGGACGCTCTCTACGTTGCAGATAGAGAAAGGAGCTATGTGTTAGTGGGCGTCCTGACTCTCCTGTATTCCAGTGGAGTGGTCGAGCACGACACTCCACACCAGGGACAGCCTTGCATTACTGTGTGGAGTTGCAGACAGAAGAACAGAAAGTGAGGATTTCTCAGAAGAAATGGGGACATTTAAAAGCAAAATGGAAGGATGAGGTAAGTGAAGGAGGACTGCACTAAGGTAAAGGAAGCTATTTAGGAAACATTTTTTTTACCTTTACAACTCCTTTAAAGCGGAAGTAAACCCATCTATTTGATAGTTTAAAAAAACAGTTAACATTCCCGGCATGCCGGAAATGCTAGATGTCACATTTGCTTGTGCTCTCTACCAAACTGTCAAACCATCCAATGGCTGGTTTCATAACTGATCACATGTGCAGCATCGTGGCAGTTGCAGATTAAACAGAGGCCAAGATGGCAGCTTCCTTGGCTGAAAACAATAGGAGGGTTTACTTCCACTTTAAGCTTCATAGCGCTGAGATAGTGGAAGGAGGCCCGGTTTTCACTTTTTTTATATAGACTCCAAAAGATAGTTAAAAGAGAGCTTGGATGATCTCCATCTCCAGCCAAGATTAGGGAAATGTGGATTTATCCTGTGGATAAACACTGGTGCGCTTACATGTATCACATTCTTGCATTGACTTGGTTGTTACAATTGGACAGTACTTGTTTGAGAATATTGATAATGAACATTGTTTATTGCAATTTGCAGGTAATCCTGCTGATTTCTGGCGGATCCGCTATACTTCAATATATGCAACAAATAAGTTCAGATTTGCATTTAAAGGAATCAAAGGAACTGGATATTCCAGTGGTGGTTTCTCCATCGATGACATCAACTTATCTGAAACAGAATGCCCACAAAATACTTGGCATATCAGAAACTTCCCACAACAAATAAACAATACATTTATTTACAGTCCATCCTTCTACTCTAAAGATGGCTATGCCTTTCAGATTGGATTATATGGCTACGCTTCCCAAAACTCTCCTTTCAACCTTGCAGTATATCTGTTTCTTATATCAGGAGCCAATGATGAAACTCTTCAATGGCCCTGTCTTTGGAAACAAGTGACAGTAGAGTTCCTAGACCAGAACCCAGATGCTAAGCAGCGAGTGACAAACGTGAAGAGCATTACAACTGATGGAACCATAGGTAAGTTTATGAAGCAGAAAAAAGTAGGGCAGGGTAAAAACCAAACAAACTAGGCTTTGCTTCCGAGTATGTCTTGGTAGTTTTCAGACTAATGCCCACGTACACATGACCGTTTTTCATGATGAGAAAAATGCAATTTTTAAAATTGGTTGTTAAAAACGGTCGTGTGTAGGCTCCAGAGCATTTTTCTCGACGTGAAAAATGGGCATTAAAAATTTTGAACATGATCTATTTTTTCTCGTAGTTTTTCACGTCGTTGTTTTTCACGTCGTTGTTTTTCACGTCGTTGTTTTTCAGGTCGTTGTTTTTCACGTAGTTGTTTTTCACGTCGTTGTTTTTCACGTCGTTGTTTTTCTCGTCGTGTGTACGCTTTAACGACGGGAAAAAATCGTGCATGCTCAGAAGCAAGTTATGAGAAGGGAAATTTGCATAATCGGCCCAAGGGGTGGCGCCTTTCGAATGGAACTTCCCCTTTATAGTGCCGTTGTACGTCACCGCGCTTTGCTCGAGCATTTTTTTTCACAATCGTGTGTATGCAAGGCAGGCTTGACAAGAATCACATCGAGAAAAACAATGTTTTTTTCCATGGCATGAAAAATGGTGGTGTGTACGTGGCTTAAGAAATATGTTTTTGTTTCAGTTTTCCATATATTGCTGGTTCCTCTGGATATGGCTACAGCTGCCCTAACTTAAACATAGCTAAACCACTAAGCAAAGATTTCATATACCTGTCCTTAGTCGTGGTGATTGCATTTGCTGTTTTCAGGCTTTTTCCATTATTTTCACCTGGTAATCCTGTGAATAACACTCCAGGTCCTGGGTACTATGCCTACCCCACTCTACTGTATGTACATAGGGAGCCATGGTTGTTTCCCAAGGTGGACTTCAACTATGTGTTCCTTCCTGCATTTTCATTACATGGTTTTGATTTTAGTATAGTTCTCAGGAAGTGACAAGGACACTGCATTTCTGGCAAGATCAACAGATATTTTCTGTACTTATTGAAAATGTTTTAGACTGAAAATTTAAAATGTAGTTATGCTTTAAAACATAAACCTATCTTTTGCCTATACTGCACAAAGCACAGGTTTACCTAATTGCCAAACCTCCTAGCTGCCTATATTTCTAAATTTTGCTTACCCACAGCTGCAAGGAGAATAAGCCCCTTGTAGACTCAAAGTCACTCTACTAATTGCATACATAGAATTAAGGACTCTCTGCCTGCACATGAGAGCGCAGGGGTCTGACAGTTGGCCACTAAGGCACCCAACACTGTTTTGTAGGAAGAAGGGCAAATTATCACATGCTTCCCATACAGGTAAGTAACAGGCATTTCTCTTCACTTGGCTGAACACAGTGCTGGGGAAAAAGGTCAATATAGCAGGGTAGAAAATAACTGCATTTCTTGCTTTTCCCTGAATGGCCAAAGTGCAAGCTCATTTGAATGGCATTTTAAATCATATTATCAAATATTAATTAATACATATTATTATTGTATTAATATTATTCCTTGCCATTTTATTTTTTCGACCAGACATGCGCATCCATAGAATATGCATGCCTAATTAACTCTTCCTCAAGAATTAAACATGGTGCTAACTGATCTCTTAGTATAGCACAATGGGAGTTGCCAGTCAGTTTTTCCAATTTTTCTATTCTAACACTACCCTGCCACAATCACTTAATACTTATGAATAATCAAATTGTTGTTACAAGAGGGACATTTTTTTTGATTGCTTGCAAGTTGCATCTGGGTATGGGAATCAGAAATGTAATTATTCTATGTCATGGTACTTTTAGGATTTTCAGATTTGTAAGTACTGGAGCAAAGGAAATATAGCACTGTTGGTCATAATAATGTAGCAAAGTCCCGGGCCTCTTTAAGCCTTATAGTTACCTCCAGAGTTAGAGAGAGCCGACATCCTTTAGTGTAGAGTGGGTTACAAGGCATGGTAGGTATAATGCAAGATGAACAGGTGGGCGCAAGACACTTTTTGAATGCAAAGAGATTTATTGGCTCTTAAAAAGAACTGTGGGAGAGGGGGTTAGGACCAGGACACCCTTAGATAGTTGGTAAGATAATTAGTAGACTCTGAGACTTCTATAGGTAGACAGCTATACAGGTTCAGGCCTCCAGCTGGACACCACTTCTGTATATGTAGGACCACTGTCTCCTATGGCAATAATCTTGTAGCAGTTACGAACGGTGCTGGTATTCACCTATTTACAACACGAACAGTTCTCCTTTCCCCACATTTACTCACTGTGGGTCTTCACTCAACGAGCTCCCAGACTCTCTAGCCCTGTACACAGGGGCAAGGATCTAGTCAGGAAAAAAACGTTGTTTTCCCTGACGAGATTCTTGGCAAGAATCTCTTGCCGCCCGAGTGTACAGACTCTCCTTTCAAAAGAACTGCGGTTCTCTTGAAAGGCAAGAACGCGGTGACATCATTGCATGCGACGAGCATGCGCTCGTCACATTCGATGCCGTCGCTGCATCTTGCTGCACCCTACCTATGCCTAGGAAGCTACAGCGCATGCGTCAAAGTCATTTCGTGCATGCGCGGGTTTCCGCGGCGACAGGTAAGTATACACACTCTCGGGTTTCTCGGCAGGAAAACTGACGAGAATCTCACAATGAGAAAAATAGAGAACATGTTCTCTATTTTTCTCGTCTAGATTTTGGGCAGTTTTCTTGTCGAGAAACCTGAAAGTCTCGTACACACACTCGGTATACTCGGCATGAAAGCTCTGCAGCAGTTTTCTTGCTGGTCCTTGCCGAGTAAACCGAGCGTGTGTACGAGGCTTCTCACTAGACTTAAGATCCACTGGATCCCTTGAGCTCTTCCCCTTTAGCACTCAGTATCTTCATCAAGCGTCACCCCCACTTTCCTGCTGGGTCCCTGGCTTGGCACTCACAGATACTTCTCAAGCTTCACCCCCTCTGACACGTTAGGTCCCTGACTTGCCACTCACTGATGCTACACAAGCGTCACCTCTGCTGTCCCGCTGGGTCCCTGACTTGGCACTTGCTGAAGTTTTCACACTTCTTCACTGTCCCTGGCTGGCGAGAAGTCTGCTCTGGTACTGGCCTCAGCTTACTCACAGTAGTCTTCGGTAACAAGGTGGATGGTCCCTTTATGGCGACAGCTTCCCCTCAACCTCCGACCACAACTGGTTCCCCGGCCGGTGGAAACGTTACTTCTGGTTGGACTACAAGCTCCCAACCCTACGCTGCTTTCCTGCTTCTGGATAGGCCCTCAGACAGAATAGCAGCCAGATTTCCCCGAGATAGGCCGTAGGTTTCTGGCCTAGCAGCCCAGGGCACTACAACACACATCCACCCAGACAGTCGTCCAGGTGGGACAGAACCGTGATCACCTGACTCAATCCAAATAAATAGGCTCTCCCAGCAGGCCAAGGAACCAAATAAGATCCCTGTCCCAATTTATTCCTAATCTGTCCTTGCAATACCCTTGTTTTATCTAATGTCATAAGCTGCAATGCACCTAGTGACAGAAGAGAGAAAGGCAGCAATTCCAGAATTGGGGGAAAACCAATTGATCTCCTAACAACTGGCCAGGGCAACTATCGCCTGGCAACTAAATTTGTTAGCAACCATGCCTAAACATCAGGGTGCTACAATATTTTAAGAGGAATTCCAGCTTACAGCCAACTAGGCTATTTAAGTGTAAGCTGGAATTTCACTTTATGTAGGTGTGATCTACCCTGTTCTGAAAAAAATTAAATCAGATTAGTGATACTGTGTATTGCCTTTGCTCTGGTTATAAATCAGACTTCCTTTTAGTAGAACATGAAAGTTTTATTTCACCAAAGACAAACTTTTGCGCAAACCAATCAATATACACTTATTGAGATTTTTTTTTTACCAATAATATTTAGAAAAATAAATTTTGGCCTAAACTGAGGGAAAATATATTTTTGGGGGGATATTTATTATAGCAAAAAGTCCCAAATTTTTATTTCAAAATTGTTACTGTTTTTTTGTTTAAAGCGCAAAAAATAAAAACATCAGAGGTGATCAAATACCACCAAAAGAAAGCTCTATTTGTGGGAACAAAAGGACGTCAATTTTGTTTGGGTACAGCATCGCACGACCGCAAAGTTGTCAATTAAAGCAACGTAGTGCCGTATGGCAAAAAGTGCTCTGGTCAGGAAGGAGGTAAATTCTACCGGGGCTGAAGCAGTTAGGGGGAACCCCACAACAAAATAAACAAAAAAAATGGTGTGGGGTCACCTCCAAAATCCATACCAGACCCTTATCCAAGGGGGCTTATCAGAATCTGGAAGCCCCCTCTAACAAAGGGGGCCCCCAGATACCACCCCCCTATGTAAATGAGGATGGGGTACATAGTACCTCTACCCATTCACCAAAAAAGTGAAAACATTTAATAAAGACAGTACACAAGTTTTTGACAGAGCCTCCATGCCCCAAAGCACCCCCCAATGTTGAGGGCATGTGGCCTGGTATGGTTCAGGAGCGGGAGCACTCACCCATCCCCCCTTTTCTGGCCAGCAAGCTGCATATTTGGATAAGGGTTCGGTATGGATCCTGAGGGGACCCCACGCCTTTTAAAAAAAATTGTCGTGGGGTTCCCCTTAAAATCCATACCAGACCCGAAGGGAACCCCACACAGTTTTTTATCTGACTTTTCTATTGCTGGCATTTTTTTTTGTTTACATTTCAGCTCTCAGCAGGGAAGCCTGCCGACAGCTGATGAGTCATCAGTTGTTGAGGACACCGTGACTGGCTTTCCGGCCTGCTCCTTTAAGCAGTTGTAAGCCCTTAAAAAAAAGAACAAAAAAAAAATCTGTAAGACAAAGACATAATGAGCTAGTATGCATTGCATACTAGTTCAACGTGAAATACTTTCCTTAGAACGAATCCCCCGCAGCGGCGCCCGGTCACCGCTGAGGGGGCTGACATGTTCCCCCAGGGTTACTTCCGGGTTTGTGGGCTCCGGCGCTGTGAGTGTCCGGAACCGCGATGATGCAAGCAGGGTGAATATCTCCTAAACTGTGCACAAAGTGAGGTATACAACTGCTTTAACAACCAGCTGTTCTTCACACAGAATTCAAATTGTTCTGAAAATTTGGAATTAATGAGAAAACGAATAAACGAAACTAATTTTCACAAAATTTGTTATGATTTCACTCTGGAAGTTCAGATACATCCAAATAACTAAAAATGTATCCAAATTTACATTCGGACTGAAATGAATTGCACATGTCTGCATATTACATTACACCCTAAATACGGGTGTAACGTGTTCTTAAAGTTGAACCAACACTGGGCACTGGCACCCCAACCTCCCACCTGGTGCCGCCCTTGGATAATGCTAATGCAAATGGGGTGAATAGGGTGTGCCCAGGCACATCCAGCACACTCTGTGTGCACGCCTATGTGGAAAGGGTTGTTTGGCAAATGCAAAACATTTTGGGCCTGTTTACATCATCTTGCTTCTGAATATGGCAAAACAGAGAATGAGCCGTCATCTATAAAAAAAAAAACGTTCTGACTTAGAGGCTTGGAGGACTAAAATCCATTTAATTTGTCACAAAATAGATGACATGAGGATGTTTTTCTCTATGGCAGCAGTGCACTGTTGGGTTTATTTACTAAAACGGCAGAGTGCAAAATCTGGTGCAGATCTAAATATAGAGAGCAAAGGCCAGATTCACAGAAGAAGTACGCCGGAGTATCTGCTGATACTCCGGCGTACATTCAAATTTGCCGCGTTGTATCTTTAGTTTGAATCCTCAAACCAAGATACGCCGGCTTCTGGCTTCAATCCGTCAGGCGTACGGCTTCGTACGCCTTCGGATCGTAGGTGCAATACTTCGGCGCCCGCTGGGTGGAGTTTGCGTCGTTTTCCGCGTCGGGTATGCTAATTAGCTGTTTACGAAGATTCACGAAGGTACGCGCGGCCGTCGCATTCTCTTATGATGTCGCTAGTCGGTTTTTCCCGGCGTATAGTTAAAGCTGCTATTTCTTGGCCTATATTTAGACTTGCCATGTTAAAGTATGGCCGTCGTTCCCGCGTCAAATTTAAAATTTTTATTTTTTGCGTAAGTCGTCCGTGAATAGGAAAGGACGTAACCCACGTCGACGTTCAAAAAATCACGTTGGTGCGACGTAATTTCGCGCAAAGCACGGCGGGAAATTTCAAAACGGAGCATGTGCAGTACGTTCGGCGCGGGAACGCGCCTAATTTAAATGATCCATGCCCCATTTGAATTAGGCGGGCTTGCGCCGGAGGGATTTACGCTACGCCGCCGCAACTTTGCAGGCAAGTGCTTTGTGAATCAAGCATTTGCCCGTAAAACTTGCGGCGGTGTAACGTAAATGCGATACGTTACACCGCCGCAAATGTACCTGAATTTGGCCCCAAGTGAGCATGTGCAGAGCAGGGGGAAGGCAGTGAATTACTGGCTTTTAAACAGTATAGGCAGTGGCACTTATTTCTAATGTTTTACATAGCTATATCTACAAAAGGGGGCAACCTGACATGATCTAGCGGGACTTTGTTTTCCTAATGCTGCAATATATGACATTGTTGGTTTTGATTTTAATATCGCTTTAAGTTCTTCATTTTCAGATTGTTTAAATATCTCACACTTTATAAATCTAAACTTGTATATTTAAACTTTTAGTTGGTGGCAGATACTTTATGTGGGATAACCCTGCACTAGTTGGATGGAATAAAAGATTTTCGAATGGAACCCAATACAAAATGACTGGAGGCTCTGGCGCTATGCTTTTCACATCTAAAGAATGGCTGGACAGAAATCATTTCCTGAAAGGCGGAGATGCTATTATTCTGTTATCTGTAGAAGGTAGGAGAATGTTGCTCTAATATTGATATAACATGCTCATTCTGTGAAGTGGCTATGTTTAATTTTATTTCTTAAAACAAGTTCTGATATAAGTACTTGTTCTTGGCAATCATTAAACGCCAAAACACAGGCTCCCAAGGTTACATTGAAGTGTATATAAATTTCTCTTATTTTTTCTCTTTAAAGTGGTTGCAAACCGCTGGATGTGTTTGTTTATTTGTACCCTGCAAGGTAAGGTTATAATGTGCTAGTATACATTGCATACGGTACTAGCACATTATGTTAAACTTACCTGAAAACAAAGCCCTTCCATCGGCAAGATGTCAGAGCTGCAGGTGCTTCCGTCTTCACTCCGGCTCTGTGACTGGTCCGAGTTGCAATGACGTCGCTCCCACGCATGTGCGCGGGAGCCGCCGTTAACGGCAAAGGGCTTTAAAAGGAAAGGGTGGCCGTTTCTTTAGAGCGCATGTACCAGTGATGTCATTGGCTGCATGTACAGTAAATATCTCCAAAACGGTGCACGTTTACGAGATATTTACACTACCTATAGGTAAGCCTTATTATAGGCAGGGCCGGATTCCCAACAAGGCTACCGAGGCCAGGCCTCGAGGCGGCAGTGGGTGCAGGGGCGGCGCTGGTTGTAACAAACAGCAGGAGACTGCTGTGTCACTGTGAAAAGTTTGAGTGCGCTGTGATAAAAGTCCCGCCCTCCTTCTAGACCAGCATGTGTGATAGAGGCAGTGTTCTGTCTATCACACAAGCTGGTCTAGGAGGAGGGTGGGACTTTTATCACAGCGTGCCCAAACTTTTCACAGTGAGCTCCGTGACACAGCAGGAGCAGGAGATGCCCAATGTGCGTAATGCACACACTGACTGGTGAGGCTACATTGTTTGGCACAGTAAGGCTGCAATGATGGTGAGGGGGGCTGTAATGATGGTGAGGGGGACTGCAATGAGGGCACAGTAAGGCAGCAATGATGGTGAGGGAGGCTGCAATGAGGGCACAATAAGGCAGCAGTGATGGTGAGGCTGCAATGATGGCACGGTAAGGCTGCAATGATGGTGAAGCAGCAATGATTATGGGCACGGTGAGGCGGCAATGATGGGCACAGGTTGGGGGACTTTCAGTTTTTTTTGGGCGGGGGGCGACATTGAAGGACCCGACCTTGGGGTGGCAAAGAGAGTAATTCCGGGCCTGATTATAGGCCTACGTATAGGTACAATTCAGTGATGGAAGTTTACTTACACTTTAAAGCAGGGATCCTCAAACTATGGCCCTCCAGCTGTTGCGGAACTACAAATCCCATGAGGCATTGTAAACCTCTGACATTCACAGACATGACTGAGCATGATGGGAATTGTAGTTCCTGAACACCTGGAGGGCCATAGTTAGAGGACCCATGCTTTAAAGCAAAGCTATACACACCATCTCTCCAGCACTGCAATGTCTTGAAGCTCCCCACTAGCTGCTGATATCTTTCAAAGTTTACATTTCCTATTAACATGCTAGTGATCGGTTGCTCGGACCGCCTAACAACCAATCACTAGCTTGTTAACAGGAAAAATTATCTTTGGCAGCTCCTGCCCCCCTGTCCAGTGCTGTGCTCCGCTGTAAGTATTTCTACGTCCTAAATCAATTAAGGTGTCATTCTTTGGTTTTAATTTTTTTTTATGCTATTTTTAATATAGCATTAAAATATTTACTTAACAAGGCAGTAATGATTTGTACAGTGCCTATAGTAGCCAAGCATATGTTATCCCTATTTTATTTATCACAGTCATATCAATGAAATTGTCAGGGAAATGGCCATAAGAGAACTGGCAATAGGGCTAGTACTGGTAATGGACACTTCTGGCGCATTGCCATGCACATTGGCGCAAGAAGAACGAACGGGTGTGCACATGTTCGCGGAGGTGCTAATGTGCGAACGCGCATGTGCGACGTCGCTAATTGGTGAATGCGCGTGTGCAATAGGTGCACAATGCGGCCACTTACTATATAAGACTGCTGCTGAGCCCATCACATTGCTGGAGTGTCGTCAGCCTTCTTGCGTTCCTGAGCTTTTGTGCATATTCTACTTGGATTTCCTGTTGTGGCCTGGCTTGCTCCTGACATGTCTGATCTGCTCTCCTGGTTTGACCCCCTGGCTTACTTTACCGACTTTGCTGCTGTCTCCAGTGTCTGATCCCGGCTTGCATCACCGTCTTTGCTACCATTACCTATTCCTGGCTTGCTTTCCTGTATTTGACCATGGCTTGGCCCTGTTCCTGCTACCTACCTCTTCCTCCTGACGGATCTATAGTGTTTTACCCCCCCCCCCCCGGCCTGGCTTTCACTACTCAAGTGTTACTGAGGATCCCTAGAGACTTTGGCCCAGCTGTGTATCCTGCATTATCCAATATACTTCAGATTACCACAGTCTCTACTCTCCTGTACCCATCTGGCAACCTGTGCTTCTTTGGGCACTACACCTTCTGTATCATCTTCAGGGGTGTGCTGCTCTTAGCCGCAAGGGGACCCTTCTCTGCACTTCGGCCTCCGACCAGGTACATAACAGAAATATGCTTTATGTTAATTGTTAATTTATGTTTATTGTTAAAGTTGTTGTTATTTCTTATTTTTGCAACTTAATTTTGCATAAAACATTTAACAGTGTAATTTCATGAGATGATTTACGAGGATGTGTTTAGGGGCAGAGTAGGGTTTGGGTGGGGCAACTGATGGGGAGTACCTCTTAAAGGGGTTGTAAAGGTAAAAAAAAAAAATAGCTTCCTTTACCTTAGTGCAGTCCTCCTTCACTTGCCTCATCCTTCGATTTTGCTTTTAAATGTCCTTATTTCTTATGAGAAATCCTCACTTTCTGTTCTTCTGTCGGTAACTCACCACCGTAATGCGAGGCTTTCTCCCTGGTGTGGAGAAAGCCTCTTGAGGGGGGAGGGGGCGAGCAGGCAGGGCCGGCCCTATGATGGGACCGGGTGGTACCATGGGTACCAGGCAGCACTTTTAGGGGGGCAGCATACTGATGCCTGCCAGCCCGTTCCGCCAGCTCCGCTACCCAAATAAAATTGATGTCCTTTTTTTCCCACAAATAGAGCTTTCTTTTGGTGATATTCGATCACCTCTGCGGTTTTTATTTTATGTGCTATAAATATATATACTTTTTAACTTTTTGCTATAATAAATATCCCCAAAATTTAGACAAATAAACAATTTTCTTCAGTTTAGGCCAATATGTATTCTTCTACATGTTTTTGGTACCAAAAAAAAAAAACACAATCAGCGTACATTGATTAGTTTGCGCAAAAGACATTGTGGTCGCCGGCAATTCACAGATCCCTTTATACTGTATAGAGCCCATGGCAGGTCCTTTTATACGTCTATATGCATGTACAGAGCCATGACAGGCCCTCTTTATACATCTATAGAGCCATGACAGGTCCTCTTTATACTCCTTTATACATGTATAGAGCCATGACAGGTCCTCTTTATACTCTTATATACATTTATAGAGCCATGGCAGGTCCTCTTTATATTCCTTTACATGTAAAGAGTCTCGACAGGTCCTCTATATACATGTATAGAGCCATGACAGGTCCTCTTTATACTTCTTTATACATGTATAGAGCCATGACAGGTCCTCTTTATACATCTATAGAGCCATGACAGGCCCTCGTTATACTCCTTTATACATGTATAGAGCCATGTCAAGTACTCTTTATAGTCCTATATACATTTATAGAGCCATGACAGGTCCTCTTGATATTCCTTTACATGTAAAGAGTAATGACAGGTCCTCTATATACATGTATAGAGCCATGACAGGTCCTCTTTATACTCCTATACATGTATAGAGCAATGACAGGTCCTCTTTATACTACTTTATACATGTATAGAGCCATGACGGGTCCCCTTTAGTTATCATGATATAAAATAATGAATGTGGGGGCCTTTTGGTTGGCGTGATTTTTTTTCTGGGGGGGGGCAACATTTCACTCTTGGTCCCAGGCAGCACAATGTCTTGGGCCGGCACTGCGAGCAGGAGTATCAGGATGCCCACTAACACACAGCTCCTTTCTCTATCTGAAAAGTAGAGTGTCCTGACACTCCTGCTCGCCCCCTCAAGAGGCTTTCTCCACACCACAGAGAAAGCCTTGCATTACGGTGTGTAGTTACAGACAGAAGAACAGGAAGTGAGGATTTCTCAGAAGAAATAAGGACATTTAAAAGCAAAATCGAAGGATGAGGTAAGTGAAGGAGGACGGCACTAAGGTAAAGGAAGCTATTTAGGGGGGAAAAAAATACCTTTTACAAACCCTTTAAGGCTTGGCTAGTAGCTCAGGACTTAAAATGTTGAGCCCTGCACTAGACTATGTCATTTGTGTGTCACTATCTTAGTGCCATAAGGCAGACCCTCACCCTAGATGATGCCTAAAAAAGATGCCATTGGTTTTCTCCAGAAGGAATACAGTGGAACCTTGGATTACGAGCATAATCCGTTCCAAAGTTCTCACATATCAAAGCCAGTTTCCCCATTGAAGTCAAGGGAAACAAAAATAATGTGTTTTGCTTTGACCTCAATGGCATGCAATACCGCATGCGGGCAGAGATGGGGGGGGGGGCACCGGAGAGCATCGGAAACAGCCGGTAAGGCCCAAGGACAGCTCGGCTGACCTCAGCAAACCTCGGAAAGGCTTGGGAACTGAATATTTCAGTGTCTTTCCGAGCATTTCCGAACAGCCCCGTTCGGCTGGGATCGGCGGCATTCGGCTTCTGTGTCCCCCCCCACCTCAGGCCAAAAGTGGTACTGCACACCGCTTTGGCCTGAATCCTGCTCGTTTTGCGAGACAACACTCGCAAACCGAGTTAGGATTTTTAAAAATACAGTGCTCGTATTGAGGAACGCTTGTTAACCGCGTTACTCGCAATCCGACATTCCACTGTACTGTGAGGACAAAGCACCACTTGCAAAAAAATTCCTTATCTGTTGTAATAACTATTCCTCCACTCTGCTCACTTCCAGAGTGATGTTTTTTTATATCCAACACATTTCCAGGTGTGTGGGATGTCTGGTCCCCCACTACATGCTGTGGTTCACACGTCTGTCACAGCAAGACAGTGGTGCAAAAACGGGCATAGGACAGGATTAATATATCACTCATTTCATTTCTTTACCCCATTTAATATTCTTCCCTTTAACAAGCTGCTCTTATATGGTTCCAAACTGCAATATAATAACGTGCCATTAGAAAGATTAACAGGTATAACATGTATAAACTATACTGTACATTCTGATCTCCTTTTTATTTGTAATGGACAAAACCTCACAAAGACTACACTATTCATGAAAAATACGCTTTAAAAAGTTTTGCTACTGTGTTTGTAATTCTCCATAGACATCTCCAATCTCACACGTTCACAGCCATCAAAATTCGCTTTGTCATCATTAAACTCTGCACCAGATTTAACAATGCAATCGTCATCTGGAGAACCACTTCTCTGCAGACAAAACATTTGCTATAATGATGGCATCTGTGTTCTAGAAAATCAGATAGAAACATGCAGGTATGATATTTTAAAAACTAAAATCAACGTATTTACATATATGATGCTTCTGACGTGTTATTTCAAACCTGATAGTATATGTTATAATAATAATAAGAACTTTCTTGTTACAGCTTCTGTACATGATCAATTCATTTTACAATGCTGTAAAGTAAATTTTGCATGGATCTGGTACATACTCTCTTCAGCTGCTGAATAACTGCATTTTATAAAGGTCTTGTTCAGACAGGCTTTAGATGGTTTTGTAAAGCTTTAAAAAGCAGTTGTTTAATTTCTTCTCACCCACAGTCTATTTAATTATGCGGGGGCCTGGCAGTGACGTCTCTTCTGCCTTAGGCCCATTTCACGCTGAGGCAGTTTCACACCCGGGCAGTGCGCTTACGAGACAGTCGGAAAAGTCCTGCAAGCAGCATCTTTGGGTCGGGTTGAGAGCGCTGTATACTGAGCACTGTATTCGGAAGCGTCTGAAATATGTTTCGGAAGTGCCGCAACACAGGAGTTCTAAACCCCTTTTTGGGGGTTAAATCGTCCTGTTAGAGGCCGAAAAGCACCGCTAAAACGAGCAATGTGAAAGCAGCCTTATACTTTGTGCTAATAGGTGTCCCTCTTTCTCTTATAGAAAAGCATGTCATTAAAATGTATACTGTAGGTGGGAATAATTATTTTGAGACTGATGGTGCAGAACACACTATGTAGTGTAGTGTAAAGATGGAGAACCTTTAACCACTTAACCCCCGAACCATATTGCTGGTCAAAGACCAGAGTACTTTTTGCGATTCGGCACTGCGTCGCTTTAACTGACAATTGCGCGGTCGTGCAACGTGGCTCCCAAACAAAATTGGCGTCCTTTTTTCCCCACAAATAGAGCTTTCTTTTGGTGGTATTTGATCACCTCTGCGTTTTTTAGTTTTTGCGCTATAAACAAAAATAGAGCGACAATTTTGAAAAAAAATATTTTTTTACTTTTTGCTGTAATAAATATCCCCCAAAAAATATAAAAAAAACATTTTTTTTCCTCAGTTTAGGCCGATACGTATTCTTCTACATATTTTTCGTAAAAAAAAAAAACGCAATAAGCGTTTATTGATTGGTTTGCGCAAAAGTTATAGCGTTTACAAAATAGGGGGTATTTTTATGGCATTTTTATTAATATTTTTTTTTTTACCAGTAATGGCGGCGATCAGCAATTTTTTTCGGTACTGCGACATTATGGCAGACACTTCGGACACTTTTGGCATATTTTTGGGACCATTGGCATTTTTGTAGCGATCAGTGCGATAAAAATGCATTGGATTACTATAAAAATGCCACTGGCAGTGAAGGGGTTAACACTAGGGGGTGGGGAAGGGGTTAAGTATGTCCCTGGGTGTGTTCTTACTTTGGGGGGTGGCCTCACTAGGGGAAATCACTGATCTTCTGTTCATACATTGCATGCGCCGTACGTTATTCGTATCTTTATGACGCTCATTCCATCATTTACATGGGGTCACGCCTCATTAGCATGGCTCACGCCCACTTCCACCTACGCTGGCTTACGCCGAGGAAACCCAGCGTAGATTTGGGGGCGAGTGCTTTGTGAATACTGTGCTTGCCTTTGTGCGCTGCGTCGGCGTAGCGTAAATTCGATATGCTACGCCGGCATAAATATGCGCCGATGTATGTGAATCCGGGCCTTTGTGTTTAGTTATACTTTAAAATTGCCTCATATAAAATGTATGTCTTTGAAAAGCTCTCGCATGCTTAGATTTGCCCAATTTAGACTTAACTTGGCCATATGATTTATGCTCATCATTGCGATTAATGTACAAATGATCATATCAGTTACTAAATTACTCAAAGTGGAGGAATGCAGGCATTGATTGACTGCTTCTCTTGAAGTCCACACTTATGATGTGTTTTTTGTAAGTGTCATACAGCTTGTTTTTTAGACAGCGAGGGTGGCCACATAAGAGAATGGGTGGAAGTACAGATAGGATATGATCTTCTCAAGAGAAATGCAAGATTGGATGGTTTCGCTCTCCCTCCCTCCTGCGAACGTTACACTGCTTTGCAGTCAGCCTGGTCACATTTCTAGAGACCCCCACTTGTTAAGTTTGGCAAGTTTGTCAACAGTTTTAAACTGTACTTATTTTTATTTTATTATCGGTATTTATATAGCGCTGACAATTTACACAACGCTGTAGATATACATTGTACATTCACATCAGTTCCTGCCCTCAAAGAGCTTACAATCAAAGGTCACTAACTCACATTCATATATACACAAAACAAGGCCAATTTAGATGGGAGCCAAGTAACCCACCAGCATGTCTTTTGGGGTGTGGGAGGAAACCAGCGCAAGCACAATTGGAACATGCAAATTCCTTACAGTTTGGGACTTGCTCCATTCCCTCTGAAGCCCAGTGTGTACAAATAATAATTTCCCTGCTGCTAGAAGACCGGGCTGCTGCATGGATACAGGTCTGGTATGGATTTTGGGGGGAACCCCGCGCCGTTTTTTCGGCATACGGGGTGTCTCCTTAAAATCCATAGCAGACCCAAGGGCCTGGTATGCTTTTGTAGGGGGAACCCATGCCGGTTTTTTATTTGAAATTTGGCGTGGAGTTCCCCCTCAAGATTCATACCAAACGCAGTGCTTGGTATTGGCAGGGATCCAAGTCGGATCCCCGTTCAATATCAAGCCGCGGCAAAACGCAACCACAGCTAAAAGCACTGTACAAATGCAGCTAATCGCTGTGTCTGGAGTCTTGAATTCCAGCAAAACATAAACATGCTTTTATCTGCAGCAAAACAGCCGCCCGTGTGAAAGGCGCCTAAGACCAGGACTTTCACCTTATCCCTGGGCAGCCCTGCTCTGACCTAAGTTCATACGTTTTTAAAAACCCATGGCCTCATTTATGATGACCCTGATCACACTTGCATAGTTGGATCCTCTATCAGAGCCCTGCAGGAAGGGAGGGCTACTCCAGAGTAGTATTGCTAAGACTTCCACCAGTGGGCACCAGACTGAGGATGGAATGACCCAGGCTTAAAGTGTTAGTTTAGGTTAGGGTTGGCCATGTCTGTTAGGGACTGGTCAGGCCATTGTCCCAAGCATAATACCATAAACAAGGCCATTCAGTTAGCTATCAGGTTAGAGCGACATTTGTGAGAAAGACATTCAGAAAAATGACTTTCCAGCATCCTAGTGACCTTACAGTACCCCTCCCTCAGGTGGTGTCTGAATAGCCCAACTCCGTCTTAGAAGGAACTCATGTAGAAAGGGGCAACTTGGTTGTCCCCATGTGAAAAAATTAGAAGGAGCTCACTGGTCCTTTGTTAATATAGTGCCTTGAAAAAGTGTTTATAACCTTTGAAATTTCGCACATTTTGTCATGTTACAACCAAAACGTAAATGTATTTCATTGGGATTTTATGTGATAGACCAACACAAAGTGGCACATAATTGTGAAGTGGAAGGAAAATGATAAATGTTTTTCAAAATGTTTTACAAATTAAAATCTGAAAAGTGTGGTGTGCATTTGTAGTCAGCCCTCTTCACTCTGATACCCCTAACTAAAATTTAGTGTGACCAATTGCCTTCAGAAGTCACCTAATTAGTAAATAGAGTCCACCTGTGTGTAATTTTATCTCAGTATAAATACGGTTGTTCTATGAAGCCCTCAGAGGTTTGTTAGAGAACCTTAGTGAACAAACAGCATCATGAAGGCCAAGAGACACCAGACAGGTCAGGGATAAATATTGAAAAAATGGATATTACCGCGCTTATCAAAGGAGGGGAAGAAAGAAAAGGGGGGGGAAATGGAAGTGAGGAGAAGTGGAGGTACAGCTGCGGCACTGAAAGGTGTATCAAACCATAAGCAATTGATAATGGGGAGGGTAGTGCTGCGCTAATCAGTGGTGAATGGATAGGTGAATAAGCAGGTGGGGGAAGGAAATGAAAATTTGTATAAATGAAATGAGGAGCAGTATAGCCCAAATGGCATCAGCATAAAAAAAAATATAAAATGATCAGTGAACAATAACAGTACTGGTGCAAATCATATAACTCCACAGGTTCCTCTTAATGTGATGAAATACACTATGAATAAAGTGATAAGTGGTGCAAAAAATTCCCAAGTAACTGTGCTAGGTGACACTACTAAACTGGTGATAAACAATCCATCAACAAGGCTTGAGAAATATCAGCAAAAAATATATATAAATAAAATTTCAAAAGTCCAAGAAGCAAAAGTGCAAGTGTGGGTCCGCAATATGAAGTGGAAGGGGAATGGGTATCCAGTGATCCTTTTAGGGTGAGTAAGGATGTCCCCTTACCTTACTGCTGTAAGGTAACAGCATATAGATCCAACCACATTAGATGGTTCTCTCGATGGGCTCTGATCCAACAACGGCAGGTCCTCCTTGGAGTTCTCGTCCCAGATTGGTCAGTTTCTCGCCCCAAAGAAATAAAGCATCGATAGTGTGATACCGTTTTAAAATTTTAATTCTCAGAGATAATAGACAGGGGTACTCACATAATCTAAAATACAATTGAGCATGTAAAAAGAGGGGCAATCTGTCGCCAACGTCACCTCCGATACCTCTCAGTGGACTCATGCGCATTCGTCACTATCATGTGACTTCCTCACTCCTGAGGAAGTCACATGATAGTGACGAATGCGCATGAGTCCACTGAGAGGTATCGGAGGTGACGTTGGCGACAGATTGCCCCTCTTTTTACATGCTCAATTGTATTTTAGATTATGTGAGTACCCCTGTCTATTATCTCTGAGAATTAAAATTTTAAAACGGTATCACACTATCGATGCTTTATTTCTTTGGGGCGAGAAACTGACCAATCTGGGACGAGAACTCCAAGGAGGACCTGCCGTTGTTGGATCAGAGCCCATCGAGAGAACCTTCTAATGTGGTTGGATCTATATGCTGTTACCTTACAGCAGTAAGGTAAGGGGACATCCTTACTCACCCTAAAAGGATCACTGGATACCCATTCCCCTTCCACTTCATATTGCGGACCCACACTTGCACTTTTGCTTCTTGGACTTTTGAAATGTTATTTATATATATATTTTGCTGATATTTCTCAAGCCTTGTTGATGGATTGTTTATCACCAGTTTAGTAGTGTCACCTAGCACAGTTACTTGGGAATTTTTTGCACCACTTATCACTTTATTCATAGTGTATTTCATCACATTAAGAGGAACCTGTGGAGCTATATGATTTGCACCAGTACTGTTATTGTTCACTGATCATTTTATATTTATTTTTATGCTGATGCCATTTGGGCTATACTGCTCCTCATTTCATTTATACAAATTTTCATTTCCTTCCCCCACCTGCTTATTCACCTATCCATTCACCACTGATTAGCGCAGCACTACCCTCCCCATTATCAGGTCAGGGATAAAGTTGTGGAGAAGATTAAAGCAGGGTTAGGTTATAAAAAAATATCCCAAGCTTTCAACATCTCATGGAGCTGTTCAATCTATCATCCAAAAATGGAAAGCGTATGGAACATCTACAAACCTACCAAGACATGGCCGTCCACCTAAACTCACAGGCCAGGCAAGGAGAGCATTAAACAGAGAAGCAGTCAAGAGACCCATGGTAACTCTGGACTATACCACGCTAAAGGTGAAAAATATGTGAAAAACTTGTTAGTGAAGACAAAGCTGCGACACCTGCAAACATGCGATATTCATGTATAAAGAATGTATAAAAAAGAAAAAAGGCTGCGCTAATAATAAACAATCTAGTGAACTGTTAATTAGTGGAAAAATGATCTATAACATAAATGATGAAATAAGTATACTAAAATAATATGTACATAGGTGAATGTAAATATAGATATTGGGTAAATATATATGAGAAAAAAGTCCCAATAATAAAGATATAAGTCCTCAAAAAATGGTGAATAAAATGCGATCAGATGTGAAGATGATGTTGAGAAGTAGATCCACCACCACCAAGATGATAAGGGAAAGCCGCTCCTTGAGGAATACACCAGAAGAAAAAATATATATGGACACCCTTAGCAGACAAGTTGGACTTCCTATATTAGCAAGATCATATGGGCCTGCAGATATAACCGTCTGCGGGGTCTTAATAGGTCACAGATGTATGTGCCGCTCGGCTCCTATCAGCTTCCTTGCTTCCGTCCTCTGTGTCCCTTAGAAAGGATCTCTCCCTCTGATGGAGTAAAAAATTTACTCACGGACTCGGACTCAGCATGCCAGGAAAAAACAAAAGAAGACTCGAGATGGTGTATTAACCTTAACCACTTCCTCGGTTTAATGTAAAAAATATGTAGTATAAAAAAAATCACAAGTTCAGTACAGAACAAATTTAAAAATGCCGGCAGTAAAAAGTAACGTTAGCCCGTGCTTCCGGGGTCACGTTGAACGCGGTGTAGTCAGTGCGTGGCTCACTGTGAAACATGGCGTTGGCAGCATCCTTTTGTGGGGATGCTTTTCTTCAGCAGGGACAGGGAAGCTGGTCAGAGTTGATGGGAAGATGGATGGAGCCAAATACAAAGAAATCTTAGACGAAAACCTGTAAGAGTCTGCAAAAGACTTGAGACTGGGGTGGAAGTTCACCTTCCAGCAGGACAACGACCCTAAACATACAACCAGAAGTACAATGGAATGGTTTAGACCAAAGCATATTCATGTGTTAGACTTAAAAATTGCTATTCACAGACGCTCTTAATCCAATCTGACAGAGCTTGAGCTATTTTGCAAAGAAGAATGGGAAAAAATGTCAGCCTCTAGATGTGCAACGCGGGTAGAGACATCCCCAAAAAAGACTTGCAGCTGTAACGGCAGAGAAAGATGGTTCTATAAAGTACTGAATACAAATGCACGCCACACTTTTCACATATTTGTTTTGTAAAAAATTTAGAAAACCATTTATTTTCCTTCCACTTCACAATTTTGTGCCACTTTGTGTTGGCCTGTCACATAAAATTCCAATAAAATACATTTTTGTTTTTGGTTACAGTATAACTGTTTGGAAAATTTCAAGGGGTATGAATACTTTAAGGCTCCAACAAGCCAAGAAATTCCAGAGGTGAGAAAGGCCTGGGTCTGTCTTTCTAGACAATCTTGTGCTGGGCCCAAAGAAAACTGTTTGTTCCTGGCCACCTTGACTTTGTAACCCATCTTCTATCAGTCTTCATAGACTCAGGGTCTCCTAGTAACTCGGAGAAAGCTCTGGGCTTCTGATAGAATCTGCTATCTAGCTCTCTACATCTTGTCTATTGAATTATGCTTGTCACGGCCTGTCCTAACTGTGGACAGTAACATGATTTCACCACCAGCCACTGCCTGTCCAGCCTCTTCACTACAGGTATTCTTTGTACAGTTCTAGTGCCGTCTGTCCAGGAACTACAGCATTGTGTTGGGAGCATCCGAGTGGACCTGTTAATCCCTAATGGGGGTTGCTAACGGCAGAAGAAACACTCTCTAGCTATAGTTCCTGACCTAGGCATCGGGCTGATGGTCGCAGTCAGCATCTCCAAGGTCTTTGTTTAAACTTACTGTATGCTAATATTAACATTATTCTGTTGCTGGCAACAGCAGCAAGTGACCAACGCCATGGAAACAGGTGAGTATTTCACATTTTTTTTCTATTATTGTTAGTGAATTGTCACCAGCAGCAGGATCAGTAGTGTGACATTATTCCCCCAGACAGCAGCCACAATATGGAAAGACATGGAATTGTCTGATTGTTGCCTGATTTTCATCCTTGGCCAGATCAGGTGTCTGTCATCTCATATCTTTGATTAACATTAGTCTAACATTTTTCCATAGATGATTTTATTTTTAAGCAGAATGTTTGGATCAACCTATGGCCAACATAAGATACAGCTTTATACAGCAGCTATTGTTGTTGCTTTATGAAACTGTGGGTTTAAATGTTTTTTCTTTATTATCTATATGTTTAAGTGTCAACAACATTAATTTCACTTTTTTATTCTCCTACAGGTGCAAAACCACTGGTGACGTGTGGTATGGGGGTACAAGGTGTGAGAACGTGCTCTTCAGCGGAGCCCATGTATTGACAAAACCAACTTATATACTGCTTAGTACTGTTTTACTTGTCTTTACTGCTACTCTGATTTATATTTAGATTTACCTTTTCCAAACACATTTCAGGGAAACAAAAAAAAAAACGTATGTAGAAAAAAAAATTCAGTGGCTTTATAGTTCTGCAAGAAATGTAACATCCAATGCAAGCAGCTTGTATCATCGGAAAAGTATTGGCTAAGAGCACTTCAGTGGGCATTTACATAATGTTGCTGCCAGTCACTAAAACGCGGAGGAAACCTCTGCTTTATTGGTGGCGAGTATATCACTAGTGTGCATCAAGTTCAAGAGTGTATCACTGTTGATCTGGGAACATTCACCCAGCTCATACATCAATCAAGTTTTTTTCACCATAATATATTCGGACTTTTTATTATATTTGTCCCTTCCTTTTTGTTTATATATCATTCACTTGATTTTTTTCATTATTATCACTTAGCGCTACTATTTATTAGATTAGGGTAATTAAACAGAACCTGTGCCCCCTTATATCAGATGTCCCTATTAGAGCCCCACTTTACATTAGGGTCCCCATCAGATCGCCCATGCATAAAACTGATCATTTACATTTCCCTGTCATTATCCTGTTTTTCAGGCAATTAGGAGCTAAAGGACACATGACCGTGATCAGCAGAATTAGAATAGTGAGACTGAGGCTGACAATGATTTATACATACTTTCCTACTCCATGTCAGTTTGCTGAGCTCCTAGGCCAGGAGTAGGAAACCTTCACAATCCGGAGAAATTACAAGTCCCATCATATGTTGTATATATGATGGGACTTGTAATTGTCCTATCATGTATTTGTCCCATCATGTATTTGGCTCTGAGAGTTATGCTTGTGGCTGTAAGAGTTTTGTAATGCCTCAAAGCACTTGTACTTCCAAAATAGCTGAAGAGCTGAGGTTTCCTATCCCTGCCCTAGGCAATTGGGAACTGAAGGCAGGACTGTGACAAGGATGAGGGTGGCAGAAGGGGGCACATGCCCTGGAAAACCACACCAGTGATTTGTCCGATTGTCCCGAGCCTCACTGACAGGAGTGACTGAACGTCACTCCTGTCAGGCGGTGCAGCAGCCGATAACTACTATTAAACGGATTCTGATTCCATCTTAGTTTCAGTGTGGTGGTGCAGAGGAGTGAGGGCAGACTGCCCTTCTTCCTTTTTCTTCTTGTTTAGTGACTTGTCTCGTAACCAGGGAGGGCAAGGAGAAGCTGCCTCTATTGCACAGGCATTGTTTTAAGACTATGATCTGTGAGTACAAGGAGGGGGAGACAACTCGGCCTTAGACCTCCCCTCTCCTCCTCAGACTACCTTGATCTCCTCCTTCTCTTATGTTATTTGTGCATTGCAGGAAAGTGTGCAAAACCAAGTGCGTTCCCAAAATGCGCAAAAACACACAGCACTTTTGCAGTTGTGTGGCAGTGTCATAAATTATTAATACCACCATGCACCTTACTTGTGCGTGCACTTCCGTACTCTTCCGCCCGTGCCAAAATGCAAGGTAACAAAGTACAAAGGGTCATGTACTTCTTTTGTGCATTTTTTTTGTGTGTAGGGCTGCCCTAAATGTGAATGCTGGCACCCACAGATATGAATTAAGATCCAAGCATTGGGTTTGTCCACACCAGTGAATTGCAGTAAAGCATGGTAAACCACATGTGCGTGGCAAAGTGCCCGTAATTCACCACTAAAATGCACCTGTCTGCAATTCACCACCAGAATGCACCGATATAAACCACAACATACAATTTGTGCTGTGTTGTGCTGCATCCCAAAAAAAAATTCTGCTGCATTCTGCTTTGAATGGGTTTCCTAACACAATGTGCCTCAATGCACGAAAACTCATGCATTGCAGCACATTACATTGTGATGTGAACCAACTCTAATGCCGCGTACACACGGTCGTTTTTTGTAAAAAAAAAAAAAACGACATTTTTAAAAGTCATTTAAAATGATCGTGTGTGGGCAAAACGTTGTTTTATGTTTTCTGAAAAACGACAAAAAAAAATTCGAACATGCTTCAATTTTTTTTTGTCGTTTTTCAAAACGTCGTTTTTTGTGTCATAAAAAATTATCGTGTGTGGGCTAAAATGACGTTTAAACAACGTTTTTAAATCCGCGCATGCTCAGAAGCAAGTTATGACGCGAGCTTGAATGGAACAGAGTGCCGTCGTACGTGTTGTACGTAACCGCATTTTGCTAGAGCATTTTGAAAAAACGATGGTGTGTAGGCAACGTCGTTTTTTAAAATGAAGTTTGAAAAACTTAGTTTTTTTTTCATGAGAAAAAAATAAGTTTTTTTTGCAAGACAAAAAACGACCATGTGTACGCGGCATAAAGGTATATGGTGCTTACAATAGTTACTGCTACATTGGATGTTAATGTTAGATGTATGTTTAGTTCTTCTCTACTTAGATGCATTTGTATGTTATTCAAAAGGAATAAAGATCATTTTTTTTAAATGAACCTTTCAGCCTTTGGTACTTGTTTGATTATTCTTACACTGAACTCTTGTCTAGGGTGTTTTTCATGTTTCTTTTAACTTGATCACATATTTTTATTTATTTCATAATTTTTTTATATTGTACATGCGCATCTTATTGTATGCCTTTTTAGAAATAGGATTATTTGGAAGTTCAATGTGCATGACAACCAGGGCTGGACTGGGACAAAAATTTGACCCTGGACTTCATCCAGACCGGCCCACTTTAATTCAATAAAATAAAAATCACGCCCACCAAAAGGCCCCTACATCCATTATTGTATATCATGAGAGGGTGAGAGAGAGAGAGAGAGAAAGAGAGGGGGGGGTGAGTGTAAGAAAAAGAGAGTGAGTGTAAAATAGAGGGGGTGAGTGTAGGACCCCTTTTTACACTGAGGCATTTTTAGGCGCTTTTGGGCTAAAAATAGCGCCTGTAAAGCGACTGAAAAACGCTTCCGCTGCAGTCCCAGTGTGAAAGCCTGAGTGCCTGAGTGCTTTCACACTGGGGCGCTGCCAGGTCGTTACAAAAAGTCTTCCAAGCAGCATCTATGTTTTTAAAAAAAACGGCCCACTGAGCCATCGGCCCACCGGGAAACTCCCTGTAGTCCCTATGGCCAGTCCATCCCTGATGACAACAAAAAGGGGGGAGGATTTGAGACTTTAAATGAGGCACCTCAATGAAAGAGATACCACCATCCCTATGCTCAATATAAAAGAGGGGGGAAGTTTGGGACTTTGAATGAGGCACAAAAATTAACCTGATGTAGAAAATGTATTAATTTATTTAATGGATAATCATAAACATGACAAGGTTTAGCCACAAAACATATTGCTGTACAGATGATGGTTGCATAAACTTTGGTAAAACAGAAAAAATAAAATGTGATATCATAGTTGCTATTACTCCATGTACAAAATCGTATAAGACATATTTAACAAGGAATGATTGTCCTCACAGATAAAGTCATTGGGGTGTGCATCTTTGTAAACTCTATGCGTTTCGGGGAATAAAAAACACCTCATCAGTAGCTGATGTGTATGACCGTTCTGTAGAAAAAATGATGTATTGAACATATATTAGCCCCAATAGAAAAAATAATAAAGGCGAAAGGAGCAAAGAAGAAAAAGAGGGCCATGGGGGGAAAAATGTATTGATCATCCCCCTACTCACTTAAGAACTCAACATGTCGAAACATAATGTTAAAAGGCCAGGAAGCATCACAGATGTCTCAGCCGGGAGCTGAGGTGGAGAGGACCCCACAGGACAGAGTGCAACCACAACTCCCCACCAGAACAAAGAAGCTCATGTCTCTATGGCTGATATTGTCCAATAGTGACTCCAAGGTGTCTGTGAAAAATATATATAACTAAAATAAGTACATTATCAAATATCAATATGGTAGTGAATATAAAATGAGTAGTACCAGCCACTTGGAGACCGATGTGCATGGGGAATAATGGGTGTGTAGTAACCATAGAGTAGGCAGCATAGCTCAGTGCCAGGGAAATAGAAAGATTGGAGGAACTACAAGTGCATAAGGCCTTCCAGAAAAAAATGGGAAGGAATTGGTTATGTAGTGACAGATAAATGGTGTCACCACAGGGTGTGCAAAGTGTACCTGTGTAGTTTCGATGAAAAGTGTGAGAGGCTACGACAACCCACAGACAACAACCACGGACAACTGAGACAAACCATGCAGGCGGGGATCAGCTGCCTACAAATATACCCTCCTGCATTGTTTGTCTCAGTTGTCCATTGTTGTTGTCTGTGGGGGTTTTCTGGGAGGCCTTATACACTTGTAGTTCCTCCAATTTCTATTTCCCTGGCACTGAGCTATGGCTACCACACCCATTATTCCCCATGCACATCTTTCTTCAAGTGGTTGGTACTACTCACTTTCCATTCACTTCCATATGGATATTTGATCATGTACTTATTTTAGTTATATATATTTTTCCCAGACACCTTGTGTAACGGAACTATGTATTCTGCCTGGACATCTATAATCATCATGCAGTGAAGCATACAAAGGGTTAATTGTAGAGTGACTCTTTCACTCCTAAATTCTAATGTCCCCCTTCTTCATCTAATTGACTCTCTTTTGTGTATTGTACTACAAGTTAGCAGTCTCCTGTCAGGTGTATGCTGATGGGATTATCTGTGAGTGTGTATTGTTCTAAAGGTTAATTGAATTCTATTGATAAAGGAATGTGTCTGATCAGGTCATGTTAAATGGGGTTCGGGGTCGAAACGTCTAGATACTGATTAAGTGATTAACTCAAGGGGATGTCATTATTTTAAAGTATCTGTATTGAAGCCCCCCCCACTGTGTGAGGAGGGGGGGGCGGAGAGTTTCATTGTTCCTGTAACAGCCTGTAACCAGATATAAACTAGGTGAATGTACCATTAAAAATCAGTCCTACTTGACCCTTCAAAACGTAGCCTCGTCTCGTTCTTGAAAGGGCATTCTATTGGATTATTATTCTGCTCCTTTTACAGCTGAACCTGACTCTCTCTCTGGAGCTCGTGGATGGGGATATACCGGCTTTACTTGCAGACAGCAACTTGCCTGGGAAAAGGACGTCTCCAACGGCTGATACCCTCTCACTAATTGGGTAGCCGTTACATTGGTTGGCAGCAGCGGGATGGTCCTTTTATCCAGACAGCAAGTTCTGAATGGAGTCGCAGTACGCCAGGCTGAAAAGATCCACACTAAAATATTTATTGGAGAGTCGTGGTAGGAGTGCCAGCAACAGACCACGGAGGGAGCTAATAGCTGACCTGCTGGAGCTGGACGAAATGGATGGATCCATGGAAGGAACCGAACCCCTTGCACCTGTCAGCGAGGAAGATGTAATTACTGGTATTGTACAGCGGAGATTATCCTTGTATCCAGAAACATCCGTGGAACTAATCAACCAGCTGTTCCGGGAAGCAAGGGGGGAGATACAAACTAAGAGGGGACAAGAACTGGAACTGGTAAGAGCGAGACAGCCCATTACACATGCAGTTCCTACCCCCCCACCTGCGGCTACAGGAAAGAAAATACCGTTCACTGCATTTAAAGCTTTTGTAGAAAGTGAGGAGGAAATAGATGGATATTTGGCTGATTTTGAGAGGCAGTGCTCACTACACCAGGTACCACCAGACCAATGGGTCACTATTTTGTCTGGGAAATTGTCGGGCAAAGCCAATGAAGCCTTTCGGGCTCTCGCTCCAGAGGATATTTTACAATATCAGCAAGTTAAAAAGGCGCTGCTAACCCGATACGCCGTAATTACAGAAGCCTACCGCAGTCGCTTCCGGGAGTCCAAGAAGAAGGCTGTGGACTCCCGCATGGAATGGGCCAACCGGTTACAAAGGGTGGCATCCCTTTGGGTCCAAGGGTGCAAGGCCAACACCGGGGAGGAAGTATTGCAGCTGTTCCTAATGGAACATTTCTTCCAAGACCTGGCCGCAGACATACAAGACTGGATACGAGATCGCCGTCCCGCTACCTTAAACGAGGCGGCTCGGCTAGCAGATGAGTACGCGGAAACAAGGAAAGTAAGCCAGGGTACTACACGGCTGGCTCATAAGGTAGAACCGCGTACTCCAACCGTCACCCCACGCCCAGAGTTTCGGGCTCCAGGACCACCACATCCTCAGGGTCCTAACAACTACCCCCGGGATTTGTCTAGGGTGACATGCCATCACTGCAGCAACACGGGACATATTGCTCGTTATTGCCCTTTTGAGAGCTACAAATAACAACTGGAGACGCACAACACCCAACACAGAGGTCACTCCATCACGTCCCTCTGCGGCCCACTGCCTAGAGACCAAGGTGGGCCCTGAGTAATGTCTGGGAATTTTGTATGAGGCAGACCCAATACAAGCTGCCTCTCCAGATAACCGTCAGGAGGTACGGGTGAATGGACAAGTAGCACAAGGCCTAAGAGATACCGGGACTACTATCACTTTGATTCAAAAACATCTGGTAAAGCCAGAGAACGTGTCCACTCGCACAGTTGCCGTCCGGGTTGCAGGGGGTACTGTATTTCGTGTACCCACCGCCTGGGTGTACTTAGACTGGGGAGCCGGGTCAGGAAAGACCACAGTTGGTATCATGGACAACCTACCTGCCGAGGTTGTGCTGGGCAACGACATTGGCCCTCTGACTTCGGCTTATTTACCTACACCTGCTGCGGCTTGTCCCGTGACCACCCGCGTTGCTGTAACCAACTCGCTTGCTGCTGAGACCCGGGTAAGACTACCTTCCCCGACATGTACTGTAGATCTGGCACAATATCACAGTCTAAAATGGGAATGTGACAAGTTGGCCAGTGAGAAATCAGAGATGCAACGACACTATGTCATGTATTATGAGATGTCCCGTGGCTTGAACATTGAAATGCACAAACAGGTGGAAATTGTCAAAAGATTAAATGGGATTTGCATCCAGGTGGTGCCTTATCTGTCCCAAGATCATCAGTAACAGGTTTTGGGAGCCATTGAGAGAGCAAAGCAAGTGACTGTTCCAGAACTGAATTCCATTATTCACCTTCACCATCAGCTACCGACCTGGTAAGCCAAATGGCAATGCTGATGGTTTATCCCGGCAAACAGACGTCATTCCAGCCTCCTAGTTCCGGACATCCCCAAGTTGACCCGAAAAGGATCAATCCGGGTCTGCCGGAGTGTTCCACAAGGAGGGAGCCATGTAACAGGAGTGACTTTTGGGCACAGATTGAGCCAGGAGATGGGGTGGCAAGTGAATCATAATTCATGTATTACATGAGATGGGACATCAATAATAATTCATATTGCAGGATGTCTTGAGATATCACAAGTTGTTGGCTTATTCAATGTGGGGACACATTCTTTTGAAAGGTGTTAATTGCATCTGCTCCTAAGACCTGTCCATTGTGTAAAGGTGTTAATCCAGGTCTGCTCCCAGACCTCTAATTATGTATGCTAAATACTGTTTGTGTGGAATGTACTTGTCGAAGACAGAGCGTTTGTCTGGGGATGTGGATTGGAAGGAGATCATTGGAGTTCGGTTAATGCAGTGATTAGATCATGATAATTATAGGCCGGCGCCGACATGTCTAGAATGTTTAGTAATTAGCTCAAAGAATGTGATTGAAGCCCCCCCCCACGGTGTGATGTGTGGGTGGGGACAGTTTGATTGTTCATGTGCCTTGAAAACTGTATAAAATCTCAGAGTGAACCATTAAAGTTGTCAACTTTGACCCTTCAAAACGTAGCCCTGTCTCGTTCTTGAAAGGGCATCCAATGGGATTATTATTCTGCTATTGTTACAGCTGAACCTGACTCTCTCTCTCTCTCTCTCTCTCTCTCTCTCTGGATCTCGTGGGTGGGGTTATACCAGCTGTACTTGCATATCGCAACTTGCCAGGGAAAAGGACGTCTCCAATGGCTGATACTCTCCCTCACTACATGGGTAGCCGTTACACTGTGTATTTAAGGAGGCCTACCCCCTGCCAATCCAGGTTGGGGATTGGTCAGGGCTCCTTAGAACACCCCAGGCAGCTCCACCTCTCCTCTCCTCCTAGAATCTTCTAGAAGAAAGAGGGTGGTCTCAGTGACATTGCCTGTGAGTCACCAGCTGCTACTCTGTAAGCTACTACCAGCCCACATAAACCAAAACAAACAGGCCTGGCTGCCAGCCAGGCCTGCTGAAAAAACCTACTCTAAAGCACAAAAATCCTAGTGTCCTGTATATGAATAAATTAAACAGAATTGGTCCCAATTGGTTTTTCACTCAACCAGAGAGTTTGTCCGGCTTCCTTTTGTAATGAGCTCTGAGTTAGAAGAGAGGGTGTATATGGGAATGGTTGCACTTTTATTTTTTATTTTTTTAAATATATATTTTTTTAATGGCCATTAATGCAAGGGGTCAAACTTTATTCAATTGATCATCAATAAAAGAGGGCATCCTTCTTTCCCCTGAATACCAATATATGAAGGCATGCTTTCTGCCCCTGAAGACCAAGAAAGGGAGGTGTTCACCATCCAAATGAACAACAATGTAAGGAGACATTTCACTTTCCACTGACTACCAAGGTAACGAGGCATATTTTTTCTTATTGATCACCAATGTTATCAGGTATATAAGCCAGATGTTTTACTCACATGATCACAAATATAAAGGGCTCTTCTCCACTGGCCACCACTATCAGAGGATATTCATCTTGGACCACCAATGTGAGAGATGCTTCAATGCATTTTGACAAAGTGGTGAAATTGTGCTGAAATCTTTAGATTTTTGCTGAAATGTCAGGGAAATAAAAACTCTCGATTTAGTGCATCCCTAGTTCAGAATAAACAGATTGATTTTTCTACAGGAAGTCATCATAATCAATTACATTTTACATCCCTTCCTTTCCAGGCAATAGTTCAGTTTTCAGGCCTGTGATAGATTTGACTGACAATTACTTATGCAGCACTGTACCCATATTAGTTTTATACCATTTGTTTTAAAAAAAGACAGAGATTCATTCATTTTGGTTCTATTTAATAACCACTGTGTTTTTATTTTTTTACTTTAAAAAGGCAAAAAAGATTAAGCATTAAAAAAAAGAAAATTCTCCTAACTTTTATTTAAAAAAATATCAATTGAAAATGGCAATTGAAATTTTTTACCCATATTATTTTGAAATAAAGAAACATGCTGGTATTGAGATAGTTAAACTTGTCTTAATTTTTAAATGTCACCCACTGAAACCAAGCATGCCTTCCATTATTAATGGAACACAGTTTACCAGAGAATAAAAGTGCATTGCACTGAAATTTTATTGTGTGCAATGACTAGATGTCATTGACAAACTCAGAACACTTTAATCCACCCCAAAACAACCCACAATCATTCGTAGTCAATGACACTTTAAAACAACCCACTCCACCAGCCATCATTGGCAGTCAATAGCAACATAAGCTCCCCCAGGAAGGGAAATCCACTCCTGTGAAACCTTGTACACACGACCGGGATTCCCGGCGGTATAAAGTCCGCCGGGAATCCTGACGGGAAACCCGAGAACCTGTTCGGTAAGTTTCCCTGTGTACACACGAGAGGTTTTCCCGTCGGGAAAACTGTGGGGAGCGCTTTGGCCGGGAATCCCGGCCGTGTGTATGTTCCCTCACAGTAGTTCCCCATAGGAAAACTGCCGGGTTTAAAACCGCCGGGAATCCCGGTGGGAAAATAGAGAGCAGGTTCTCTATTTTCCCGCCGGGATTCCCGTCAGTTTTCCTGTTGGGAAAACTGTGAGGAAGCATACACGCGGCCGTTTTTCCCGGCCAAAAGCTCTACCCTCAGTTTTCCTTGCAGGAAAACCGATCGTGTATACGAGGCTTAAGAGTTATCATGGGAAAAAGATGTCTCTCATTCTGAAGCTTTATCACCAATCCTGGTTTCCACAAAAAACACACATTTTATAAATCCAATTGTCACAGGGACAGAAAGTGAAGTGAAATCTTCTGAATGGGGCACAGGCAGCAAAAATATTTTTTTTGGGCTGGAGCTACACTTAAAAATGTACCTGTTCCGACTTACAAACAAATTCAATTTAAGAACAAACCTACAGACCTTTTCTTGTTTGTAACCTGGGGACTGCCTGTATCTAAGTTGGGTATATTTGATTACACAATTTCTTTACAATCTCCTCTAGAATTGACAAAACTATACAATGTGAGGTTCTAGCTAATCAATTCATTCAATTTGTGTCTGAAGAGATAGGCCCGCATACAGCTTAACCACTGGTAGAACCAAAGTTGATTGTACCATCAGATTGCAAAGGATATCTTTGGCTTAATGACATTAGAAGGATACCTAATATTCAAGCACTAGCTGACCTCAGTCAAAAATGTACCTGCTGTTCTTCCTTGCATCTTAATTACTTAGGATATATCTCTCTAAAAATGAGTTTACAAATAGTTATAACAAAACTCCACAGCAATTTACATATTTATGTTTCAAAGTAAAACTTTTCCTAAACTAGCTTTAAGAACCATAACACAAACTGCTAGTATATAGTGTAGTGAAGTCCAAGGGTCTATTGAGATGGGTAAACTATAACAGACAAGTCATATAATGGGACAAAGTACAAAATTATGATAAAATCTTAGTTATATTAAGGGAACACTTAACAGATACCACTCTCCACTAGGAAATGCACAGCAGAAGGGCTGTCATGGAGTTAGTCACTGTTCGGCTGTGTTTGCTCCTTGTTTATTCTGCCATTGGTCTGGTAAGTAAAAAACTCTTTATTCATATAGATAAAATAAGTTACCCATCAACCCGTAGCAAGCAGCACATTTAATAATCAAACATATCACAGCCAAATGCATTATAGTATCCAACAATTATACTGAAACTAGATTGAACTGTTTTAAAATCTCAGCATCTCATGTTTATATATTTAATAAAATATAAGTGAAATTTATAAACAGAATCAGACTAATCAGAGATCATTGCACATGTGTTGTAATGTAGGGATTTCACATGATGGCCTCTATGACATTGACTTGTTTGACCAGGACCTCTGTGTATATTTTGCAGGTGAAAAATATGCATTTTTTTTTGTTAGGGACCTGTAAAGCATTGCACCCATGTTTATCAGATGGTGGGTGTAATGCCATGGTACTGCAGACTGTCTGTGTACCTGTCTGCCCGTACCTCTGATACGTGCGGGCAGTTACACTGTGACAGGAAATTCAATGAACTACCACAGAGCTTAACAGGGCAGAAAAAGGATTACCACTCCAGGTGGGTGTATGGACATAGGACTCTCCTCAGAATTGAAGCATCAGGTGCGGGCTAAGAATATAGCAATTGAGGTTCTGGACAGCCGCAGTCCGGAAATTAGCCTTTATTGTAAAAAATCTAAAATACAAGCCACAGCAGAATATGGGACAAACAAGCTGACGCGTTTCACATTTAACAGTGCTTAATCATAGCTTAACAGGGCCCTTATTATCTGTACAGGTCTCCCCTGTGAGGAAATGCCACTGATCGGCTCTCCTCTCCTCACACGCTGTCAGTGTGAGGAGAGGAGAGCCGATAACCAGCATCTCCTTGTTTTAAATGTCTCGTCATCTGCCCTTTACCAATATAAGCGTTTCGCCACTTCCCAGGGACAAAGCACGCAAACGATCGCCATGCTGCGCGCCCCTGCAGGTGCTCATGTGCAGTAGGACAGAGGCGGCGTCATATGACATTGTTCCGGAACGAGAGACCTGGGATGGTTGAATGGAACCTTCTGACGCTCCCAGTGATAACCAGCCCTATACCTTGACCTGACAATCAACAGAACACCAGTTAACACCAGTGGAATGGGCTTTACTGAGACAAGAATAAGCCCTGAAAGCAAGGTTGGGGGTAGGAAAATGTCCAAAAACAAAGGTCAGCATAATTTCAACTATTGGCAGTTGGCACCAATAATGTCATACATTCTAGCTACTTGTTTTTACATTGAATGGCTAATCATGTACGAGGGAATTAAAAAACTAAATTTCACCAACAAGCTGACAAATAGAGTGCACACATCTTAACTGCTTTGAGTATTCTACTTCTTTAATGAATCAACCACTATCCCACCTCTGAGAAAGTTCTCTGTCATTTGTATAGAACACAGTCAGTGGCTTTAGTGCATTATTAAATCTAGTCCTGGCCCTTGTGAATGGTAGATTACTAAAAGGAAATATGGTTGCAAGCTTTCTTATCAGTAATATATCAGAGCAAAAAACAAAAATGTAATACATTGGAACTTATCGGTCCTTAGATGTGGAGGCTGCATTCATTTTCTTTTTTCAGACTCAATACATGTTCTGCAAGTACAGTAAATGCCTGTTGATCCTAATAGAAATCAGTATTCCATGAACATTCTGTACACTGAACTGAAATCTCCAGTAGATTTGTCAGCTTTCTCAGCCAATGTCTGTGAATTACTTCCTCACTATGTTATTGAGAGAGATGTCTATATGTAGTCCTAATAAAGAGAGCAGCTCAGGGGGGAAATAGTTTTCCTCTATAGAGACAGTAGAATGGGTGAGCGTTGTCACCCTAGCACAGAAAATGTGTTATTCACAGCCTCACCAAGTGAAAATGAAGGAAAAATACCTTAAAAAAACAAACACAGCCACCAAAACGCAAAACTGTTAAGCTGACATATATTAATTATTTTCTTTTTGGGTTTAAATATGCTTTAATATAAGAATGGGTGACAGGGAAGCATGCTTGATTCTTAAAGTTTATGCAAACCCCAACAAGGAATATTTCTTAATTGTTCCACTTCTGTTAAATATTCCATTGCAAGCATTTCTGTTATCTGTTCAATTTGTGCAAAAAGTGCTTGCTGATCATGAGGGAAATTAAAAGATGTACTGTGTGCTATTCACGCTTCCTGTGTTATCATGAGGAACCTAATTAGACCTCCCAGTTCTTATCTTGAGACTACAGAGCAGATCATATACTTCTTCCAGCCTGAAAAGCAGGCCATAGATGGATTGAATCTTGGCTGGTTTGGCATTGACCAGCCAAGATTCAATCCATCTATGGGCAGCTGGTTGTATTAGGCCCCGTACACACGACCGAACATGTCCGCTGAAACTGGTCCGCGGACCAGTTTCAGCGGACATGTTCGGTCGTGTGTACGGCCGATCAGACAATTGTCCGGCGGATCGGACAGGTTTCCAGCGGACAAATGTTTCTTAGCATGCTAAGAAACATGTCCGCTGGAAGCCTGTCTGTCGGACATGTTCGGTCGTCTGTACAGACTCACCGGACATGTCCGCTCGGCCGAAAGCCCTCGCATGCGTCAAAGTGATTCGACGCATGCGTGGAAGCATTGACCTTCCAGGGCCGCGCACGTCGCCGCGTAATCGTCGTGGCGACGGCGCGGCCACGTCACCGCGTATCGTGTCCACGCGGATTTCTGTTTGATGGTGTGTACAACCATCAGACAGAAATCCGGCAGCGGACTGTCCACTGAAAACGGTCCGGCGGACCGTTTTCAGCGGACAGTCCGTCCGTGTGTACGAGGCCTTAGAGTCAATCCATCAATCGACCTAAGTACAACCAGCCTGTTAGATTTTTTTTGCATGCGATCACTCCTGGCATTAATGTGTTCTGCTGGTAAGAAAGGCTCTCCAGGATTGACTGTTTTAATGGGAGGATCGAGCGGTTTTCTGAAAATTGTACTATTTTCCAAAGATAACATATATGGTATGTCGGCCAATGCCATGGGAATAAAACCTTTGCGCTCTCTTATTTGTGATACGATCATACTTCAATAGAAGAACATTTGGACTCAATCTGAAGATCCGTGATGTGCTGGCAAATATCTACATTGTGTCGTGTATGATCCACTTTTCAGTTGGTGGTTGCTGTAGCACTCAATATCCTAGAGCCTTATTTAGAAATGTGTGCGATGGGAATATTATTATTATTTATCTGCCAATAGAACCAGTCGCTTGCTGAAGAGTGTGAAAATGACACACTTCTCCAGTTTAAATAGTGGAAGTGCACATTTCCCTATGTCCTTATTGAACCCTTCAGAAAGAACTCTATGGAAATTGGTCATTGCACCAGTAGACTTGTAAAGCACTAATAATCAAGTACAATAAATTCCACAAACCAGATAAGCGCATCAGCGTGTTGTTGGAGAGAGGCGAATTCTACATAACAGGAGTCCTGCAGCTTGCCAAATAGGTTCCGGGAAGATCAGAAAAAATCAAATAAAAAAGAAGAGATAACAGAGCAGGATCCTCGTTAGTATTTGGATATATATTTATTCAACATTAAAAAAAGCACACTTACATGTTAAAACCTTGACATTTGGTGTAGGTAGTGGATCAGACCATCTCAGTGTTGTTTAGATTTGCCACAAGTTCACTCTTTATGAACTAAAAAAAGGATTTGGAATTGGAGTGTTATACCTGGATGTTTGCTCTTTTCTGTTATTTTGCCACCTACCTCTAATGTAATTGAATCAGAGTGATCTTTCAACCAATGCTTTAAATGTTTTATTATTTTCCCATTTTGTTGGGACTCTCAGGTGCAGTAAATATGGGAAGTTACTGGCTTTCTGCTTTTAAAAAGTTAGATGGTACTTTTGACCAAAGCCTCCTACCAATTCAAATGTTTTGCAAATGATTCTCTTTTTTTTCTCCAGAGAGAAATGATACCATATATTAATTATACAAATATCTCAAATAGCAAGGTCAAATTAAATGTATTCAAGAACAGTTTATAAACACCTAAGTTCACCTTATGTAATCAACACGATTACATGTTGATGTGACTACATTTCATGTTACAGCAGGCAATAACCTTGCCTGATAAGGAACAATAAAAGGAGCAATTAACACAGTAATTTAGTGATAATGATTTCTCAGTTCCTGCGTTCAGTAAGCTTTGCAGTTGATTAAAGTTTAACACCAGTTTAAGAAACATAAGAAACATAAGTAATATATACATGGGAACAAAGAGGTCTTAGAGGTCGGGGTGTCCCACTAAACACGTTGACCATATTTTAGTCAACTCTGTCAACATTCCAAATGGGATATTTCTGAGTTATGTTGTTGGTACTATTAATTGACCTTGTATACATGAGATGAAACATTTTTTATGATACATATATAACAAATATGATTTTATTTCTTTGTGTATACAATAAAAACTGGTGTTATTTTAACTAGCGTTTAGCGTTTATATACAATTGGAAGTACATTTTTTATTTTGTAGGGATAATACCTTCTTTGGCGCATTGAGGTTTTAGAGCCCATTCAGACCTAGGCGTTTTGTCGCCTGTAGCGCGACGCTCACAAACGCCAGAGGGACCAAAATACATTAAAGTCTATGGGGATGGTTCACATCTGAACGCTGATGCGCCTGACGCCCATCGCCTGTAGCCAAAAAAAGTTCCGGACCCTTTTTTGTCGCGCGTATCGGGCGGTTTGGGCGTATTTGAGCGTTTCCATTCCCCATAGAAAGTAATGGAAACGCTCGATTCAAGCGACTTGCGCGACAACGGGCGTTTGCTACGGGCGTTTCGTCACTTTAATCAATAGAACTTGTCGCCCATGCAGAAGATTACAAAAATCGACCAACATAGCAACAATTGATGAAAAGATGATAGTTTTTCCTATTGGCTAAAATAAAAAACAAAAAAAGTACAAAAACGTCGGACAACGCTGTATGCAAATAAGCATGAATACGCGCGAAAAACGCCGAAAAAAACGCAGAACGACCGACGCTCAGGTGTGAATGCAGCGTCAAAAGGGCCACCACCTATGTCTCTATATTTATATACATAGGAACAGTTTACCAGCTAAATGACATATAATGTTGTTCAGCTACTGTTGTGGTTTGGGCACCCCTGCCAGAAAGCACAGCCAAATCTGTGGCCTGACAGGTTATGCCTAGGAGCCAGTCCAGCATGTGAAAGAATAAAGAAGGAATAGCTGTTCTGTTCTCGCTACACATAGCTGTTCTGTTCTCGCTACATGTAGCTCAACATACAGTTTAAACCTTGCATCCTAAAATAACTAGACTGTCTGTAACTTTGGATCTTTATTACAATGAACAGGTGGTGGACATATAAGAATAGGGGGCCAGATTCACAAAGGAGATACGACGGAGTATCTCAGATACTCCGTCGTATCTCTCAGAGTATCTATGCGACTGATTCATAGAACCAGTTACGCATAGATATCCCTAAGATCCGACAGGTGTAATTGTTTTACACTGTGGGATCTTAGGATGCAGTACCGCGGCCGCCGCTGGGGGGAGTTTGCGTCGTAAACCAGCGTCGGGTATGCAAATTAGCAGTTACGGCGATCCACGAAGGTTTTTCCCGTCGTTAGGCCGGCGCAAGTGTTAGATTCCCGTCGCAAAGATAGGGCTGCTATTAACATGGTGTAAAAGTACTCCACCATGTCTAAAGTATGCCCGTCTTTCCCGCGTCGCTTTTGAATTTTTTTGTTTTCCCGGCGTAAGTACGTTACGCACGTCGCGATTCTCAACACGTCGGCGCGTCGTAATTGCGCACAAAGCACGTCGGGAAATACGCGAACGGAGCATGCGCAGTACGTCCAGCGCGGAAGCGCGCCTAATTTAAATGGTACCCGCCCCATTTGAATTGGACCGCCTTGCGCCGGACGTGTTTACGATACACCGCCGCAAGTTTCCAGGTAAGTGCTTTGTGGATCGGGCACTAAAACTGAAAACTTGCGGCGGTGCAACGTAAACGGCTTACGTTACACGGGCGCAATTGTACCTGAATCTGGCCCTGGATGTACACACGCTGTGAAACTAGAAATAAACAGATAAATTAACATATAAAAATTACATGAACATAAACAAATGTCCATTAGGTATACAGGAAAAACAATCTTTAGCATACCAGCGATGCTGCCTTAGAAGGACCAGGATTTTCCTAGATCACGTGTGGTGCAGGCTTAACTGGCTCCATGTGGACTGTCTCAATGGAGAAGATGAAAGAGTTGTAATAGGAAGTGGAGCTAGTTCCCAGTGATATGACAGGAAATGTGTATTAACCATAGAACACCGCCTCAATAGTCTTTTGAAGAATGTCTTGAAGAAATACCACAATAATGTGAACTGTGATTGAGACAGTGAATAAACATAAAATTTAATAAGTCTCTCGACCGAGTTCTCTGAAGTGGAAAAAAAAATTGTCTTTTATTAAGAGTAGCATCTAGTGCACAATGTTGGTATTGCAAGTCCAGAAGATATTATTTTTCCTTGTGGGCCGAAGGCATGACAATAGCTACGAGATGAGGATAAATCTCTATTATTCCGTGATGTAGGAATATCCACAGTGTTAACGCTGTACAAAGTAACAGAATTCTGACTGTGTCAAAGTATTGACCTTGGAAACAAAGGGACAGAGGGCCGGTCATGGACTTTATAGGCATTATAATAAGGTAGGGATACAGTCAAAGATTATATTATAAAAATGTATTACAAAAATTCCATATAAAAAATTCCGTAAGAGCTATACAATATAACAAACTTTTACAACATATTCAAGCCTACAGAGAAACAGTACAATAATGGGTCACATGTTGCAATATCCTAAACCAGTAACCGAAACATCCAGAAAACCGTGAACTTGGTGAATATCTAGGAGGATTGGAACATCATTAGACTTGATGTCTGTAGATTGGCATGAATATTGTAGTGGCCTGACATGTTTCGCGTCAAATGACGCTTCTTCAAAAAAGCCTTAGTTGTATTATTGTTTATTCTATCCGCAGTACCACTCTGCGTATTGATACATTTTCTCTTTATTCAAAAGTACTCTCCAAAGCTGAGGGAATAATGGCATGCAAATACAAGGACAGATTTCAATAGTTGTGCTGGTTGCAAGTAAAACAAATGTAGTAGTGCTTACCCTTGTAGAAATCCTTTTTTTTTTGGGGTTCCCTGTTCTCAGAACTCTGTAAGCAGCACCATACTCTCTGATACACCCGGGCTGAAGAGAGGAACTTTTTTTTTCCAAAATTGTACTTTTAATAAGTTTTTAAAGAACAGATATAACATTATTACATAATGCACAGTGCACAAATATTGAAATCATAATTATATCAAAAAAATAAAGAAATAGGAGATACAAATAATAAATGTACATATATACAGAGCACAGGGGTAAAAAAAAACTCGTAGGTAAGTAATAGAAATCAAAAACAGAGAGCATTCATAAAAGTAAAAAGAAAAAGGGATTTTTGTAGAGGGTATACAGTATGATAAGAAACAGGAGACTCAGGAAGGTACCAAGTAGCAAACATAGAAACAAGGGAGGGAAGGAGGGGAGACGATCAAGGATAATACAATGTTAATACAATTTATGATGTGATAATTGGCATAGGGGTCCCATATTTCGATCTGTCCCAAGGTTTCCAGACTTTATCAAATTGGGAAATGACATTATGTACAGAGGCCATTAAATATTCTATCCTCCAAATCTCAGCTACCAGGTGAAGAAATCTGGACCCCAGAGGAGGTGTGTTGGACAACCAGCACAATGGAATAAGCCTTTTGGCAGCTAACAAAATATAGGAAATTAGCTGATTGACTTTTTTGGTTATGCCTGAAAAAGGAAGACCCAATAGGTAATTTAAGGGATCGAGCGGAAGGGACACGTCCACTACCTTTTGTATTAGTAGCATCACTCCATGCCAAAAGGGTTGGATCGTACAACATTGCCAGAAAATATGAAATAAAGAATCACGGAATCACCACCCTGCAGCTGCATGTAAACAAAGAGGCAGAGAATCTCATGATATCATTGGCCACATAGAAAAAGTTAGTTAACGGTTTTGACCTTTTACGGTCACGTGCCCATGTTAGGTCAGTGACATTTTTCTAAAATGGCCATGTGCCAATATTTGGTCAATGACGTGACAACTATCTACATCCCTTTGAGTAGGTCAGCTGTGGGGTGGAGCTCTCTTGCCTTCAGCTCATTGGCTCAGCAATGAGAGCTAACTTTCATATTCAACCCCAAACTCATCACTAGTTCTGACCTATGCTCTCTGATTACTGCACTGTAAAAGCACTGTCCTAAACTAAACAGTTTGGGGGATGTTTGTACTGTCCACGTATTTTTTTAGGGTTTCGAGAAATGTGATAAGCAGTCAGAACACCAGGATTTAAAAAAAAATATTTATTTATTAAAAACCACCAAAATAAATCTATCTAAATTCTCCCATAATTCAGTTTCTAGAATTACTTGAACCTTTAGAATTAGCCATACATATTTAAAGGGGTGGTTCCCCCTAAAACACATTTCTAACAATAGATTCGTAAGACCCGTTACACTGCGGGTAGGCTGGCTTTTTTTTTTTTTTTAGTACATACCGAGATCTCAGCGTTTCGTCCCTTGTCAGTGGGCGTTCCTAGTTGATTGACGTTCCTCGGACGGGCGCATACGTGACGTCACGACTTTCCGAAAGAAGCCGAACGTCGCTGCGCAGGTGCCGTATAGAGCCGACTCTATACGGCGCCTGCGCAATGACGTTCGGCTTCTGTCGGAAAGTCGTGACGTCACGTATGCGCCCGTCCGAGGAACGTCAATCAAATAGGAACGCCCACCGCCAAGGGACGAGACGCCGAGATCTCGGTATGTACGAAAAAAAAAAAAAAAAAGCCAGCCTACCCGCAGTGTAACGGGTCTTACGAATCTATTGTTAGAAATGTGTTTTAGGGGGAACCACCGCTTTAATAATCTATAAATAACAGTTTGATCTAAGGAGCTTCCAAAAAAAGACATTTGCTTTTAGGCAATTTCCCTGATGGCATGACATAACTTGAGAAGATGAGCATAGAATGACCAAGGAAACAACAGAACTGGCAGCATTGTTCAATGAAAAAAACTCATATAAGGGTTATGGACTGCACCCAGCAATGGGCTGACCAATGAAACAGCTTCACATTTTTGTATCTTCTTATGGACTTTAAACTGATAGTAAACATTGTTATTTATATCCTCTTTTTGGTGGCTTGGAATTGCAGGACATCATCCTTGGAATAAACCCACTGCCCCATTAAAACTCTGCAGGAGGGCAGAGAAAGAGATCTTAAGCCACGTACACATGCACCGAAAGACGGCTGGTTCAACAGGTACCAACTGACTCTTGGTATGTGTACTCTTGGTATGTGTTTACTATTCTCTGTTCAACAGAAGCCATTCCAATGACTGGCTTCTGTCAAATGGACATGCTGGAAAACCAGCATTTAATTAGCACATGCAGCCAATGGCTGCATGTACTGACAGTGCATACTGATGGGGGTCCCCCTATCAGAATTCAACAGAATAGCAGGAGAGATCCCTGCATCAACAAGGTTGAATGAAAAAAAAAAACTGTGTGTGTGTACGTAGCTTTAGCTGTCCTGCCTAACCTTTAGGCTGCATTCACACTACAACGCGGCGTATTTTGCCGCGTCAAATTGCGGCGTATTGTGCCGCGATTTGCCGCGGCAAAACGGGTCGTTTTAAACTTCTTCTTCTTTTTTTTTTTTTTTTTTTAACAGCACATTGTTGTCTATGCCGAACGCCGAAAGCCGCCTGAAAAAAAGGGTCCGGGACTTGTTTTCAGGCGGCAGGCGTACAGCGTTTCGCCGTTCGGCGTGAGATGTGAACCATCTCCATAGACACCAATGTGAAATCTCCCCTCCAGCGGCACGAGCGTCGGGCGTCTGGCGTGAAAACGCCTAGATGTGAATGGAGCCTAAAGGAAGATTATGCTGAAAGACATATTACAATATCATTCACGACCTTCAGAAAGTTCTACATGCCTGCTTGTCTTCTTTGTTTTAGGTTAGTGATCCAGTAAGTGCTTTATCCAGAGACAGCCAGGTAGCTAGAATTTTCAGAAAATCTGTAATTTTACATAATTTCAATAGTTCCTATTAATACTGATTTGTTATGTTGGCAATAATCACAATATAGCAAAAAAGAGTGATAACTGCGCTAACGATATATTTCAACAGTAAATATTAATAAAGTACCACAATATGCTTAAAAAAAAAATTATATCACATATTCCACCTGTGCTTTCAGTAGTAAATTATATGGTGCCAAAACCAAATAAAAACAAGAAAAATCAAAAATTTAGGGCTGTGGAAATTAAAGATTAATTCCTCAATTAATCATACTTTTTTTTGTTCGATCAAGATTCTTTTGATCGGTACTAGTGGTGCAACGGATCGTAAATGATCCGTGATCCGAACGGGTCACCATATGCGGATCGGCACACCACGTGATCCGCGGAGCTCTGCTGCTGCCTCGGCCATAGGAAAGGCAGCGGCTTCGGCCTAGCTCTCGGAGCTGCGGCCATCTTGGTCCATCCGGCGTCAGCCTAGGTGAGCCTAGAGCGGTGCGCTGACGTCATCACCCGGCCTCAACTGCTCGTGTTCGGCCGGCTTCTCTGGTAAGACTAAGCAAGCACTAATCTTCCTATACAGTGGGGGAGATGTGGACCATATTACAGTGGGGAGATGTCTGTGGATTACAGTGGGGAGATGTATGTGGATATTACAGTGGGGAAATGTCTGTGAATATTACAGTGGGGGAGATTGTGGATATTACAGTGGGGGAGATGTCTATGGATATTACAGTGGGGGAGATGTCTGTGGATATTACAGTGGGAGAGATGTCTGTGGATATTACAGTGGGGACTATATATGGTGGTGATCTGAAAAATGTATGTGCGTTATAATTAATCGAAATTAGTCGATTAATCGATTAAAATTTTCGTGTTCAATAAAAAAAAATGTAATCAGTAACAGCCCTACAAAAATTATATAAAATATACAGTAAATTCAAGAAGAGAGAGATACAGTCCCAGTGCTATTTCTTCAGTACTGATCAACTATTTCACATGTGCTCAATTCCTCATCCGTGACTGAACAAAGCTATTTATCCACCAGCTTCTGAAGACACCACCACCTTCTGAAATAATCACTCACCAGAAACAAGCTACATATGCGCCTTTGGGATAACCACTCCACTCATAGGGGATCAATCTTAAACTCTTTCCAATCGGTATGCCAGTGAATACTTCTTAAACATCCATGGATCTCATATAAAATAAATAGCCATCATTGCGCAATATATTTGCTGTTTATTAATAAATTAATTGGAAAGTGTTTCAGATTGATCCCTTATGAGTGGAGTGGTTACAGATGAGGAATTCAGCACATGGGAAATAGTTGATCAGTACTGAAGAAATAGCACTGGGACTGTATTTCTCTCTTCTTGCATTTATATTTTATATAATTTTTCCATTTTTTGTTTATTCTTATTTTTCTTGTTTTTATTTGGTTTTGGCATCATATAATTTACTACTGAAAGCACAGGTGGAATATTTGATATAATTGTTTTTTGTTTTGTTTTTGTTTTTGTTTTTGAATTGTGGTACTTTATTAATATCCACTGTTGACATAGAAGTGTTATAATACACAGTAACATATCATTAGCGCAGTTATCACCCTTTTTTCCTATAACTAACCATCCCACAATTTTGGTGGAAATCATTTAACAGCAGCAAACTTATATATTTAATACAGATTTGACACTTATTACGTTTTTTGTACCGTTGACACACACATCAAATAATCACAATATGAATATAATGTAAACTCTGCATAATGTCCATATTTTAATATTTTTTTAATGTTTTTTGTTTTGTTTTGTTTTCCAGGCTTTTCAGGAAATCTTAGGTAAGTGATTGCCCTGTAGGTGAATTCATAGGTATATAGATAGACAGAGTGAGTGAAAAAATAAGCACAACCAATGGAAAGTAATTACTTTTTCAATATATTCAACAGACAAATATTAGATGGGAAATTAATAAAAAGTGTCTAAGACAAGTTATATCTTAACTGATGCACTTGCCCATAGTATTATAACTAGTATTTTTCTTTTTATTTACACAAAGCTTAGAAAATGAAACTTTAAAAGCTGATTGGCTGCACTCTTTTTGAGACAAAGATGAGATAAAGTTTGTGTTTTTTTTCCTTTATGTGTGTCCTTTTCTATTTTTCTTCTTTCTTTTTATTGTCTGTTTTGTTTTGCATTTGGGCAGATCCTTGAATCCTGAAATAATGGTTACTAAAATATAGTTGTTTTTGTTGAACATATTTATATTGATCTTCAAAATGTTAGAAAGGATTGTCCTTCTCAAGCTTCACTAATGTTGTGATGTATGGGATCAAGGCAATCCAGACTATGGGCTGTTTGAATGTAATCTTGCAAATTATTTATTAGAAAATTAATATCTAAAAAAAACATTGTATTGTTTCTCTGTAGAGATTTTTATTTAAACAGAGTACAGTATAAAGTAAAGGTTACATGCAGTACTTGAACAAATGACATAGATAACTGGCACATTGTATTCATTCTCATAATCTAAATTGATGGTAATTCAGATTTAGAAGTTAGAGAAGGGAAGTGCATGCCTTCATTTACCACCACTACAAATCTATGAAAATGGAATCCAGTTTTCTAGAGTAGGTGCCAATGATTAGAACATTCCTAGACAGCATGCAGGTTGAAATTGAATTGCGGTATCTGATGGGGGGCCAACGGGGCTGGCTGTAAAAATACAATAGCCGCAGTGGGAGATTCATCCATCCATTTATCTATTCATCCAATTTAACCTGCAAGGGAAGTATTTTAGGTAAACATTTGCATTCTGAAAAGAACAATAAAGAAAGCCTACAGTTTGCCTGCCACTAAAAATATTGGAAAATGCCATACTTTTTGGAGAAATGTGATGTGGACTGAAAAGAAAAGAAAACGATAGAGTTGTTTGGCCACAGTTACAGTAAAATGTTTGTCACAAACTAAAGACAGTAGTTCAGAAAAACAATCTCATATCAACTGTGAAGCATACTATCACGTACCTGGTGATGGCTGGAATGTTGTGGAGGCCTCTCTTGCACCTCCCACCCAACACTTCTGAAGGTGTAGAATGTCACAAGTGCCATAGCAGCTAGCTGGTGATGTCCACTCTGTAGTTGGGTAGAGCTGGTAGTCACAGTCCTCAGAACAGGATGCAGGAGCAGCTTGGCACCAGAGAGAGGGATGAAAGCAGAACCAGGAAACAAGCAGCACTCATCGACAACCGGGTAGCGAGGCATCGAAACAGCAGGCAAAGCAAGTCCAGGAGGCAGGCCAAGGTCATTAACAGCCAGGCAGCATGGTACAGAGTCAGTATGCAGATCAGGTCCAGTAAACAAGCCAAGGTTAGAGTAGTTAGGTAACAGAGCTAGAGCAGAAGCGAAGTCCAAAGGCAAGCTGGGTCATACTCAAGTAAGCAGTTATAGCAGATCAGGTCTTGAGAACACAGGAACAAGCTAAAGACCATTCAGCAACTGCTCAAAGTGATAGACTAGTATAAATAGGCCACTGGGCGGCAAGTGCTAATTGGTATGTGCATGTACTCGCGCACGTATATGTACGCAATGAACTGGTAATGCATAAGTAACATTGGTCCTTCGCTCCAAGCATGAGCATGAATCCGCACTGGCTTTTTGATGCTAGAAATCTGGTTTACCTTACACATGGTGGTGAAAATGTATTGGTTGGAGTTGTCTTGCTGCTTAAAGGCCTAGCAAACTTACAGTCATTAAGTTGACCATGAATTCTCTATCATAACATAATCTACTTAATGAGAATGTGAGGCCACCTGTCCAAAAATGAAAGTTGAACCAGAAATGAATCTTTCAACATGACAATGCTTTGAAGCAAACTAATAAATCCACCAATGAATGTCTCAAAGGGAAGAAATTGATGGTTATGGTTATGGACTAGCCTAGTCAAAAGCTATGATTTTAATCCCATCCAAATATTAAATGGAGAGTGTTGAAATTAATTTTGCATGATGTATTGGTCTAAAAGTGCCACGCTTGTGTTTTTCTCAAGTATATCACCTTAATCTGTGGCCATTGTTTGAATGAAGATTGAAAGAAAAGAACCACTTTAAAGCTGATGTAAACCCGATTTATGAAATTTGACCCATACTTATCTCTCACCAAAGCATTAAGTCCTGTGCGTTTCTGCCGTTTTGTTCCTGTGTTATCAGCATGATAACCTCTGACAAGTTCTCAGAGACAGGAGATAAAAAAGCAGCTGAAAATTTGAGTCGTGGGAGGTTGCTATAAATAGATTAGCAGAGAGCTTGTCTTGTCACAACACAGCTGTGACAGTATCTTCATTCTTCTACCTATGTGGAGGGGGGGGGTGCCTTTCCTCCATTCAGCTGTCTCCCAATGTAAGCCAATACTACACTCTCGGTGCTGAATGAGGAAGTGAAAATTCTAACACTATGTAAGAATGTCAAAGAATATAGTAAACTGAAGACAGCAGATATACATGTAAAACTTATGTAGGGAGATTTTTTTTTTTATCCCTGTGTATCATCTGAGACTCTTCACTTCACTAGGTATATGTGAGGATTTACATCCATTTTAAATAAGTAGGACAGGGCAATCATTTCTTTGAGGTGTGCATAAATAGAGATAGATATATTTTTTTAGAAATATATTTTGAATGTAGTTTACTGCTTCTCTGACATGAATGTATTGTATCTTACAGTTGATGTGGATGCTGGAAAAGACAAGGACATTTTTGACATCAATCAAGGTTTGTTATAACTGCATATGTGTTTGTGTGGGAATTTTGGGCTGTAAAATGACTTGATCAGCAGTGTACTAATGTGTTTATTTTCTTATTAAGCACAGGGACTGAATCTGTTCGAAGGAGACATCCAACTTGCTGTAAGCACACATTGATAACCTGTAATTTAGTTGCATTATTCTTTGTATAACATTTGTTGAAAGCGATACAAAATGCGCATATGGATTTTTGAGTATATTTTTTTACCAATTTGCAAATATATTCAAATGCATATTTTACCATTGATTCTGACTTGAATCGAAGATCCCCTTTCTTGAAATTCAATTTTTTTATGGAAACCACATTACAGATTTTGCCTGCAGTGCCACTATAAGCAGATTAAGCCCAGGTTTCACTAGACTGACCTCTAATTTATGCGCATGGTCAGTGCACTTTTATGTACAATATGTACAAGTAATATTTTGTTTGTTTATATCATTAATAATTATTATACAGGATTTATATAGCACCAGCAGTCTGCGCAGCACTTTACAAAATGAAGGCAGACATTACAGTTACAATGCAATTTGGAATATATACATTTCTTCATATGTTTTGCACTTTTATTTGGCTTTTAGGGTTAACAGGGTTGCCTTTGAATAAATAACTTTCTAACATACCCAGATATAATCTTCATCTACTAAAACCATGTACTGTAGGTTTTAGACTAAGGAATGCCAATCTTCTAGAAATTCTGTTTTTATAACCCAATGTAATTATCCAATTATGATATATAGAACCTGTCATAAAAAGCTCTTCTATGAATTAACAGTGTTTACACATAATACCTCTAGAAGTAGTGTGAGGAAGGAAACTAAAGTAACAAGTGGACTATCATTACTAGGATGTATTGTTCACTACCGTGTGTACTATATCAGGGGTCCCCAAACCCTGGTCCGTGGACCAGTACCGGTCATTGGCCTGTTAGAAACTGAGCCACAGCGCTGCACTAAAGGAAGTGAGTGGAGCGGCTTGATGTTTATTCACAGCCGCTCGCTGACACAAAAGAAGGTGGGGTAGATGATCGTGGGAGAAGTGAATAATCTCGGGGAAACCTGCTGTTGCAATATTGTGTACATGCATGAGCGCTGTACAGCCCCGCCTCCTTTGGTATGAGCCGCCCCAGTGTCTGGCATCAATCTCCACTCTCCACTCCCACCCCCTGGTGTCCCGACCAGCGGAATCCACTATTGGTGATTGTGATACACCTGCTGCAGGACAGGGGACAGAAGCGGTTTGAGATTACAGAGAGGAATGAGGAATCTACTTCTCAAATCTATAGTGGTCATATTTTCTCTGAGGCAGGGTATCAGCAAGAATGGGACACTGCCATGGTCCCTACTCAGGTATTGTGTGTGCACAGTTCAGCTCCCATGTTAGTCCACACTGGTGACCCAGGGTCTTGTTGTCACCATTGCTGTATAGCAGGGGTGCCCAACCAGTGACCCGGGGGCCACAAGTGGCCCGCGGAGCCCTCTGATGTGGCGCGTGACCTCCTGCTCTGGGATGGCTGATTGGCAAGCCCAAATTGCAGGATGCCGACCTGCCATCCCAGAGCATCAGTGTTGTGAATGAAGCCGCGGTAGAGGAAGCAAGCATCTTTTCAGAAAGTGCACCTTACCTGCAGGATATAATAGACTTCTATGGCAAAGTGCAGCTAGCTGCCAGGAAAACCTCAGGTACACTGTGCTGTACCCACAGTGTGGGTAGAATGCAGACCATCAGTGTAAAAGCAGTCTTAGGCCCCTTTTACGCGATCGGTCCAACCCAATCGGACCCTCCATTCACCTCTATGGAGCGGAAGATGTAAACAAACTTTTGTCTGTTTACACCCGCCTACCTCCAATCTGATCTGTTAAAAAAAAAACAGAAGTGGATCTCTCCCCTTCCATGTGATTGGATCAGAGGGCCCATAGAGTAGATTGGGCTGTGTCTGTTTTGCATATGCAGACTGGACACTGACCTGTCATCTGCCCTCTCCGCTCATCGTGGCCCACAACTGGTTACTAAGTCACTTAAGTGGCCCTCGTCCTTCAAAAGGTTGGGCACCCCTGCTGTATAGGCAGAATTCCAGTATTTGGGGAGCTACCACAACATGCCCAAACTGTCATAAGCAAAATATTTGGAGTACCCCATTCTCATAGGAGAATAGTGCCCTGACTTCACTGGCTGCTTGTTTGTTTAGAAATAAATACTAGAATCACCCTGATCCTGACCCCGAAACCCCTCTCAGTCCGTGGAAGGATTGTCCTTCGCTAAACCAGTCCCTGGTGCCAAAACGGTTGGGGACCGCTGTACTACGTGACAACTTACAACCTGAACGCAATTGGGCCTTTTTCGGCACTTTTTGTTTGCAAGTAAAAATCTGTATTTTTTGCTAGAAAATTACTTAGAACCCCCAAACATTTTATACATATTTTTAGCAGAGGCCCTAGAGAATAAAACGTGATACAGTATTTGCGCAGTGGTTTTTCAAAAGTAATTTTTGGGGAAAAAATACTCTTTAATTAAGTTTAAAGCAAAAAAACACATTATACAATTTTTTGGTAACATATAAAAGATGATGTTACGCCAAGTAAATAAATACCTAACATGGCACGCTTTAAAAACTGCGCACATTATGGAATGCTGACAAACTACAATACTTAAACATCTCCATGGGTGATGCTTTACATTTTTTTACAGGTTACCAGTTTAGAGTTACAAAGAATGCATAGAATTATTGCTCTCACTATAACGTTTGCGGCGATACTTCACACTTCAACCACCGGCTTCTGTGCTGGGCTTCCCGATCGCACAGGAGAGCCTGGAGGGGCACTTGCAGATTGTGGGAGGGGGGACAGCCAATTGGATCACTTTTAAAGAGATAGGGAATCGCCAGCTGAAAATTTTAATACCGAAGTCATGGCTTACAGCTGCAGCCATGGCCCAAGTATAACCACTTGAACACAATCACATATATATGTGATTTTACGGCAAGTGGTCGAGTCACCATTACCATTTTATGATGTGTGCCCTTTCAATTAATATTTGTATTATTATTTTTAATACTTTACAAAATTGATATAGTGATAACCATTTGTGGAGCCTTTACAAAATAAATGGAGACAGTACCAGTTCTAGTCCTTCTTCAGCTCCCACTACCCAAATAAACCCACTGACCCAGATTCTACATTTCTGAATTTAGATCAACTAAAATATGTTGTCTGGTTTCTTGTCCTGGAGTAAATATACATCACTACCGTCCTTTGTGGTGACTCGCGTGTGGTTCTGTATAATAAATAATAATGTTCATGACGTATATGAATTTAAAATAAAGAAATAAATACATCTTTGCATCTTCATCTAGACAAATGAAAGAAACTCGATCATTGGTGACAATTATCGGTGGCCAATACCAGTTCCATACTACTTAGAGGACAGCTTAGGTATGTTTTTAAACAACAGATGTAGACATGTGATTGATCGTATACTGTTGTGGTATATTCTGTTATATGTTTATGTATATTTGTGTAAATTGGCATCTCCTTAGCAGATTCAAAGAGTTGCTTAAAACAGAAATTCAAATAAATATTTAAAGCTTTTATTAATATATCATATAATAACATTTGGCCCCCTTTAATCTCAGCATAACCATTTAGTTTGTCTATTTTTTTCTTAAAACAAACCTATCATCTGTAGATACATTGGGCTAGATTCACAGAGAAATGCCTATCTTTAGGCGGGCGTAGCGTATCTCATATACGCTACACCGCCGTAACTTTGACAGGCAAGTCCCGTATTCAGAAAGAATTTGCGCCCGAAGTTACGGCGGCGTAGCGTATATGGGCCGGCGTAAGCCCGCCTAATTCAAAATAGGCTGGTAGGGGGCGTGTTGTATGGTAATTACCCGTGACCCCACATATTTGACGCTTCTGATGAACGGCGCATGCGCCGTCCATGAAAGTATCCCAGTATGCATGCTCCAAATTACGCCGCAAATAGTCAATGCTTTCGATGTGAACGTAACTTACGCACAGCCCTATTCGCGTACGACTTGCGTAAACAACGGAAAATTCTACGCTGTCCCGACGTCCATACTTAACATTGGCTACGCCTGATATAGCAGGGGTAACTTTACGCCGAAAAAAGCCTTACGTAAACAACGTAAATCAATGCGCCGGGCGGACGTACGTTTCTGAATCGGCGTATCTAGCTCATTTGCATATTCTATGCGGAAATCAACGGAAGCGCCACCTAGCGGCGACGTACGCCGACGTAACTCCTTTCTGAATCTAGCCCATTCTGTATATTTATATACTTTATATTTATAGTCTTTCCCTGTAAGGGCTCTTTCACACGGAGCGGACCGTTTCAGGGTCCGCTCCGTGTGTCCGCCAAAGCTCAGCGGGGATCCCCGCTGAGCTGTCGGCGGATAGGACAGGGACCGCCCTGTCTCTGCTCCGCTGTCCCCTATGGGGGATCGGATGCAGACGGACCGTCTGTCCGTCTGCATCCGATCCGTTCCGCCGAATGGAAGAAAAATAGGGTTTCTTCCGTTCAGAAAACCGGATCCCGACGGACGCGGACGCTAGCGGATGCTCCATCCGCTAACGGCCGCGATCCCATAGGGAATCATTACAAGTCCGTAAACGGACTTGTAATGAGCGGACGAACGGTCCGCTAGTGTGAAAGAGCCCTTAATAATAAGTTAGTACTTCCCCTTTCTGCTTCAGAAACTAATACTTTGTGCCCCTTACATCATTGGTACTAGTGATGGGCACCCTCACGCACCAATTGGGTGACTCAAGGAAAACTGTTTATAACTTCAGCAGCCAATAAACCTTGTTCTTCTAATACTTTTGACATATTGGTCATACTTTTGGTCATATTGGCCATACTTTTGGTCATATTGGTCATACTTTTGGTCATATTGGTCATACTTTTGGTCATATTTCATCTGTGATATGTTGGCTTTGCTTAAAAAAATTATCTATATTCTCTGTTTGGCTAGAGATAAATGTGATTTTATTTTATTTTTTTAAATCTGCTTACAAAACCGTATTATTTCCTTAATCCAATAGTATACATATACAAATTTTAATGAAATTATTTTAATTTGCAGAGAAAGAAATGGCAACATTTTTCACATATTTTTCTGCTGGTCTACAAAAATGGTTATAGAAAAACTGAAAAACGAAAGCATGGGACTTGAAAAAACCTTTAGGGATCTGTGATGAGCACACTCCCTATCATTTACATCTATAATAAAATGCTTCCCAATCATATGAATATTAGGAAGCATTATAATGTGTATTCAAAAAGAGGCAAAAGGACCAGTAATCATAGAGTACTAAGAGTATTTAGGGCATAGTGACAGGTTCTCTTCATAGGGTATCCTCCCACTTACGAATACTTATTTTCTCTACATTTCCCACTTCCCTATTTTCCTGTTGGATCACTAAATTGAATGACTGTGTAAGTTCTGTGTTGGTCTGTGTAAGGCCCCGTACACACGACAGAGGAACTCGACGTGCTTGGCACGTCGAGTTCCTCGTCGAGTTTTGGGATGAAGCCGCCGAGGAGCTCGGCGGGCCGCCTTCTCCCATAGAACAACGCGGACAACGAGAAAATAGAGAACATGTTCTCTATTTTCTCGTCGAGTTCCTCGGCGGCTCCATCGAGCCAAAACTGTACAGACGACAGAGTTTCTCTGCAGAATCCGGGTTTTGACCGAGTTTCTCGGTGAATTCTGCCGAGAAACTCTGTCGTGTGTACGAGGCCTAAGAGTTTACACAGGGTTCAAGACCTTCTTCCCTCCCCAAGCTAAGTATCTTTTGGGACGCACTATAAAGAAAACCTAAAACTTTGTACTAAATAGGAACAGTGACATATTTTCTTAAAATCTCATACAGACGCATTTCTTAGTTGGTGCTCAAGTGTCAAGATAAACATATGGGAGCTGCCACTGGCAACTTTGATATTCTTGCAGCAACAGGTTTTACTTCAAGGGTAATCATTGTAACAATATTATATTCTGATATCTGTATTTAGGCCCAGATTCTCAAAGGGCTTACGACAGCGCAATGCCATGTACGCCGTCGTAAGTCCTAATCTGGGCCTTCATATCTATGCGACTGATTCTTGGAATCAGTTACGCATAGATATCCATTAGATCCGACAGGCGTAAGGCTCTTACGCCGTTGGATCTTAACTGCAATTTTTTTTTTGCCCGCTAGGTGGCGCTTCCGTCGTTTTCCCAGTCGAGTATGCAAATTAGCTAGATACGCGAATTCCCGAACGTACGCGCGGCCGACGCAGTAAAGTTACGACGTTTACGTTAGGTTTTTCCAGCGTAAAGTTGCCCCTGCTATATGAGCGGCAACCAATGTTAAGTATGGCCGTCGTTCCCGCGTCAAAATTTATAAATTTACGTTGTTTGCGTAAGTCGTCCGTGAATGGGGCTGGACGCCATTTACGTTCACGTCGAAACCAATGACGTCCTTGCGACGTAATTTGGAGCAATGCACCCTGTGATATTTTACGGACGGCGCATGCGCAGTACGTTCGGCGTGGGAACGCGCTTAATTTAAATGCTACACGCCCCCTACCCTGCCTAATTTGAATTAGGCAGGCTTGCGCCGGGTGATTTACGCTACGCCGCCGCAACTTTACAGGCAAGTTCTAAGGCCCAGATTCTCGTAGAATGGCGTAACTTAGGGCGGGCGTAACGTATCTCATTTACGTTACGCCGCCGCAAGTTTTTCAGGCAAGTGCTTTATTCACAAAGAACTTGCCTGTAAAGTTGCAGCGGCGTAGCGTAAATCACCCGGCGCAAGCCCGCCTAATTCAAATTAGGCAGGTAGGGGGCATGTAGCATTTAAATTAAGCGCGTTCCCACGCCGAACCTGTAGCATTTAAATTAAGCACGTTCCTGCGCCGAACGTAAAAAATAAACAATTTTTACAATGAAACAAACATCTAAAAGGAACAAAAGGCTTTACTAAAAAGTCTTAAAGTGGATGTAAACCCAAAAATGTATATATTTTTTGTTATGTCACAATGTAGAGAATACGATTTCCTATCATCTGTGCCCAGTCTTGCCACACAGAGTTAATCCAGCGCTGAGCAATCCTCTTTTTATTGTTCAGTGAAATAAAACAGACCTCCAGATAAAGACCAAAGTCCTTGCTTGAGTGACAGGTTATTTACATATCTCGTGCACTAGCTTGCAGACATGCACAGCTTCTTGTCTATGTATATTCTGATGGCTGAACTGTGGATCACCCCATATTTTGAAAACATTTAATCAAAACACAGGAAAGACAGCCAATCCTGAGAGAGCTGGACGGGAGAGGAGAGGAGGAGAGGGGAGGGGGATGTGAATAGTGCACTTTACAGAAGCTGTGCTTGTCTGCAAGCTAGTGCACAAGATATGTAAATAACTTGTTTTAGTAAAGCCTTTTGTTCCTTTTAGATGTTTGTTTCATTGTATAAATTGTTTATTTTTCTTTTGTTTCGATTTGTAGCACTTTGAGATCTTTTGATGTAAAGGGCGTTATAAATAAAATGTATTATTATTATTTAAAAATAATAAGATATTATATAAAGTCACTATGACATAAGAAGAAACAAGTTCCATCCATTTTATATCGCTCAGTAATAATATTACTGTATTACTCCATCAGTAAGTTGTTAAGTCATGCATAATCTTTTAGACTAGTCATTTTAAACATGGTTACATCATTTTTTATTATATTATCTAACAGCAAAGAAAAAATATTTTGTTATTTTCTTTTAATGCAGACATCAATACGAAAGCACTTGTCTTAGAAGCTTTCGAACGTTACCGACTCAAATCTTGCATAGACTTCAAACCTTGGGAGGGAGAACCCAATTACATCTCAGTATTCAAGGAAAGTGGGTATGAAAACTTTAATTGTACCCCTTACTTCATTAGAAATAAGTGTCTTGTTTATAATTTGCATTCCTTGGGGGGTTACGTTATAACTTAAAACATATTCTTTCTCTTTTCATGTGTCATGATCTGTGCCATTTTTCTATACCTTGTACACTGAAGCCAACAAGAAATGTACAATTTGCTATAAAGTTATAACATAAAGTCCTAAGCTACTAGCCAGGCCTGAAGAGTTACTCGCCACCAGTTGCCCCACCCAACCCCTACCTTGCTCCGCCCCTAATTTCACCCCTAAACACTCCCTCGTGAAATTACACTGTTAAATGTTTTATGCAGAATTAAGTTTAAAAAATAATATTAACAACAACTTTATCAGTGTCCATTAGTGCAGCCTCATCAATGTAGTCTATCAGGGCCTATCAGTGTAGCATATCAGTGCAGCTTAATAGTGCTGCCCCATCAGTGCCACCTTATCAGTGTCCATCAGTGCAGCCTTATTAGTGCTCATAAATGTATCCTCATCGGTGCCCATCAATGCAGCCTTATCAGTGCCCATCAATGCAGCCTTAACAGTGCCCATCACAGCAGCCTCATCAGTGCTCATCAATGCAGCCTGTCAGTGCCTATCAATGCCCATCAGTGCAGCATCATCAGTGCCCATCAATGCAGCCCATCAGTGCCCTCCATCAGTGCAGCCTCATCAGTGCCCATCAATGCAGCCCATCAGTGCAGCCTCATCAGTGCCTCATCAGTGCCCATCAATGCAGCCTATTAGTGAAACCTCATCAGCGTCCATCAATGCAGCCTCATCAGTGCCCATCTTTGCAGCCTATCAGTGCCTATCAATGCAGCCTCATCAGTGCCTATTAATGCAGCACAGGGATGACAGGGAGGAGAGCGAGCCGGATCACACAGAGGGATCTCCTGCTGTGACACACCTTGGATCTGAAACGCTGGTTGCTGTCAAACAAAGTCCCTTCTCCTGGACTGGCTCCTACAGTATGATAGACGTCACACTACTTCAATTTCCCGGCATTGGACCAGTGTGCTGTCTATCATAGGAGCCGGTCCAGGAGGCAGGACTTTGTTTGACAGCGACTGGCATTTCAGATCCAAGCTGTGTCACAGAAGAAGTTTCCCTCTCTGTGTGTGATCCAGATGTGTTATAATACATCCAAATTTGTGGAAACTGTGCATCTGTCCCTACCATGTACAGGGCCTTAAAAAACTAATTATTTTGTTGTTATATAGATCAAATTAATGCAGTTTTCTTATATCAAGCATTTTCTTTGAATCAATGTAATTATTATTTGTTATTATTTAAGAAAAGTAAAAGATAATGGGCTAGATTCAGATAGGTAATCTATCTGATTTACGTTACGCCGCTGATTTACGTTTACGTTACGCCTGCCTCTAAAGTTGCGGTGGCGTAACGTAAATTCCGCGGCTAGGGGGAGTGTACTATTTAAATCAGGCGCGTCCCCGCGCCGATCGAACAGCGCATGCACCGTCCGCAAATTTTCCCAGCGTGCATTGCTCCAAATGACGTCGCAAGGACGTCATTGGTTTCGACGTTAACGTAAATTATGTCCGGCCGTATTCGCGAACGACTTACGCAAACAACGTAAAAAATTCAAAACTCGGCGCGGGAACGACGGCCATACTTAACATAGGATACGCCGCACTTACCCCTCCTATAGCAGGGGTAACTTTCCGCCGGAAAAAGCCGAACGCAAACGACGTAAAAGAAAAGCGCCGGTCGGTCGTTCGTTTCTGAATCGGCGTAAATGCTCATTTGCATATTCGACGCATAAAAGATATGGAAGCGCCACCTAGCGGCTGGCCTGGGATTGCAGCCTAAGATCCGACGGTGTAAGTCACTTACACCTGTCGGATCTTAGGCATATCTATGCGTAACCTGATTCTTTGAATCAGGCGCATAGATACGACGGCCGGATTCAGAGATACGACGGCGTATCAGGAGATACGCCGTTGTATCTTCTTTCTGAATCCGGCCCAATGAGTATAGCTCAGACCAATCAGAAATAAAGTAAATTTTCAAAAACATTGGACATGGCTCCACAAATTAAGGACAGCATTCCAAATGGTGTAGATCTGTAAATAGGATTGAAATCCCTTTTGCACAATTGATGTAGGTCTGCATGTAACTATTGATCCAACTAAATGATCTGCTTTCTCTCAGAAAGTAGGCTTAAATGCACAAACCTCTTTCTATAAGCAAACATTGATTTACTAAAACTGGAGAGTGCAACATTGGGTGCAGCTGCGCACATGGGCGTCTGCAGAACTTTTTTCAGGGGAGGACATCATTTTAAGGTCACTCATTCCCCGCCCCTTTTTGTCAATGTCATGGAGGGGCTTGAGTGGGCGGTGATGGTGCCTCCAGTCCAGCACAATCGCCGCTGAACTGGAGGCAAGAGATGAGGGGTAGGAGTCCAGTGAGACTAGGGGCAGGAGTCAGCAAGCACAGCAGAGGGATCAGCATGGAGTGGAGGGATGGAAGGTAAATCTTGCTGCTTTGCATAAGATAGCCCGCTGACATGTACACCATGGGAACATAGGGACATAGTGCAAGGGAAAAAAAGAAATGGGGACAGAAATGGCTTTAAAGACTTTTTTTAGTGCCACTAATACGACATGGGGTATAATTTTTGAAGCAAAGCAAAGCAAGGTGTAACCAGGTCTGTAAACTAATCATTTTATTTAGTGACGGGAGCTTTGACTAGCGTTCCAAGAGCCTTAAAAAAGCTTGTCCGAAGCCTTGTTTTGAAGCAAGTGTAAACGAGCCCTTAGTGTGCCTAGGCACTTCTGTACATACACCGTAATAGCCTTATATCTGCCATGTGAAACCAAAGCCACTGTGCCTCTGAATGCCACTCTCAGAAGATTTCGAGTGAGATTTGCTCCTCTGTATGCCTTTTTTTTGGCACAGCTTCCCAAGTTCATTTAATCTTTAGGCCTATACTGAGGCTAGTCAGTATACTAAGAATGAAGGGGCAGCACAAGACAATGGGACAATGTTTATATATATCATAATCATACCTTTGTATTTTTTCAGAATGTATTACTACAATATTGAGTAAAAAAGATAACCATTCCCTTTCTTGTTATATAGATGTTGGTCCTATATTGGGAATTTACGTAGGGGAAAGCAGCAACTTTCGCTTGGTGCCAACTGTGACAGAATAGCGACAATTCAGCATGAGTTTCTCCATTCTCTGGGGTTTTGGCATGAACAATCACGGGCTGACCGAGATGACTACGTCACAATTGTGTGGGACAGAATCCTGAGTGGTAAGAGCTGTTATTTACAGGACATCTCTAACACAAGAGCTGTTCTGACACCCTGCTCTCGTCTTTGTCTAAAGACTGGTTGTAGCGCCTCACTGCAGGTTTTGCAGGAATTCAACAGTATGTTAATTCTGATCAGCCAGGGAAAGAGAAAATACTGGACTTGAGGTTTGAAGGAAACTATGTTTTTCACTAAAGGTCTTACATCCCCATTGCCCAAATTGTGGTTGATTAGTGCTTCTTGTTTAGATCAGGGGGCCCTACAAAATGTAGTCAGTCTTTGCTTTACTAGAAACTGATCATGAGACCCGAGGTGAAGGATTCCCGAACTTTCCCTGTGCCTCTGTATTACCTGGGTAATTCCTCCCTTCACTCTGCACCTTAATATATATAGGTAATAGCCAGGTGCCCAGACAGTTACTTAACGCTCACACCTGCTGCCAAACAAATTTGATTGAGGGCTCATTAACACCCGTCTCATCTGATATGTTGCATTAATGCATACATGTTAACATGCATTATGTCTTCAGAAAAAGAGGAATGGGGGAGGGGGCATTAGTGAAACCTATACCTGTTGTGTTACCAACTGTAATAGGAATTAATCAATAACATACACAATATGTGCAACCTCTTAAATCAAATTAAAACATTAAAGTGCTAAACCATAGTGCAACTTGTGAACCAAAGTGAATAGAATAAATGTCCTTTGAACAGTTTAATAAATCTTCAATGGTGTGTCTTCAATGAGACATAATATGGGAAACCATCACCAATTTGTAATGTATCCAGACAAACACACACCCAATGTGCTCAGTAGGATGTCCTACTCACCAGAGGGCCATGACTTCTTTAGCTAAAAAGAAGGTCAAATTGCGCTTAAGTGTCTTGGAACTTGCTTTGTTGTTCTTATAAATAGGTCAGGAGATTTTTCTTCCTATCCTCCTCTCCACCATGGTAACTCATTGAAAATAAAAGAATACTGTTTTATTAAAAAAATAAGGGTTGCTTGCATGAATGATGATGGAGAGAACCGTCACCACCCGACTCGCGCTCAAGGGTTAGTGTGCTGCGTGCGTTCCACTGCTGTGTAAACACAAAACTGGAAAGCCTGGAAGTGACATTGACTGGAAGGGCAATGTATGCTTTGTCTTACATAGTCATCAGGAAGTGTCCCTGGTCACTAGGTGGAAGATACTAAATACCATGGGAGTAAAAAATGGGGACAATTTTCCTGATGAAGACTACCTGATGGGAATTCTCTGTATTTATGAAGGGAAATCTCCCCAGTGGAAAAGGGACAGCAAAAAGTAAACAAATGTTTTCACTGATACAAAACGGGAAAAAAAAGACTGCAAAATCCTTCAGTGACAGATAATTATGAATTGGTTTTTGACACATTACAATGTCTTTTCTTTCACAGGACGAGAAGGCAATTTCAATAAATATAATGATACTCGGTCCAGCTCTCTAAATGTTCCATATGACTACACATCAGTTATGCATTATGGTAAGACAGCCTTTCAAATTGCCAGTGAACCCACCATTGTAACGCGGATAGAATCCTTCAGTGATGTCATTGGACAAAGAATGGATTTCAGTGACTACGATCTTGAAAAGCTTAATCGTTTGTATAACTGTTGTAAGTATCTAAAATATATTTTTATTTTATCATTTTCAAATCCTGCAGAACTGCTATAACCAACCTCATTGGTGATTGTTAAGTTGAATACTTGTGTACCTGAACCGATAAGTAAAATTGATAAAAAAAAGGAATGAATTCACCCCTAGAGAGGCCTTTATCTCCCTAGACCTCCTTGACTCCCAGAGTATTTTTTTCAGTAATGACTCACTCAACGTTTCATACAATTTACTGTATATTTGTAGTATATATAGATATCATTTTTTTAATTCTTTATCTTTTTATTATTATTATTATTATTATTATTATTATTATTATTATTATTATTATTATTATATACAGCCCCCCATGCAGCAGATCACTTCTAATAGTAATCTATTGTTGACTGCAACAAGTAAGCAATAGGTCACTAAAACAGTGATCTACTGCTTCAAAAAATGGTTCTGGACAGAGCTGTAACATCTCTATTCTGCCATGATGTCACAACACAGCATTAAACATCCAATGGAGCAGTCTGTAGAAGCATTGGAAGCCCAGGGGCTAATTGTTTCAGCTGCTGGGCTTAGTACTGGACAAGGGTCACCAACAGCTGGTGGTTCCAGTGCAAGTGCCAGCAAGACGCATGAAGAGCCACTGTCCCAGTTTTTAAATGGTGGCTGGCACTCAAGCAGTTAAATAAAAAAAATTACCTGCCAAAGGATTTGAATTATTGTTTAGCCAGTCTTGAGATTTACACAACTTTGCCACACAGCACAGTTCTGAGGGAAGGGACCTGATTTTTCTTTGTTGCAGATTTACTTTTGCTTTCAGGTCCCCTCCCTATCCCTACCAGTGACTGGACAGTGAAAGTAGAAGCAGCAGATGATGAGCTCATCTATCTGCTAACTTCTCCTGCCGTTACAGCTTCAGTACACCTGATTTGCTCCTTGTGCTTCTTCTTCCTTTTGCCTCTCTAATCTATGTTGTACAGTAGACTGAGACAGGCTGATAACAAGTCAAATACAATTACCGGTACTTACATTTTTATATAAAATACACATTTAATTATGTTTACTTGATGACAGAACTTCATTCATTAAGGCAATTAACCTAAATTTCTCTTGATATCAGCCTGCTTTAAAGTCTAAGTTCACCTTTTATAAAAAATAAATATTAAATGCACATCTTTTTGCATTTAAAAAAAAGTTAGCATATAGTATTTTTTACTCTGCAGCCTGTAAAGCATTTCACCCGTGATCAGCAGATCAGGGGTGCAATGTTAGGATCCTGCAGACACTCAGTACAGCTGTCTGCCCATACCTCATATGGACATGCAGTTATTGAATGGCAGGAAAAATCAATGGATTACAAGAGCGCTCACCAACTCTGAAGAGGAAATAGTTGGTGCGCACTCTTGTAATCCATAGATTTTTCCTGCTATTCACAGTTCATTGAGAAGTACAAGCTGTCGGCCGCAGTGGATGATGGTACTTGTAGTTTATTCATTAACAGAATGTTGATTTTAAATTGTGACAGTGTGTGTGGAGAGAAGATCCCTTATTCGCTGTAACATGTTACAAGTTCCACCCAAAATACAGATGAAAATTGAAACATGTTACAAAGGTGAGCTCATCCTTTAGTTCCCTTTACAGGAGCACTTAGACTGGGAGTAGGAGGTGGGAAGGTCAGTACTCTAAACTAGTCGGACTGTGACACATACAGAAGAAACAATCTGACAGGAGAGTAATGACCTCATCAATGTGCTGCTTTTTCTTCATTCCCAAGTAACATGTTAAAGGGAGGTGACCAAGGTTTGCTGTTGATTTGTATAACAGAAAAGTGAGATCGTTAACTTTACTATATTGCCTCACAGAGCTGTGTATATCTCAGGTCTGGCTTAAAAAATGTATAAAACATATGGCAGGTATAACATCTGCCATATATGCATTTCAACTCTGTATTTAGCTGTTGGTCCAGAGGCAATGTTGTTGCTACATACATATGTAATTAAAAAGTGGATGTAAACCCGATTCATGAAATTTGAGCTGGGCACATACATCTGCAGTATTTTGTTATCTCAGTTCAAAGAGCTAAGTCCCGTAGCTCTCTTCTGAACCGTTCCTCTGTTATAAGCCAGATAACTCCTGACAAATTCTCTGACACATCAGATAAAAGCAGCCTGAAATTTCAGTCCGGGAAGGTTGCTAAAATAGATTAGCAGAGAGCTGGCCCTGTTACAAGACGGGGTGTGTGCCTTTCCTCCAATCAGAAATTTAAGCTATCTTGGCTGTATGCCCAGACATCACACTCTGTGTTAAACATGAAGAGAAGTTTTCCTAACACAATCTGAACATTCTAAACAGTATATAAATGTGAATACAGTAGATATACATGTAAAACTTATGTAGGGAGATTTGGTTCATCTCTGTGTATCATCTGAGGCTGTTCACTTCACTGGGTGTATGGAGGGTTTACATCCACTTTAAGGCTTAGTAAGAGAGTGAGCTTACTATTTTATGTTCAGATACATCAGACTGGTATGGCTTATTTGGCAGGAAGCAGTTGGAGGCAGAGAAGTAACACTGGAAGCTGAAATACTGTAACAGGAAATTGTCTGGCTGTGCTGTATAGATCTGTATAAATCACATGACTGGCTGAAGAACAATACAAATCCATAAACATATGTGCTAATTAGAGGTTTGCAGGAAGTTCTATACATGTGCACACTGAAATATTTCGTTTTCGGAATTAAATTTTCGTCCGAAAAATAAATTTCTTTAATCCCGAAATTAGTTTTTATTTAATTTGTTTCGTTAAAAAATGCATTCATCCAAAAATCCGAATTAATTGAGGTCGAATCTGTCATTGAAGGCTTATGGTGTCTGTCGAATGTTCCAAGAAGATTCGACGGAGCAGCTAAACTGTACGACGTCGCAATTCTACATTTCCGGTCGAATGTTCCACCTACAAGCTATAGAAGGATTCTAATGTTGTATGACACTAGTAATAATTATATTTATAAATTATTATTACTAGTCAACCAACATTCGAATTCCTCTATAGCCTACGGGCCGAGCATTTGACCAGAAATGTACGATTGCGGCGTCGTACAGTTGAGCTGCTTGTCAAATCTTCTCAGAACTTTCGACAGACACCATTAGCCTTCAATGACAGATTCAACATTTGTATGTTTTTCGCTGCTTTGTCGAATCTTCGTTGTTCATGTTGAATGGTCTACCCCAACACTGTCTCTATAATGTCGAATCTTTCCTCTCTATGTCGAATCTTTCCTCTCTATGTAGAGTAATCTTGGACTAATAGAGTTAAGGTTGGACACATTTGACCGCAGATTCGATAGACACAGATTGCTGTCATGTCTAATATCCTATCTATACCGAACTGTTGTAGCAACGAAAACGAAAATAAAGCATTTTTTTATGTTGGATCTTTCGGATTCTGCGCGTTCGTTTTCGTTTTGTTATAACGAAAATACCCAAAATTCGGACGAAAACGAATGCACATGTCTAGGAAGTTTCTCTCTCAGGCCTGGTACACACGATAGGATTGATCCGCGGATACGGTCTGCCGCACCGTATACGCGGATAAATCCTCGGAGGATTTTAATCCGATGGAGTGTACACACCATCGGATTGAAATCCGCGCCGAATTCCCATCACGGTGACGTGTCGCGCCGTCGCCGCTATGATGACGCGGCGACGTGCGCGACGCTGTCATATAAGGATATCCACGCATGCGTCGAATCATTACGACGCATGCGAGGGATGGGTTCGGACGGATCGATCCGGTGAGTCTGTACAGACCACCGGATCGATCTGCTGGAGCCGATTCCAGCGGATAGATTTGTAAGCATGTCTACAAATTTTTATCTGCTGGAATTCGGAAATATCCGCGGATAAATATCCGCTGGAACGTACACACCAGGGGATCTATCCGCTGAAACCGATCCGCTGAGATTTTTCAGCGGATGGATCCTCTCGTGTGTACGGGGCCTAAGGCCCTTTTCAGATGGCATGGACTCCGCCAAGCGGATCTGCCTGCTCAGAGGGGGATCTGCCTCCTGATCCGTGCTGAGCAGGCGTATGACCGGTCCCTGTCCGCTCCGCTATGCAGAGCAGACATGGACACAGCCCGCTGTTCTCTATGGAGCGGTTGGATGGAAATGGACTGCCTGTCCCCATCCATCTGTTTTTAGTGGGCCAGAATGGATTGGATGCCGGTGGGTGTCACCACATGTCCGCTGACAACCACTGCTCCATAGAGGGCTATGGATGGTCCGGTCGGATCAGCCTGAAAAACTGACAGGCAGACCTGATCAGTCCATCAGTGTGAAAGGGGCCTAATAATGTAGAACAGCTGAGTGCAAAGTACAGTGGGCGGTGATAATCACAGTAACATAAAGCAACCAACCAGGTTGTAGGTTACCGTTGTTAAATAAGGACACATACATTGCACTTTAGCTCTATTACATACACCTGCTTCCTGCTACTGACTAATACCTAGAAATGATTAGCACACATTGTAAAGCTCTCTTAACCTGTAGCTTATCTGAAACTAACTTATTCAGGTATTGGAAATTTGTACCTGGAAATCTCCTTGTTTTTCATATTGATAAACTGTACCATATAGCCACTGGCAATAATCGCATGTAAAGAAATGACATGCTGGTTGTACCCAAGTCAATCAATGGGTCGTTTCAGGTACAATCAGCCTGCTCATAGATGATTTGAATCTCGGCTGGTCCCTGCAAAGCTGACTGAGATTTGAATCATACGTGGCTGGCCTAACAAGGATCATTTAAACACAACTTATTTTTCAATAGTAGTAACGTTAAAGCAGAATTAATAAAACAATTATGTTAAAAATATATGATAATTATTATGATAAAAAAGGATTATGAATTCCTATCAATTATACTTTTATTTTTACACACAGTTGTCAAAAGTACCTTTGAAAGTAATCTCCTGTAATCACCTGCACAGCAATACTATAGGCCGGGCAGGAAAGGCCAATTCTATTTGCCAATCAGGCTCTATTTCTTTGTAAAGTATTGTCTATCTAAAACAAAAAGGTGGATGGAGCAGAGTGAAGATCTCATAAGTGTGTTCCTACTACTTTATTGTGCAATCACAGGCTTGAGTAGGTCTTTGACGAGGATTGTATTGCACAACATGCAGTGCAGGGTGCAGAGAGGACACAGTAATTGGAGGACCTGATTTGCTTTTTGACATAGGAGCTTGAATCACAGCACTGGCTACAGTGAATTACACATCATTTGGCAGATAAACTCCCATATATGTAATTTTAACCATGTATTTAGTTGTTTGTCTGAAGTTAAAGATGCAAGAACTTGGCACTTAGTATTTTTTTATTTTGCCTAGACATGCATGATGATTCAACATTATTTTAAAGTGTTGGCAACTATGAAATCTTTCACTCTAATCTAAAACACATGAAACATTTTTGGGCTAATCATCTGATAACCAGAATACAGGATATGCATTTGCATACTTAAGCTGGCAACAAATTATAATTTTCTTATTCAATTTCCTTTAGATTTACCCTCCAATATGTAGCGAAAGGGCCTGACTGATTGCATACAAATTGTTTGGGGGTTGCCTTATATTATATAGTTCTAGTAAAACTAAAGGAAAATTGTACAACATTTTTTTTTATAATGCATGACCATCCTTATCCTGAAGGGTCCTTCAGATTTAAATCATCTTTACAATACAACACATTATCATACAGTACATTGTGATTAAATATTGGTAGGTAAGATATACAATGACATAAAAAAGTCACATGGCTTTCAGAGTATCTTCTACCAGTTTTTTGGAGCTCTCTGTATCATAGTCATTGTCTAAAACTGTGTTTTCACTCTTTAGCTAATTTTCTCACTTTCCTGGACACTTGTGATTTTGAGTACAACAACATCTGTGGAATGATACAAGGTACAGGAGATAATGCAGATTGGGAGCATGTCCTTCAAAACTCTACTGCACGGTCTGGACCCAGTACTGATCACACTAACCTAGGGAAATGCAAAGGTAAGCAGCATCTTATCACATAACTTCATTTATTGCCGTGTTTCATTTTATGGTTGACACGTTATCCATCTAAAATTCCTGTCAAGCATAACATGCTAATTGGACAAATCTCATATGACACAGTAAATACCAAAAGGGCAAAGTGTGACTATTTGCAAGCCCTACACTACACCTGAATGCTGTGTAACTTAACTCATGATGGTATGCTGTAAATTGAGAGGACAACTATGTAGACATGGTTACACTTGGTTATGACAAAAATGCTCATCAATGCTTATATAGATATATACACATTTAAAGTGGAAGTAAACCCTTCAATTTGATAGTTACAAAAAACAGTTAACATTCCCGGCATGCCGGAAATGCTAGCTGTCACATTTGCTTGTGCTCTCAACCAAACCGTCAAACCATCCAATGGCTGGTTTCATAACAGATCACATGTACAGCATTATGGCAGTTACAGATTAAACAGAGGTCAAGATGGCCGCTTCCTTGGCTGAAAACGATAGGAGGGTTTACTTCCACTTTAAGATAATCTTTCAAGTGCTTACAAGAAAGATAGTTGAAATTATGCATTGATTGGATAATAGTAAAATCAACAAGAATAGCGGTGGAAGACAATTAAAGCATAGCTCCTAACTGTGTCTGATTACGAGAGACTATCCCTGATTTGGAACAAAGTCCCTCATTTCCCCCTCGTTTCCCCCTCATATTAGTCTGATATATATAGTTTTATATAAAATGCACTATTAACTTTCAAAAAGTGTTTCCCAGTGCTAAACCTTTCATCCAAATACAAAATTGCTGCGAAGTAAATTACAAATACCTGTATAAAGTGGTAAAAAAAAGCACTTGTGGGTGTAACTAATCATGTTGTATAATTTTCCATTAAGGGGGCATGGCCGGGTATATGTCCTATGCCTGTATACTTTTGCTAATAGGTGTCTCTAGTTCTCAAAAAGTTGGGAGGTAGGATTAAAGTATATAGCCAAAATGTTTCTTCAACTTTAGATACAGTAGGGAGGGATTAAAACCCCTTGTCAGTTTACTATCTATGTCCCTCTTAGACTTGTATTTTATTTATTATAGGTACTTATATATAGCCATCATTTTATGCAGCACTTTACATATTTATTATACATTCACATCAGTCCCTGCCATCAAACAGCTTACAATCTAAGGTCCCTAACTCGCATTCATACATACACATACTAGGGCCAATTTAGACTGGTGCCAATTAACCTACCAGCATGTCTTTGGAGTGTGGAAGGTAACCGAAGTAACCGGCACAGGGAGAACATGTAAACTCCAGGCCGGTTGAGCTGTGGTTGGGGCTCGAACCAATGACCCTAGTGTTGCTAGGCAGAACTTTTGTTACCAGAACAGGTTTCCCTCTTGGACAATCCACCCTCCTTTGGTCTTCTGACAGCTGTAAAATTCTGTGTTTCCTGTCTTTCTAAGTGACAGTGGTGGTCGCTAAGGCCGTGTACAGACGACCAAACAAGTACGATGAAAGCGGTCCGCCGGACCGTTTTCACCATACATGTCTGGCCGGGGCTTTCTGTACGATGGCTGTACTAACAATCGTACAGAAATCCGCGCGTAAACAATACGCTGGGCGTGTCCGCGGTGTCGCCGCGTCGATGACGCGGCGACGTGGGCGGGCCTGCCAGTTAAATGCTTCCACGCATGCGTCAAAGTTATTCGACGCATTCGAGGGATGGCGGGCGCTCGGACATGTACGGTAGGTCTGTACAGACGACCGAACATGTCCGAGCGGGCAGGATTACAACGGACTGTTTTAAAACAAGTCCAGGAATATTTGCCCGCTGGGAAAAGGCCCGGCGGGCAAATGTTTGCTGGAATCCTGCACGCTCGGGCCTACACACGACCGAACATGTATGCTGAAACTGGAAAGCGGACCAGTTTCAGCAGACATGTTTGGTCGTGTGTATGGGGCCTTAGGCAAATAAAGACATATAAACTTCACCTACCAGGAATTCAGGCAGGATTAAACATGGGTTCTTATGTCACGAACACAGGGACGGAATTTCCGCCAGCAAAAGTCCGATGTGAGCTTTTGGTCGGAAATTCCGACTGTGTGTATGCTCCATTGGTCTTTTCTCAATTTTTCTGATAGAAAAAATTCAGATCGTAAATTCCGATTGTCTGTAGCAATTCTGACACGCAAAATTCCGACGCATGCTCGGAAACAATTCGACGCATGCTCGGAAGCATTGAACTTTATTTTCTCCGTTCTTCGTAGTGTTGTATATCACTGCGTTCTTGACAGTCGAAAGTTCAGAGAACTTTTGTGTAAAAGTGTGTATGCAAGCCAAGCTTAAGCGGAATTCCATCAGAAAAAACATCCAAGGTTTTTCCGATGGAATTTCCACTCATGTGTACAGGGCATTACTCTTTCCTATCCAAATAAAAGTTTGTCTATACAAACACTTTAAGACATCACGTCTAAAATGATATATTAAAGTTTTCTAAAAAAATATATATATATTTGATTCCTCAAACAGACAGTGGGTATTTCATGCACCTCAGCACCAGCACACTAAATACAGGAGATACAGGACTATTGGAAAGTCGACTTTTTTACCCAAAGAGAGGATTTCAGTGCTTGGAATTCTTCTACTTCCACAATGGTGATGTATCTGACCGCCTGAACATCTGGATCAGAGAATACACAGATGCCTTTCCAAACGGCACACTGACATTTGTCACCACAGTCGATGGTGAGTCATTACTTCTTTCCTAAAACACATTTTATTATGTCAAGGGGGCATAAATAGGTACTAATGTAACAATATGTTAAAATATTTTGTTTTTAATCTTTGCATGTTTGAAATATTATATAGTGTATGTTCTAACAATAAACCCCAGTGGTACTGACTCTGATTATCAAGAGCCATTCAATATTTAAAATAGTTATAAAGCCAATTTTTTTTTACCTTAATGCATTCCTTAGTAGTATGCCCTCTTGCCCCCCTTATACTTACCTGAGCCCACACTCAATCCAGCGCTGTGCCCATCTGCAGTGGCTCTCTCCCCTCACTTCCTGGCCTCACAGGCTTTGCTGAGGCAGTGGAAGCCATTGCCTCCTACTGATGTCAATCAAAGCCAATGACAATGAAACAGGGGGGGGGGGGCAGTGCCAAGCTGCGCTGTCTGTGTGTATAGACGCAGGCAGCATGACTTGGAAGTAAGTCCGCACTAGTGCCCCCATAGGAAGTGGCTTGCTAGGGGTGCACAAACAAAAGAAGAGGAGCAGGGGACCCCAGTAGAGGAGGTTTGGGCTCGCTCTGTGCAATTCCATTCCACAGAGCAGATAAGTATAAACCTGTTTGCTATTTTTTTTTAAATATAGCTTTACATCTCTTTCATTTATTTGCAGATAAGTACCATGACAAAGTCATATTGTAAAAGCAGGAATATCTACTGCATGTTTAGTAGGCCATTGCACCAGACTCAGGGATTATAGTAATTATATCAGATTTCCCCATGCAGTAGATTAAGTCATACGCCCCCCCCCCCCCCCACCACCACAAAGAAAAAAAAATCACTTGGGGCTGTTTGCATAGACACCATAACCATAGTAAGGTTGTTCAATCTTATAGAAAATCGATCGGTTCAGTGAATAATGAATATACATTGTAGTTGCCATACTGTATGCGCTCTTTCTAACTGTAAATAAACAAATGGAAATTAGGACTTTTCAGCGAGATAAGTCTGTAGATGGTCAAGCAAACAGAATGATGATTTTTCCATTTCAAACCAGTCACATCCAGGATAACTAATATTCAAGGCCAGGGCTGCTCAACTTTTGAAGATCGAAAGCCACTTAAGTGATTTGGTAATGGGGCACTGCCAACAAGAAAATTACATATCTTTATCTTTATATACATTTTTTATTTTGAATAGGACAATGATCAGTTTCCTCCTGCAGTCACTGAATGCTAGTGGGAGAGAGAAGCGGAGAAGCCAGAATTCAATGGTTGAAAAAGGAAAATGGGGAGAATTGGTTCCTGTATATGCCACCCCGTCAGCCCTCCAGTCCAAGTGTAAATCAGAATGGGGCAGGGAGGCCACAAGGGCCTCCTGGAGCATGGCGCGGGGTCAGCATTGGGACCCCTGACGCTACACCAGTGGTTGGGAGGGGTGTGGTAAAAACACATATCAATTATATGGTTTTACTGCCCCTCAAACCACAAATCTAAGCAAGCCCTTACTGCCCTGAGCACCCTATAAGGCTGCTTTCACACTGAGGCACTGCAGTTTACCCGCACCGTGGGTACAGCACAGTGCTCCTGCAGCTTACCTGTTGGATAGCTTTGCTTTGCCACAGGAGTTTTGGTGCACTTCCAGAAAGTGGACCAAACACAGAGGATGTTATAGAAGTCTATGCCTCAGTGCAGCTAACTCACAGGAAGTCCGCAGGTGCACTGCGCTGCACCTGTGGATCAGTGTGAAAGCAGCCTGAAAACTCTTTTATAAAAGTACCTATATGCCTACTGCAAATGTACAGTGGATGTGATGTTTTATGCACTGTCCTTTTCCAGCTTCTCTAAGCATCGCTCTCCTGGCTGCTAGAAAGGTCCCAGCTGAAGTGTACTTGGTAGCCCGTGCTACAGAGGAAACATCGGCTTATGCGGCTCCTGCTCCCTCTGCAGCTGCTTGCTTCCTCCGCTGCTGGCGGTAATTCCATGCACTCTGATGCTGTAGCATAGCGGGTCGGCAACCCGTTGATCGTGGTCTGGGCATCCTAGAGCATGAGGTTGCAGGCCACTTTAGAAGTCTCCGCAGGCCACATGTGATACGCAGACCATGGGATGAATATCCCTGTTCTAGGCCAATGAATTGGTAGTTCTAAAAATGTATCCCTATTTAACATACTAAGAACGGAAATTAGTTACAAAGAAAGTTTGCGAGCACTGAACTTATTATCTCTGGAGAAGAGACGCTTGAGAGGGGATATGATTACAATTTACAAATACCATACTGGTGACCCCACAATAGGGATAAAACTTTTTAGGCGGAAGGGAGTTTAACAAGACACGTGGCCACTCATTAAAATGAGAAGAAAAGAGGTTTAACCTTAAACTACGTAGAGGGTTCTTTACTGTAAGAGCGGCAAGGATGTGCAATTCCTTTCCACAGGTGGTGATCTCAGTGGGGGCATCGATAGTTTCAAAAAACTATTAGATAAGCACCTAAATGACAACATACAGGGATATACAATGTAATACTGACATATAATCACACACATAGGTTGTACTTGATGGACTTGTGTCTTTTTTTAACCTCACCCACTATGTAACTATGTAACGCAGAGTCGAGCCTGGACCTTCTTTATGGCAAATTTTATAATAAACATTACTTATTTTTTTTAGAGCAAAAAGTATAATTATCGTATTTATCGGCATATAACACGCACCTTCATTTTAGGAGGGAAGTTTCAAGAAAAAAAATTAAATAGAGAACTTTGAAGCAAAATAAGGGTCAGTGCCCATCAATGCAGCCTCACTATTGCCCATCTGCAGGTTCACCAATGCCCATCTGCAGGCTGATCAATGCCGTCTGCAGCCTCACAATTGCCCATCAATGCAGCTTGATCAATGCCCATATGCTGCCTTACCATTGCCATGAATGCAGCCTGACCAATGCCCATCTGCATCCTCACCTCAGATTACTGCTGCCTCGGAGGGGACAGGTAGGTGGGGCGGGACGAGTGCCGTCATATTACATACAGTGAGAATCTCCTGTTTACTCAGCAGCCTCTTTAAAACGGTCCCGCCTCCTGGACCGGCTTCTATGATAGACAGAACTCTGGTTCAATGCTGGCCCAGGAGACGGGACTTCCTATTACAGAGGCCGCTGAGTAAACATGAGATTCTCGCTGTATTTAATCTGACAGCGCTCATCCCACCCCCCTCCCCGTTCCCTCCGAGGCAGCCCAAATTGCAGTATCGGCATATAACACGCGCACACTATTTGCACCCAATTTTTAGGGTGGAAAAATGCATGTTATACACCAATAAATACAGTCATTCACTCAACTTTGCTTCAACCATGTCTAACGCTATTTATGATTTTCTGTGCTTTATAAACAAAATATTGAAGATAATAAAATAGAAATTCTTTCTATTCATATGTTTTTCCAGCTCAGCCCGCAAACTATTGGCAGCTGTACCATGTGTCTCTAGTCGCAAGCACAAAGTTCCGCGTTGTCTTTGAAGGAGTAAAAGGAAATGGAAACTCCAATGGAGGTTTTTCGATTGATGATATTAATTTATCCGAGGCTAAATGCCCACATTTTATTTGGCACATCCAAAACTTTGAAAACCAGCTCAATAATGTAACTCTTAGACTTTACAGTCCTCCCTTTTATTCCAAAGATGGGTATGCTTTCCAGGTGCAGCTTAGAGCTACTGCCTCTCCTGATAAGTTCCATGACCTGGCAATATATTTTCATCTTATTTCTGGAGAGAATGACAACAAATTGCAGTGGCCATGTTCCCTAAGACAGGCATCCATGACACTGATGGATCAAAATCCAGATATTCGGAAGCGTATGAACAATCTAAGGAGCATTACCACAGATCCCTACCAACTAACAGGTAAGTCAAATAAATCTGTGTTTGCAATGTATGTTTTTATTATTAATTCATATGTTTCCTTATTTTTAAAACTGCATTTGTTGTGATGAGTTTGTAAAGATATCAAAACCACTATGCTTTAGACAAGTAAATATAAAGATATAGGCCCGGATTCAGAAAGAATCGCGTATCTTTAGGCGGGCGTAGCGCATCTCATATACGCTATGCCGCCGTAACTTAGAGAGGCGAGTACCGTATTCAGAAAGAACTTGTGCCCTAAGTTACGGCGGCGTAAATGGGCTGGCGTAAGCCCGCGTAATTCAAAGTAGGCTGGTAGGGGGCGTGTTGTATGGAAATGAATCGTGACCCCATGTAAATGACGCGCCTAACGAACGGCGCATGCGCGTGCATGCTCAGTATCACGTCGAATTTTCTCCCTAAATTACGCCGGCTCAATGCTTAGTCGACGTGAATGTAACCTACGCCCATCCCCATTCACGTACGACTTACGCAACCGACGTAAAATGCGACGCTGTTCCGACATTCATACCTTAACATGACTGACCCCTGCTTTATGAGGGGTAAAGTTACGCCGGTCGTACGCCTTACGTAAACAGCGTATTTTAATACGCCGGGCGCAAGTACGTTCCTGAATCGCGTATCTAGCTCATTTGCATATTCGACGTGGAAATATACGGAAGCGGCCAGCGTAAATATGCACCCAAGATACGACGGCGTACTAATGCCGCGTACACACCATCACTTTATGAGATGAAAAAAAATGAAATTTTTAAAAACGTCAATTTAAATGACCGTGTGTGGGGGAAAACGTTGTTTTATGTCTTGAGAAAAACGACACAAAATGTGTCGTTTTTCAAAACGTCGGTTTTTGTTTCACAGAAATTGACCGTGTGTAGCAAAAAACGACGTTTAAAAATGTCGGCCGGCTGAAGACAGATTTCAGGCGTATCTAGGTTCAAGAATACCGCGCATAGATACGACGGCGCATCTTTTAACTTATGCGGCGTATCTATAGATACAGATAAAACCTTTCTGAATCCGGGCCATACTGTATTGGCTGTAATGAAATCAGAACACAGGTTATTGTTTTATTTTTATTTTTTTAGATAATGGATTTTTTTGGGATAAACCTGAGATAGTAGGAACCAATGCTTCCTTCTCTAATGGAACGCAGTTTTTCCGTGGACCTGGATATGGAACATCAGCATATATCACACATGACAGGGTACATAGCAGAGATTTTCTAAAAGGGGGTGATGCATTCCTTCTTATAACAGTAGAAGGTAAGTGACATTGTGAAACATTAAGTGGGTATTTATTAAAAAAAAAAATGAAAATATCAAGGATGATGGAAAGAGGGTTTGATATGCACATACGTATTTGTTCTACTCCTCCAACAACAAAATGACCTGATTTTCATGCTCATTTGAAGTCTTCTTGGTATCAGGAGTTGAGGAAACAGGAGACTTGTTATCAAAGTGTAAATTCAACATCCAACATGATGGATGGCGACAGCCACAACGTTCAGCAAAATGTTATACACATTGACCTGAATCAGAGCCACCTTTACTTTTCCACAAGATGACAAGTTTAGATATAATATGGTTCATAATCAAGATCCTGTGGGCAAGCAAAATCTGGTGTTTTAAGCCTCAAATACCACGTAATGCTCAGTTCTCCCCTCCGCTCTGAGCAGAGATACATGACTGTCAGTCACTGGCTCTCTGCTCTCCCTCCACAGCTTACTGTGCTTTGGTGGGGGTGGGAGCAGCTGGCTCAGGCTCTCAGCGGATCACTGAGAGGCTGAGACAGATGTTGGTCCAGGCTTCTGGGTGCATCACGACCATATGGTCTGGATTTTTTTCATAGCCTGGACCGGCTCTGTGATGTTATCCAACAGCGGGCTGCAGGAGTGCAGAAGTAAGTGCACTCCTGTGACCTACAGGAGAAGTATAAAAACAACTACACATACTTACCTATCATCTGCAGCATCGGTTCGATGCTGCAGCTATCCCCCCGCCGGCTCTAAGCCAGAGAACTGAGTGATCACATGGCCGCTGACAGCTCTAGGGATATACAGTGCCTTGAAAAAGTACTCAGACCCCTTGAAATTTTCCAAATTTTGTCATGTTACAACCAAAAACGTAAATGTATTTTATTAGGATTGTATGTAAAAGACCAACACAAAGTGGCACATAATTGTGAAGTGAAAGGAAAATGATAAATGTTTTTTTATTTTATTTTTACAAATAAATACCTGAAAAATGTGCAGTGCATTTGTATTCAACTTTGTAGAACCACCTTTTGCGGCAATTACAGCTGAAAGTCTTTTTGGGGATGTCTCTACCAGCTTTGCACATCTAGAGAGTGACATTTTTGCCCATTTCTTCTTTGCAAAACAGCTCAAGCTCTATCAGACTGAATGAAGAGCATCTGTAAACAGCAATTTCTCCTACGCCTTCCAGGACGGCACACCAGAGAGATAAGGGCTCCTCCCACAGGAAACACAATCAATTGACAAGTTTGTTATAAGTTCCCACCCCTCCCCTTGCTCCTCAGTATTTTGATTGTGTTTCTCCCGAACACAGCGGCACGTTTGTTGTTTTACATTACCTGGAGACGGTGAAGTCGAAGGGTACCCCTGTTGAGGCAGGTTCAGGGAGGCCGGGGAGAGCTGAACTGACCTGTTGGCTTCGGTCGCTCACAGGTCGCCACAAAGACAGGCATGGACGCTCTGAGCTGTGGTGAAAAAGCCATCGTCCCTCTGCACAAAAATCCGCCACGCTGCTAACTCTTCTTCCTGGGGGGGTTTGCAGAGGAGCATTGCGCTCCAGACCTCGTTCGGAGGTACAGGAAGCGCGTCACCGGAGAGTGGGCGTTCCCTACAGGCAACCCGGAAGTGACGCCTCGGCGTGGAGAGCAGCGTGGAGCGGTGGGGTCGGCGGCGGATAAACCCTGCGAACAGGTACCGGCAAGCCAAGGACCCAGTCAACCTCCTCATGATGGAAGAGGAAGGGAAGACTAGCGCTGCGGCTACCAAATCCAGATCGGGGGTCGGTGAGTACAGTCCCTCCTGGAAAGGGAGAAAAGGGGAGAGTGAGAGTTCCTGAGTCGCAGGATGCAGCTGGTAACGGCTGCCTTCCTCGTTCTCTCTCTCTTTTCTCCCTAGTACAGCCTGCAGCTCTGAAGTGGGAAGAAATAACATGGTTGTTTTTTATTATGTTCCCTCTCTAACAGAATCTCCCGGTGAAACCCAGGGGGCCTCTGCTCAATCCTCAGCATCTGCTAGTGGTAGTTCCTCTAGAAAATGTGGAAACTGTAAAGATAAACTCCCAAAATCCTATACCAAACCCTTCTGCCACAAATGTATTAACCAGTTGGCTGGGAAGGAGGCAGCTGCTATGATGAAAGATTTTCTCTTGTCAATGCAGTCTGAAATGTTGGCCACGGTTAGAGCTCTCAGGGAGACAGCTACACAAGCAGCCACAGGCCCTAGCACAGAGGAACCGGCCCCTAGAGAGACTTTGATTTCTCAGGGAAGGCTAGTTGCAGGACCCAGTACCCCTTTCCTATCCTCTCAGGTCTTTTCTCATGATCTGGAGGAAGAGGAAAGTGAGGTCATGAGCCAGGTCACTAGACATAGCTCAGAGGGTGAGGAGGATAGAGACTCAGTCATGTCTCAGGAAGAAGGAAAATTGAAAAGATTCCTCTTCTCAGCAGAGGACGTGGACAGTCTCCTTCAGGCAATCTATGCCACTGAAGAGATTCCAGAGGTTCCTAAAACGACCTCTGCACAGGATAAGGTGTATAGGGGACTCAGTGAAATACAGGATAGAGTCTTCCCTCTCCACCAATCTCTAAAAGAAATAATCCTACAAGAATGGAAATATCCAGAAAGGAGACTAACCACTCAGAAAACCTGGAAACGGAAGTACCCGTTCACCCAATCAGTTGGGGAAGCTTTCTTTAAACTTCCAAAACTGGATGCGGCCCTGTCTCAGGTCACTAAACTGTCAGACCTCTCATTTGAAGATGCTGGCAGTATTAAAGATCTAATGGATCGCAGGGCCGAATCACTCCTAAGAAAAGCATGGGAGGCTAACACAGCTTCTATGGCCCCAGCATTAGCTGCGACCTGTGTAGCCAGGAATGCAGACCTATGGGTAGAGAAACTGGCAGAACACCTCGGCCAGTTTACAGAGTCAGAGGAAATCTTGGGGTCTCTATCTTTGATAGGAAAAGCTGTCGCATACTTGGCTGATGCCGCTTTGGAAACTGCCAAAGCTTCAGCCAAAACAGCGGCCTTGATTAACTCGTCCAGGCGAGCTATCTGGGTTAAAGCCTGGGATGGGGATGTCACATCAAAGGGAAAACTGTGTGGACTCCCTTTCCAGGGTTCACTTCTGTTTGGCCAAGGATTGGATGATGTCCTAGCTAGGTCTTCAGAAAAGGGAAAGAAATTCCCTGTGAAACCTAAGAAAGATGGGTTTAAGAAGACTTTTCGAGGCCCCCAGGGGCAAAACAAGCAGAGATATAAAAGAGAACCCAATAGGCGCTGGTTTTATGGCAAAGGGAACAAAAAGAATAACTTACTCTTTCCCTCCGCCAAGGCTGAGGCTAAACAAACCAAGTGACGCCAAGGTCAAGGTAGGGGGGAGGCTGTCCCAGTTTGTACAACAGTGGGAAAATATTTCAGACAGTCCCTACATACACAAGCTTATAAGGGATGGGTTCCGCCTGGAATTTGTCACCTTTCCCCCCCCTATGATCACCCTCACGCAGCTCCCCAAGGATACCCTAAAAAGAAGGGCCCTCCTGGAGGGGATTCAGGAATTGGTAGAGCAACTAGTAATAACACCAGTGCCAGTAGAACAGCAATACCGGGGGTTCTATTCCCACGTGTTTTTGGTTCAGAAACCATCAGGAAAATTCCGCCTGATAGTAAACCTAAAAAAAAAAACTAAACGGATTTTTAGAACAAAAGAAATTCTCCATGGAGAGTATTTACTCAGTAAGAAAGAACCTCATGAAGGAAACCTACATGACAACCATAGACCTCAAGGACGCCTATTTGCACGTGCCAATTCACGTGGACCATCAGGCCTTTTTGAGGTTTGCGGTGGTGGTAGGGGAGGAAATTTTTCATTGGCAGTTCAGGGCACTACCCTTCGGCCTAACCTCCAGCCCCAGAATCTTTACAAAAATTCTGGCAGAGGCAGTAGCATTCCTACATCTTCAAGGAATATGCCTTATACCATACCTGGACGATCTACTGATCTCCGGTCAGACAGAGTCACAGGTTCAGAGGGATACCAACAGGGTGATGGAGTTTGTAGAAAGCCTAGGCTGGATTATCAATTTAGAGAAATCTTCCCTCATACCAGAACAGGTAAAAAATTTCCTGGGCTACACTATAGACTCCAGGCTCCAGACGCTTTTCCTGCCAGAGGAAAAAATAAAAAAATTTAGTGTCAGGAGCAGAGAATCTGGTGAGATTCCCCAGACTTCCCAGGAGGTCAGTTATGAGAGTGCTAGGCTTAATGTCGGCATCCATACCAGCAGTAGTCTGGTCCCAATTACATGCAAGGATGCTCCATTTTTTCTTTCTGTCCTCTTGGGACAAGAAGAAGGAATCCCTGGATCAGGAGATTGTACTCACCCCTCAGGTCCTCTCATCCCTAGAGTGGTGGACCAGTCACCAAAACCTAAGGAAAGGTCGACCTTGGGCACAATGGGATCCGGTAAAATTGACTACGGATGCCAGCACATGGGGGTGGGGTGCCCACTTGGGAAAGAAAAAAGCCCAAGGAAGATGGTGCTACCTCCTGGCTCATCAATCTTCCAATACCAGGGAGCTCAGAGCAGTAGGAGAAGCTCTGAAGGCCTTCCAACAAGATGTCACAGACAGGGAGGTCCAGGTGAGCTCAGACAACGCTACAGTAGTGGCCTACCTGAATCACCAAGGCGGTACCAGATCCGGTCCCCTATTAGAACTAACCATAAAAATCCTGGGTTGGGCAGAGAAGCATGTCACCTCCATCTCAGCCATACATATAAAGGGGACAGACAACATAGAAGCGGACTTCCTCAGTCACCAACAATTAAGACAGGGGGAATGGGAATTGAGTCCCGAGGTCTTTCAGGCCTTAGTTCTTCAGTTTGGCGAACCAGACATAGATCTGTTCGCGAACCGGAAGAACAGGAAAGTGAACAGGTACTTCTCAGCCTCGGTAGAACGGGATTCAGAGGGCCTGGATGCGCTGTCCCAGAACTGGCATTTCAAAATGGCCTACGCTTTCCCACCCCTGGCGCTAATTCCGCGGGTACTCCAGAAAGTCAGCAAGTCCCCCGGTCTGGTCCTCCTTATTGCCCCATGGTGGCCAAGGAGGACATGGTTTGCGAACCTGAGGTTCATGTCAGTAGCAGAGCCTCTGAGACTCCCAGCCAGGACAGATCTTCTCAGACAAGGTCCAGTGTTTCACTCGAGACCAGAGTTCTTTCAGCTAACAGCCTGGTTAGTGAGCGCCAGATTCTGAAACAAAAAGGTTGTTCAGAAAAGGTGATTGATACTCTCCTTACAAGTAGAAAGCCGGTCACTAGAAAGATCTACTCAAAGATATGGAGAACCTTCCAGACCTGGAGTAGAAAAAGACAAAAGTCTTCCCAGTCGGTTCCGGTTATCCTGGATTTTCTCCAGGATGGAGCGGACGCTGGGCTTAAGGTTAGCACCCTGCGAGTACAGGTAGCGGCCCTCTCGGTGTACCTGGATAAAAGATTAGCGAAGGACGACCTAGTTAAGAGATTCTTACTAGCTAGGGAAAGAATGTCCCCCGTCCTTAAAAGCTTCTGTCCACCATGGGACCTTACTAGGGTATTAGAGTCATTATCTATGCCTCCTTTTGAACCTTTAGAGAAAGTTTCCCTTAGGTTCCTTACGTTAAAATTAACTTTTTTGTTGGCTATTACTACAGCCAGGAGGGTAGGAGATCTGCAAGCTCTGTCTATGAAAGAGCCTTTTCTTAGGGTGCAACCAGACAGGGTCACTCTTAGGGCAGATCCCTTATACCTACCTAAAGTAGCATCCTTACTCAACAGGACGCAAGAAATGATATTGCCGTCCTTTTGTTCAGAACCAAAGAACGAGAAGGAGTTTAAGTTCCACTGTTTGGATGTAAGAAGATGTCTTCTTATATATTTAGATAGAACCAAAAGTTTCAGGAAATCTAACCATCTCCTAATCCTCTATGGTGGGGTCAGGAAGGGATTACAGGCCTCAAGGCCATCAGTCTCAAAATGGATTAGAGAAGCTATTACAGAGGCTTATCAGTGTGCAGGAGAACCAGCTCCACTTAATATCAAAGCTCATTCAACCAGATCTCTGGCGACATCTTGGGCGGAGAGAGCAGGTGCCTCCTGGGACCAGATCCGTACTGCGGCTACCTGGTCAAGTCATCACACCTTCCTGAAACACTACCGTGTAGAATTGTTGTCACAGCAAGACCTGGCTTTCGGTCGGAAGGTCCTCCAAGCTGTGGTCCCACCCTGAGGTAGGCCTGAGGTCCTTTCATATCCTCTCTGGTGTGCCGTCCTGGAAGGCGTAGGAGAAAACCTACGTTAGATCTACCGGTAACGGTATTTCTACGAGCCTTCCAGGACGGCAGGCCTACTACCCACCCTATGTGAAGAAAGGTAAGCTATATGCTAAATGGTAAGTACCGATGGGGTGCCCCTTGTGAACCAGTTCAAGATTACTTTATTAAATACTGAGGAGCAAGGGGAGGGGTGGGAACTTATAACAAACTTGTCAATTGATTGTGTTTCCTGTGGGAGGAGCCCTTATCTCTCTGGTGTGCCGTCCTGGAAGGCTCGTAGAAATACCGTTACCGGTAGATCTAACGTAGGTTTTTCAAGTCTTGGCACAGATTCTCAGTTGGATTTAGGTCTGGATTTTGACTGGAGCAATCTAACACATGAATTTGCTTTGATCCAAACCATTCCATTGTAGCTCTGGCTGTATGTTTAGGGTTGTTGTCCTGCTGGAAGGTAAATCTCCGCCCCAGTCTCAAGTCTTTTGCAGACTCTAACAGGTTTTCTTCTAAGATTGCCCTGTATTTGGCTCCATACATATTTACATTAACTCTGACCTGCTTCCCTGTTCCTGCTGTAGAAAAGCATCCCCACAACATAACACTGCCACCACCATGTTTCACGGTGGGGGTGGTGTGTTCAGGGTGATGTGCAGTGTTAGTTTCCCGCCACACATAGCATTTTGTTTTTAGGTCAAAAAGTTAAATTTTGGTCTCATCTGACCATCTTCTTCCACATGTTTACTGTATCCCCCACATGGCTTCTCGCAAGCTGCAAAAGGACTTCTTATGGCTTTCTTCTTGCCACTCTTCCATAAAGGCCAGATTTGTGGAGTGCATGACTAATAGTTGTCCATTTATCATTTTCCTTCCACTTCACAACTATGTGCCACTTTGTGTTGTTCTATCACATAAAATCCAAATAAAATATATTTACCTTTTTTGGTTGTAACATGACAATATTGAAATTTCAATGGGCGTATGAATACTTTTTCAAGGCACTGTATCCCCTCTCCTTATCCTGGTGACACTGGTCAGTGGGAACTCATAGTAAGGTAACACCTCCCCAGCAAGAACACGGACCAAAAATAAAACCCTGACAGAACTTCAAACCCTCTCCCTATCAAAAACTAGAAATCAAAAGTTTTTCTTGCAGTTACACCTTAAAATTAGACAGATATAGACATCTATATAACATGGTTCATTGTGCATTTGGTCAGAGCAATCTAAAGTTTCTGCCTTTAAAAATGATTCCTTGGTTTTGAAAATAAAAATAACCATTTTTTTTTGGCATTAAAGACCGGGAATAGGAAGGTGAGGTGTTCAACAGTCCTACGGGATGGAGAGCACTGGAATGTTCTCACCAGCTGCATGATGCTCATTCATAGTCCAGGGGTATAGTGACTGAAGCCTTAACCCTCCTCTTATGTTATCTTTCTGTTACTATCAATGATGTTAACGGGTCGATTTTGACCCGTGTCTTAAATCAGCCATAAAATACCCTCTGAACAATTATTTATCATCCAATTTGTTTTTTACCTCTTGGTTACCTTGTTAGGCTTCTTTATCCTTGAAAAGATTGGTTTTAATATTTTTGGTGTGACCCCTTAGACCTTTCTTTTGATAGCATACCTCTCATTTTCAAATTTAAAAAATGGTAAAATAATCCTCAGCAACTCTGAAATGTATTGGTCCTATGTTTCTTTACTTTATTTAGAGAAGCAGACAAGCAGGCAAAGAGAAAGGCCCCTCCCTAACTACAGCTCACAGGGTTGAGAGGTGATTGGCTGTCAGTGTTACTAAGCAGAGAGAGTGTTTATGATTTCAGTTTTGGCACTTATTGGTGTCCTATAATCCTATATTATAACTGGGTCAGAATTGACCCTAACACCATAAACGTCTTAATTTTCACCACAGTATTTTATAATTTAGTGAAAAGGATTCTTTTTTTTATTACATTGTTTAAAATGAGGGTCCTGACAAAATAAAAAAATCTTGATGCAATAAACAAATTTATGTGATACTTATAGACATTCAAAACCTGAAAACGGGTCGGTTCTGACCCCAACACAAGAGGAGGGTTAAATTCATAGGCTCTTATAAGTAGCATCATACAAGAAAATGGTAAAACATGCTCCGTGTATTGCAACCATCATAGCATGCAGTTATTGTATAAAAATGTGTTTATCCCAAACCGAAAAGAATACAACAAAAATAACAAGAAATTCTAATAAGCAATAAATAAAAATACTAAATGTTTATTGAAGCATACAATACTTTAAACAGGATGGATACCCTCAGACTAAAAACTTCCACTGTGTATGTAGTGCTACCTCCACAGAAGACACTTGGTTCTCTGTTCTTCTGCCTCGAAAAGAACCTCAGCCTCACTTACATGCCAGGTTAAACAAAAGGATACTGCACTGCTACTGGGAGCACAAATATAGATACCCTGCACACAGCTATGGTTCAGTATCAAAAATGCAAACATCAGACTGGTTAGTGGTAAATCAACTCAATATATTGTCACAGTTGGCAGTAAATACCAGTTTACACAAACATTTGTAATTAAAGGATTAGGTCAGTCAAAGTTCATTGGACAATATGATAAAGGAGAACTCCAGCCTGAGCTTTTTAGGCTGGGCTTCTCCTCTGGGTCACAGGAGTGCAATTAGTTTTGCACTCCTGTGAGCCGTTTTCAGCGGAGAACGGTCTGAAGTCCGCTCTCCGCTGACGTCACTGCCATCAGTAGAGGCCGTGCATTATCCCAACTTCAAAGTCTGGATCCGCCAGCTGCCTTTATTGATGGCAGTCTCAATGAGCCGCTGAGATGGCCGCTCTCTGCCCCTCCACAGCTCAGCGCTCCCATGAGCGTGAAGATACAGAGATGAGAGTCACTGACTGACAGTCAGCAGCTCTCCTCTTGGGGGGATCTGTGGAAACTGAGCCATCATTCCCCGATGCACAGACAGCGGGGGACAGATGCAGCATTGGTCTGATACTGCATCCACCTAGGTAAGTATGAATCTTTAATAAATAAAAAAACTTCTCTTTTAGCTCCCTTTCACATTTGCACAACTTGTCCCATGGTTTTGGACTGCAAAGTAGCATGATAAGTCGTTCCCCATCATTTCCAATGACAAACATTCATATCAGTACGACTTCAAGTCTTTCCGACTTCAAAGTAGTCCCTGCGCTACTTTGTTCTGACTTTGATGCCAATTACACAGGAATTTCCTAAAAAAATCGCTGCAAAATCGCGGCCGTGACTTGCGGCAAAATCTTGGCGACTTTGAAGTCGTGTAGTGTGAAAGGGGCCTTAACTAGGCTATAGCAGCATAGAATGGAGTTCCTTGTAGCTAAATAATCCTGGTAATCCACAAAATCAGCAATAAATAATGGCATTAGAAAACAGAAACAGCATGGATAATCAATACTTTGATAACTCCTCTGTAAACAGTAGGCTCTATCCAGTTTAGAGTGCTCTCTATATGAATGGTAGCAATGAAATGTAAACTCTCTAAAGAGGTACCTCTTACTATGGACAATAGGCAACATTCTTGTGAAACCGCTATCTGGGTGAGCACTCTTTAGCCCTAGTTTTTCAGTTGGCTAATGTTAGGGCCCAGTCTTTATGGTGGTGCACACGAGTACAGTCCTAGTAAAGTCTGCATGCAATATTAATGCTGCTAGTTAGTTAGTCCCAACTCCCTAGGTACTTAGTCTTTGCTAGCAGCAAGGTTAATGGCAACAGTGTTCTCTCACCAGTCCCAGTGATTCAGCAACAGCTGTCTCACTGTTCAAATGTCAGCTTACTTCTGGATCTGCCTCAAGCGACTCAGGTCCTCAGCACATGGCCGCAGACTTATGACAGGTTAATGTGTACACAGGAACAGCACTGTACAGGTCTCTTTGAAGCAAAGAGAAAGTCCAGCTTATGAAAAATACAGTTTTCTATCTTTAAACCTGTTTCACATTGGGAATTGTAGTCCAATCCTACATTAATTTCCATAGTAAAGTTTCTTTCCCAAACTTCATCTCCCATGGCATATCAACAAAGCATGTCATCATGGAACATCCTGAAGCAGGCTCAGGCTGGCCATAGGGCACACCCGGTGGGCTGGGGTCTCCAGACTGCATGTCCTGGTAAAAGTGGCCTGTTGGTAATGAGGCCGAGCGATGGGATGTGGCGGCCCAGACGGGTCTGATGCAGGCTGCAGTTGCCACTCGCCTTCCTCTGTGCAGCAATGCCTGTCTCTCACTTGTTGGCAGGAGCTGTGGTATAGGGGGTCTGCACTGTGGGGGGCACTGTAATCATTGTGGTGCCCCTTTGCAGTGCGGTCCCCTTTGTGTCACAGTGCCCCTTTGCGGGGTTCAGTGGGTGTCCTGTCGCCAGCCGCCCCTGCAGGCAAGGGTTTACATACTCTTTCATTCATTTTTTTTCTACCAGATGTAACTCATCTAAATACAACTCAGCCAGCTGCTCCGTCTACTACTACTAGACCAACCACAACAGGAACAGAAACAACAACTACCACAATAACACCAGGAACAACTACCACCACAAGAGCACCAGGAACAACCACCACCACAAAAGGAACAGCAACAACCACCACCACAACACCGGGAACAGGAACAACCACCACCACAACACCAGGAACAACCACCACTACAACAGATAGTTTCTGTGCAAATGATACCTGTGACAATGATGGCATCTGTATTACTGAGAATAACAAGCCAGTCTGCAGGTAAAACTGAGCTAAGAAATAGGCTGAATATCAATTCAATTCCCTAGTCTCTACCCACTTACACGAGATCTCATTAACAGTATTATTCTCTCACAGTTGGATTTCACCTTTCACTTTACACAAGGACACACATCACGGAAGTAATTATTGTAGCATTTGGGATTAAGGGGGAGTTCTGCTGGGGATATCTTGCCATTGAAACCCCTAGAAGTAGACAGCAACTACTTAGGTTGTCATCACCTATAAAAATTGAATCAACACTGATTAAAGTGGTATTAAAGGTTAGGCTTTTAAAAAAACAAACATGTCATACGTACCTGTTCTGTACAGCGGTTTTGCACAAAGCATCCCCGATCCTGTTCTTTTCAGGGTCCCCCTCCGATGCTCCTCACTCCTCCCCCTTGACCAGTGTCCCCAGTAGTAAGCTGCTTTTTATGACCGCACTGGCATGTGCTCACTCCCAGGCCCTGCTCTATGTATCCATAAGACACATAGAGCCGTAGCTCGGCCCCACCCCCACTCTCTCTCCTCATTGGCTTACTGGCTGTGATTAACATTAGCCATTATCTACCACTGCTGTCTCAGCCAATGAGTAGAGGGACTCCTGTGACAGCTAAGGCTCTTGTGCCCATCACTGGATTAAGAGGGAACTCAGGTGAGTCTTAGGAGGGGGCTGTTGGGGGAGCAGCACACAGAAGGTTTTTTATCTTCATGCATAAAGGTAAAAAACCTTAAACCTTTACAACCACTTTAATCTATTTGTAAGGCTGGGTTCACACTACTACACTACTTTCATCCTACTTTGCTCTGCTACATTGGTCCTACATTTATCCTACATTGGTCCTACATCCATCCTACTTTCATGAACAGGATACTACTTTGGTCTGACTTCAATGATATTCAATGGGCCTGAAGTAGGATCAATGTAGGACCAAAAGTAGTACAGGGAGCATTTTCAAAGTCGGACCGACTTGTGTAGGACACTACAAGACGCTCTCATAGGGAAACATTGAACACAGAGCAAAGTAGGATGAAAGTAGTGTAGTAGTGTGAACCCAGCCTTAAGCAGTGAAGTTTACTTTCACCAGACATTCTCTGCATATAAATCAATTACTGTCATTTAAAACTCATGGACCTGGAGGATTCACCTGAAGAGAATGTTTGCTGAATGTCTGATTCGCTGTTTTATAAACATGCCTATGGGGGTTATTTACGAAAGGCAAATCCACTTTGCACTACAAGTGCAAAGTGCACTTGAAATTGTACTGAAAGTGCACTTAGAAGTGCAGTCGCTGTAAATCTGAAATGAGGGGAAGCTCTGCTGATTTTATCATCCAATCATGTACAAGCAAAAATGCTGTTTCTTATTTTCCTTGCATGTCCCCCACAGATCTACAGCTAATGCACTTCAGTGTACTTTCAAGTGCGCTTGTAGTGCAAAGTGGATTTGCCTTTCGTAAATAACCCCCAATGTGTCCCAGCTGTGTAGATATACTGTGAACAGGTCACCATCTTTATTAACCACACAAACTTCCTGCTCCTACGCTCTTAAAGCTTTTAAAGTAGAAATGGCATAATTATTATTTTTTTAAAAGCAATACACAGAATTTAAAGTATTTATAAACCCAAAAATGTAATATTTTGCAGTTTACCAATCATTAGATGTGGTGGCTGCATTTGTTTTGTCTTTTTCCCCTCTGTTTTCACCTGGTGATTCAGCCAGTTATACACCTCCTCCCATTCTACTTCAAAACTTAGTACATTATAAATTACAAGTCATTCAGGTGTCTAGGTAAAGTTTTGGTGTGTTCCGAACTCCACCAAGTTCTACTCTGCAGTTCATGAGTGTGGGAGTTGTTTTCTGGGCTTCCAAATGTTTGTGGCTTTGTGGAAAGGACTTGTACTAATAGCTTTGTATGAAGAATCTTCTTCCAAAATTGAGAAAATCCTTTAGCCTTCTGAATCGAATGTGTTATGCAGCAAGGGCCTCTGTCTCTTAGGTGGGTCTTATCCATGCAAGATGCTTCCAGAAATACCAGGGCACTGTTGGCTCTCCTGGATGCTGCAGATACATTTCTGGAGGCTGCACACAGGGTTTAGGCGTTATCCTTGCCATTATGTTTCAGTAGTGCAGAAAGGCTGTTAACAGGCCACCATTTATTTATCACACAAGTGTCCTCCTCCAACTATCTCCTCAAGCTTCTAAAGAAGAAATGCCATCACATTTTCTTAAAATGGTAATACACAGAACTTAAACACACAACATGAGCACCCCTAGCAGCTTCTAATGACAGGACGTCATATGACGTCCTGTCAGAACAACAGGGGATTCCGCCCGCCGTCATTTGACGGCGTGCGGTTGTAAGGAGGTTAAAGGAACCTATTTTGAAAATAAAAAAACAAACCTTACAACCCCTTTTAAGTCCTTATCAGTATACTTGTTTTTAGATCAGGCAATCAAACTATTGCAGCAAAAGAGTCACTATCAGACCATGCAAAATGCATTTTTAGACAAAGTGGTCAGCAATAGCACCTTTCATGTTTCTTTTATGAACTGTTTTAATGGGTCATGAGTACCAGCGTATCAAACCATTTCTGTTGCCAGCATTAGGGTAGCACAAATAACAATTCTACCATCTATGAGACAACTTTAGGTAACATAGGTGTGCACTGCCTATTGCATTAAGGTGTGCACCCCAAAGCTCAAACACATTTGAATGCCACCTGCTGTGACAGGAAGGAGGTTCTTGTGGTGGGAGGCAGTTGATTAGGAGCATATTGCGTTACACCCTAAATATGGGTGTAATTTGTTCCTAAAGTTGAACCTAGCCTTTGATATAATGGGGGCATTTATACTGGTCACTGTACCCCAACCACCCACCTGGTGCCGCCCCTGGATAATGCTAATGCGGTAATTACTAATTGGGGTGTGCCCAGGCACATCCGGCACACCTGTGTTAGGTAACTTCATCTACCTCCCATTAACAGCTTTAGGTAACTTCATATCATCGGGTTCCACGCTGAGCTTTCAGCAGCGGTTGCAAAAGAGGCAACCGACAATGGAAGCTCCATAGTAAGTCTATGAGTAACGTCACTTCCCAGGCATTTCCCAGCTGTTGTTGGTTGGCTCCTGCACAGAGCTTCCGCCGCTGGAGACCGGACCGGAGCGGCTTAAAAAAAAAAAATTGTAGTTGTAGGCTACATCACATTATCAATATCGCTATTGCATGGTTACTATTATAAAAGCCTTAAAACTCAATCGAATTTTGGTTTAAAAGTGAAGTATCGGTTTAAGGAATAATAAAATTGCTAACCTAGGTGGATGCAGCATCAATCTAATGCTGCATCTGTCCCCCATGACTTCTAAAACTGAGAACTGAGTGATCAAAGACCACTGATCGCTTAGTTCTCAGCTTTCAGTGAGCAGAGAGACGGGGATTGTTAGTCTCTGGCTATCTTCTCTGCCCCTCCAACACTCACTGGAGCATCGGGATGTGCAGGAGACAGAAGCGACTGGCTCAGGCTCTCAGCACCTAAGAGGCTGAGCCAGCTGTCGGTCCAGGCATTTAGGTGGATCCCGACCATATGGTAAGGATCTTTTCAGAGCTTGGAACTCAGTGACATCAGCCAACGGCAGGCTTTAACCCAATTTCGGCAAAAAAAAAAAGTACAGACAAAAAAGCTTTGGCTATACCTCTCCTTTAAATCCATCTAATGCATTTCAGGTGCATCAAAACAGAAACTGTTCATAGTCTTGGTAGTTTTTCTATAGAAGGCTGTCAAAGTCTAAATAGAAAAGCCTGTCCCTTGCCAGCATGCTGCAATAAGGACAATAGCAATCTGTGGAAGCAGTGGTCTTTGCAGAATTGTGACAAAACCCCACCACACCGCCCAACTCCCCTCTAGGTCAGACCTAAAGCTCAGCAATTGCCAAAGTAAATGCTCCCTGCTGATTGGGGAGCTCTAGCTCTGATTCACTAGGTAGGTAGCATGTTTTACAACTTGGAATATATTTAAAGTAGAATTCCAGTCTATTCTTAAAAATGTAGTCTCCCCCCTCCTAACACCTATTCTGACTTACTTGTGTAAGAAAGATGTATATACTTAACTATTTTCAGCCCGCTCCAGTCCAGTCATGTGCTCTCCGTGTCAGCCAGCGGCAGCTGCAGGGGAGAGTAGAGCTACTGTGATAATAACTGGTTACACCTGGGAGCGTCATATCACACATAGGTTTCAATTGCCCATCCATTGATGGTTGTTTCCCCAAATTCCCTGCAGCTGCCACTGGCTCACGAAGGAGTTGGATCACATGACCTAAAAACCTGAACGAGGATATAACCCTTCTTTTATATAAAATAAAATAGGTTGACGATACACTAATAATTTAGTTACAAATTATAACCAAACGACACAGGTAAAATGACCTACATTTGTTTCCTGCACTTGAAACATATATAACACTTTCTGCATTTTCTCCACTTAGGTGTAAAGTTACGAAAGACTGGTGGTATGTGGGAGACAGATGTGAAACCAAAGTTTCCAGCCAAGACACAACGGTGATTGCCGTGGCGTCTTCTGTCACCATATTTGTCGTCATGTTAGGAGTCACACTTGTCACTGCGTACTGCTTGAAGAAGAAGCACAAAAAACAACTTGCAGGGTCTGAAGATTTAGTAAGTGCAAATTGTTGTTTGTCATGTCAAATATTTCCTCTGAAATTTCAACACGTGGAAAAATCATGTTTCATATTGGTAGCAATACCAGAGAAATTAATAGATGGGATTTTAACAACACCAGAAGAAAATTACAACAAAATAAAATACAAAAAGTCTGTTTATACAACATGCTTAAAAACAGATACATATAATAAAATGTAAGTCCCTCATATACATGGGTCATATGTATGGATGCATTGGCACATATATACCCCTATTGACCACATTCACGGAAGTGCGGAATGGCACAACCAACGCGTTTCAACATTAAATGTCTTCCTCAGGGGTATTGCAAAAAGGGTCATTTAAATTTGTAACAGAGGCCAATCCAGATATAGAACACCCCAGGGACTCAGAGAACACCAACCACACTAAGGAGGAGAAAGAGCCGAAGCTCCACTTGTACTGGTCGGGGGTGGTGGATTCGATTAATAAGGCCTTTCAGGCCCAAGTCCCTTTGGATCCCAAGGTCTGTCTTCTTGGGATCACGGAGGGTATCCTGGCAGAGGCTATCCCTAGACAGGCTATAGGCAGGGCTCTGTTCCAGGCCCGCCTGATGATACTAAGACACTGGAAGGACACTGAACCCCCAACAGTGCAGGAATGGATTACACAAATGGGAGTCACTCTTAGATTAGAGAAGGTGGTATATCAGAAACGAGGGTCGAGCAGTAAATATGAAAAGTTATGGGCGAAGTGGCTGGATGTTCCTGGGTTGGCCCCAATAGACTTGGTGTATGACAGACTGTTCTAAGGCCGCTGCCGGCTGAATAGGGGACGCCCTTACGGGCCTCGGAAGGGATAGGGAAGGAATTGTCTCCTGGAATCCTTACAAGGTGTTGGGGATTTGACTGTAATACACTGTTTGGTTTTTATGTGTACTCTCCCATGCAATGTTCAATGTTCTAAAAAGCTCTGGAGAATGTAAACTGTATTTATTTTATACATGCTCAATAAAAGACCTTTGTTTGAGAAAAAAAAAAGGAGGAGAAAGAGAAAATTAAGTTGCCGATATAACCCGTGAATGTAAGAAGTATGAATCTCAAAATGGGTAAGGTAGATCTTGGCAAATGTTAAACCAGGAAGGTAACATGACAGGCCCAAGGCCTAAAGACATCTAAGGGCCTGGTATTAGGTGTGCTACACTTCAGGAAGGATAAGAACAGCCCATTCAGGAAGTCAGTATCCCATGATGCAGCAAAGAATGTCCCATTGGTATTCAACAAAAGCCTGTCACTAAAAATGCCCCAGGTCAGTGTAGTCCCATTAGGTACTACACTAGGACTGGAGGCATTTTTAGTTACCTTTCTGGCTTAACATTTACCTTGCCCATTTTGAGATTCATACCTGTTACATTCCCGGGTCATATCAGCAATGATATCCCTTGAATTTTCTCTCTCTCCTCGGTGCAAGTGGTGTTCCCCGAGTCCCTGTAGTGTTCTATATCTGGATTGGCATCTTTTACCAATTTTAAACTTACCCTTTGTGCAATACCCCCTGAGGAAGACATTTTAAGGTGAAGTGCACTGGGATGCCATTCCACACTTCCATGAATGTGGCCAATAGGGGTATATATGTGCCAAAGTATCCATACTTGTGACCCATGTATATGAGGGACTTACATTTTATTATATGTACCTGTTTTTAAGCATGATGTATAAATAAACTTTTTATGATTTATCGTAATTTTCTTCTGGTACCGTTAAAATCCCATCCATCAATTACTCTGGTATTGCTATGACTGTAGGGATGTGGCATCATCAGAAAAGGGTACCGACATTTATGATATAATTGTGTTGAATGTTTCATATTATGGGCGAGTACCGATGTAGCCAACCTGAAAATATAACAATCCCCACCTGACATCATGTATTATGATTTAGTGCATCTGGTTTAGTTTGCTTAAACTCTCACTGCACTGCCATTTCTATGTAGGGAATGTCTCTACATCCTGGTGTGAGGCAGCTCAAAGCAGCCCAGGGACAACTTTAGGGAGATCAACATCTCACCCTTTACACCAACATTGATGCAATTAACCACTTAAAGACCATACCTTTTTCAGATATTTGTTGTTTACAAGTAACATTTTTAATTTTGTTGCTAGAAAATTACTTAGAACCCCCAATCATTATATATATATTTTAGCATGAAACCCTAGAGTTTTTTTAGGTGCTTTTGGGCAAACAATAGCGCCTGTAACGCACCTGAAAAACACCTCCTCTGCAGCCACAGTGTGAGAGCCTGAGTGCTTTCACACTGGAGCGGTGCGCTTGCAGTACGGGAAAAAAAAAGTCCTGCAAGCAGCATCATTGGAGGGTTGTGGAAGCATTGACTACACCGCTCCTGCCATTGAAATCAATAGCCGGCGCTGCCAAAGCGATTCAGCAGCGGTGCTTCGTGGGCACATTTAACCCTTTTTGAGCGCTAGTGGGGCACTTTTAACCGAAAAGCGCAGTTAAAACAATTGTAAATCGCCACAAAACTAGTTAACACCCCCACCGCCCCAATGTGAAAATAGCCTTACAAGACAGGAAAGTACAATAACCCCCCAATCGACCCCTTTTTGGAAAATAGGCATTCCGAGATATTTAACAAAAGGCATTGTGAGTATTTTGAAGTTGTAATTTTTTCCAACAATTCTTTGCAAAATTAAGATTTGTTTTCCCCCCACAAAATTCATATTACCAAGCTATTTCTCACACACTGTATAGGCATATTTGTAACTTCATCCCAAAACACATTCTGCTACTCCCCCTGAGTCTGGCGATGCCACGTGAGACTTTTACACAGCCTGGCCACATACAGAGACCAAACATGCAAGTAGCATCTCTAGGCATTCTAGGAGCATAAATTACACATATAAATTCTTGACAACCCGACGGTCACGGACATTCCCGGGCGTGCACCCCAGGAGGGAAGCGTGATTCTAGGACGACGTCTATGGACGCCCTCCCAGAACTAGCAGACCGCGCTGTAGCCGTCATTAGGCTATGGCCCAGTCGGCAAGTGGTTAAGAAAAAAAAATCCTGTCTATCTGCCAAAGAACCCTAAGAGACATCAGATGTCGCTTTGGTCAGCCAAAGGCATAGAGCAGAGTGGGGGCTCTATTGCCCTCACTTGACTTTCTGCCTAGCCATGGGCCGCATTGGATCGATTCCGGGTTTACAGATGGCTCAGGTAAGTTTGGAAACCACCAGGAAGCGGTGGGGGGACCTCTGCCACCTCCTATAAAAGTAATATTGTGGCAAAAGAGCACTGGGACCACTTTTACCTTAAAGCCAACTGCAAGAAAATACTGGGGTTATGGCAGCTAGCTGCTGCCATATTAACGGTATTTAACATCAAAATCATGATGTACATTCCCCAGTTAGGCGGTCGCCAAGTGTTCATTCCTGGCATCTGACAGATGGTGAAAATGGAAATTTGTCACTCTAGTTCCATTTTACACTTATAGACATGTTTGATCAACCATGCATTTCATACTTTTGATAGTACAAGTTGTGTGTAGGGGAATGTCCCTCATATCCATATGCTCACATCCAGGGTGATGTATCCCCTCTATACTCCTGATGTCCAACATGCAGCTTGCCATCTCTCTTTCTTTGGGTTGCCATGTCCTGGGTTGGGTCTGCCACTTGTGGTTTTGCAGATGGGCAGTGGCTAGAGAGCATTCCAGCATCTGGCACTGAGGAAACATCTGTAGTATTGTCAGACCAAGTGATCCCCCTCCTACAGTATAGTTGTAGTTGCAGCTGGATGGGAGCTGCACTTTAGGCACTCCATAATTTAAAATTTGACCCCCACTACTCTAAACTGATCACAATGCTCTCTCTCTGGGGGAAAAAAACTATATTCTAGCATGTACTATTATTACTTCCATGGTAAGGGTGCCCATCTGAATTGTTTCAATGAGCCCAACTGGTCAGTTTCTGGTGCATTCTACTTGTTTTCTCATTGAACTGTACATAAGTTTGATTATATGCTAACCTATCTCAAAACTTGTCTTTCAGCAAATTTCCTTGTGAGCCTCTTCCATGATAGATCATCAAGTATATGTTTACTCTAATGGCTTCAGTGAAGAACCAACATTACTGAACTTCAAGCAAATATAAACTGCCACTAATTAGCCTAGTTATGTATTCATTAATCATAAAAAAAATATATTTAAAGTAAACTTTTCATAAAAGGAATATGGATCCTGCCATTTCTGCTTTAGGGTCCATGCACATTGGCTTAAAAATGCTGCTTCTACAGGAGTTTTGTCTGTAAAAGCAGCTCAATGTTATCCTATGTGTTTATGCACATTGAGACATTTAGAGGCATACACTATATTGTCAAAAGTATTGGGGGTGACTGCCTTTACACGCACATGAACTTTAATGGCAACCCAAGTCTTAGTCCGTAGTGTTCAATAATGAGCTGACTCACCCTTTGTGGCTATAACAGCTTCAACTCTTCTGGTAAGGTTGTCCACAAGGTTTAGGAGCATGTCTGGGAATGTTTGACCATTCTTCCAGAAGCGCATTTGTGAGGTCAGGCACTGATGTTGGATGAAAAGGCCTGGCCTGCAGTCTCCACTCTAATTCATCCCAAAGATGTTCTATCGGGTTGAGGTCAGGACTCAGTGCAGACTAGTCAAGTTCCTCCACTCCAAACTTGCTCATCCACAGTATATTGCCAAAAGTATTGGGTCACCCCTTCAAATCATTTTGTGGAGGCGGTATTGTGGTTTTCAGAGGTTGGGCTTGGCCCCCTAGTTTCAGTGAAGGGAACTCTTAAGACATCAGCATACCAAGACATTTTGGACAGGTTCATGCTCCCAACTTTGTGGGAACAGTTTGGGGATGGCCCCTTCCTGTTCCAACATGACTGCGCACCAGTGCACAAAGCAAGGTCCATAAAAACATGGATGAGCGAGTTTGGGGTGAAGGAACTTGCCTGACCTGCATGAAGTCATGACCTCAACCCCATAGAACACCTTTGGGCTGAATTAAGAGTGGAGACTGTGAGACAAGTCTTCCCGTCCAACATCAGTGCCTGATCTCACAAATGCACTTCTGGAAGAATGGTCAAACCTTCCCATATTGGTGTCCCAATACTTTTAACAATATAGTGCAGGGATAGGCAATTAGCGGACCTCCAGCTGTTGCAAAACTACAAGTCCCATCATGCCTCTGTATCTGGGTGTTATGCTTGTGGCTGTCAGAGTCTTGCTATGCCTCATGGGGGCTGCAGTTCTGCAACAGCTGGAGGTCCGCTAATTGCATATCCCTGATATAGTGTATTTTAAGCTCAGCGTTCAGAAACAGAAAAAACATGGAGTTTTCTGTCTGGGGGAAAAAAAACGCTCAATGTTCCTAAAATCCTGTAAGGGCGTTTTTTCCTGCCAAGGGAACACTTTTTTTTTTTCAGTGTACATGGACCCTTACTTTGTGAATACTAGCTGCTTGTCCGTCATGCTAAACCTCTTGCTTTTAAACTTTAGGTTACTGATCCACATTCAGTAAGCAGATGATTACAATTTGATATTTTTTTTTTAAAGGGGGAAGCAAAATAGTCAAATAGCATATGCAGGAGGTCAGCAACCAATTTCCCCATAATTCCTTCAAATACTGCTACTATAAGCCAATGACTACAAATTTGACTAAGGACCCATTCTGATTTATATGTTGTGGTACACACAGTAAAACATGTATTTTAGCACATATTCTTGCAAAGGACCCATGCTGCAGAGCATAACACAAAGCACAAGCCATGTGTTGTGGTGTACTGCATTAAAAAAAAAAAAGCCTATGTGCATGTTTGTCAATTGCCGTGCATTGGGAGCCTATGCATAATTATTGGGTAACCATAAAAGGCAACATTTCTGATTTTTGACTAGGTTTCCTGTTAAAATCACATTTAGGGTTTAACATGGTCACATTCTGCAGCCCCCATCCTTACAACACCCCCTCCCCTTCTTACCTGAATCTCAGGGTTTTCGATCCCTATGGCACCTGTTTTTTTCTTTAATTTTGTTTTCTATGTGTGCCTTTGCCTGTCAAGATTCATCTTCCACTGCAGAGGGTGTTGTAGATATGAATGGCACAAGTGCAGCAACATCACCACACTCGTAACCAAACGTCCAGACTGCCATACAAACTGCAGGAGTCTGTACATTGCTCCAATGCAAATAAATTGTGCATATCCATTGTTTCAGAATTGGTGCATTTATAAAATTAATTTACAAAAAGGTGGAAGATGCATTTAACACAAACCATGATAATGCACAACATAATACATGTTAACACAAGAGACCACAAAAGTGTGAAATCAGCCAGAGACAGCCATCCAAAAGTACCCAAAATCTGCCCTGATGAAGTCCGCATAGGGCATGACAGGAAGTTTGCAATGCACCCTCTTGTTAGTGTGTGGAGACCAGGACCCTTAAAGCGGATGTGCCATGGGAAAACAATATTAAAAGCCAGCAGCTACAAATACTGCAGCTGCTGACTTTTAATATTAGGACACTTACCTGTCCTGGAGTCCAGCGCCGATCGCTCGTCTCTCTGCTGCTCCCCCCGCCATCCACGCTGAGGGAACCAGGAAGTGAAGCGCTGCGGCTTCACTGCCCGGTTCCCTACGGCGCATGCGCGAGTCGCGCTGCGCCCGCAGATTGGCTCCCGCTGTGTGCTGGGAGCCGAGTGTTCCCAGCACACAACGGGGGGCCACGGGATGTGACGGAATGCCCGTCTTTTGCCCGGGCCGGAAGTGGGTGCAAATACCTGTCTTTAGACAGGTATCTGCACCCCCCTCCCCCCTAAAAAGGTGTCAAATGTGACACCGGAGGGGGGGGGGGGAGGGTTCCGATCAGCGGGACTCCACTTTAGGGTGGAGAACCGCTTTAAGGGGAAAGAGGCTTATTATCAGCTGTGCACTTTTAAAATTGAGTCTTCAATTTTTAATAAATGCTGTTGGAAAACTTTTTACACTATGATCTGAGTTTTGGTGGAAGAAATGATAGGACAGAGATGCCCATGTGGAAGAAAAATATATTTTAAATATATTTCAAAAAAATTCTTAATATATTTTTCCCCAATAATATTGTGCCATATATTTGAAATGCTACAATTTTGGCCATATTCAATATATTTGTGAATATATTATTGAATATATTGGGAAATGCATTGTGAAATATGTTGCACATATATTCATAAATGTTAAATGTACTTCTGAATGCATTTAGCAATATATTTATGCAGCCATAAATTAATTGCAATGTGCATTTTGGAATGCATTGTGAATATATTCAGAAATATATTGCTAAATGCATTCAGAAGTACATTTAACATATATTTATGAATACACTCACAATGCATTCCAAAATGCACTTTAGCAATATATTTTTTGTAGCAATAAATATATTGCAAATGCATACAGAAGTACATTTAACATATATTTATGAATATATTTGCATTTCAAAATATATTTCAAATTATATTCACAAATATATTGAAATATATTTTTGAAATATATTGAATATGGCCAAAATTGTAGTATTTCAAATATATGTCAATATATTTGGGAAAAATATATTAAGAATGTTTTTTTAAAATATATTTTAAAAAAACAATGTAAATGTACTTCTGAATGCAAAATAAAAAAACAATACATTCCTATTACATTTTGAAATGCTGTGATTTTATATATTGTATTTTATATATTATAAAACCAGCAAACATTTGGAAATAAAAACAATAACACAGTACAATACACACCACTTTATTATCATGTAAATATACAAAAACTACAACACAGAGAATAGAAAGTGGTGTTAACTGTGGTAAATGACATTAATGACATAAGTTTATTTGTGGTATTCTGATGAGGTTCCTGATGTTTCCCTTCAGGTGATATTTCAACACCGCAATTTTTCTCGTAACAGCGTCACTGATCACAGCTTTTGAAGTCCCAGGAAACTTTTCCAAAGTAGCAGCTTTAAAAAGTAAATGGAAAATATTAGACTTATTAGATTTTCCCTGTGAATCAAAAGCCATATAAGACCCTTTTCACACTGCAGCGCTGCTAAAGCACCACACGTTTTTGCAGTGTTTTTGTAGCACTTTTTTTTAAAAGGGAAAAAGTCCAGTTTTTATGCTCTTTTAAGGTGCTTTGACAGCGCTGCCCATTAAATTCAATAGACAGGTGCGTTTTAGGAGTGTTATTTATAGCGCTCCCAACCCGCCCCAGATGCTGCTTGCAGGACTTTTTATAATGTTCCGCAAGTGCACTGCCCCAGTGTTAAAGTACTCATTGCACTGAAAGGGATGCAGTTTCATGAGCTTTTTAGAGGCTATTTCTAGTGCTAAAACGCCTGAAAACTGCCTCAGTGTGAAAGGGGTCTAACAGATGCAGCTGAGTAAATAAAACGAACAAAATTAAGCATGTATAAAAAACATCAAAATATTGTCGACTTTTCAAAAATCAGTATAAAAATCAACATCTTGCCTACAACTTGTCTTATATAGTTCAGACTACTACAGGCATACCCCACTTTTAAGTACACAATGAGGTTTATTTACTAAAGTTGGAAAGCGCAAAATCAGGCTCACCTCTGCACGGAAACCAATGAGCTTCCAGGTTGTATTACCAGGTTTAATTGAACAAGCTGGGGTTAGAAGCTCATTGGTTTCTTTGCAGAAATGGGCCTAATTTTTCACTTTCCAGCTTTAGTAAATAAACCCCATTGCATACTTAAAAGTGAGGTATACCTATACCAGACTGAGCAAGATATCTCATTTTGACACAGCAGTCAAATTGGCTTACAGTCTACATGTCAAAGCTGATGTTTTCATAGGGTCTAACTGTACCCGCATCTGTCAGCCGCTTGGAGGCACCGCCTTAAAAAGTTTATTTTTATTGAAGTGGTTGTAAAGACACAAGGGTTTTTACCTTCATGTATTCTATGCATGAAGGTAAAAAAAACTTCTGTGTGCAGCAGCCCCCCTATACTTACATGAGCCCCCTCTCGATCCAGCAATGTCCACGAGAGCCTTGTCTCTCCAGGGACTGGCACTGCCGATTGGCTTTCTGTAGTGGTGGGAGCTATTGGCTCCCGATGCGATCAATCACAGTCAGTGAGCCAATTAGGAGATGGGGCCAAGGAGCAGCTCAGTGTGTGAGTGTGTTGAAAAAACAGAGCTGTGGTTCAGGAGCACCGGCATGGGACCTGAGAAGAGAAGGATCTGGGCTGCTCTGTACAAAAAACCCTTACACAGAGCAGGTAAATATGTCATATTTGATATTTACAAATGACCGTTTTAATCTTTCGGGACCAAAAGAAAACCTACCTGTTTAGGCCTTGAGTACAACATTTGACAAGGAGATGAGTTCAACTCTTCAGATGGGACAGAAGGTGATGCACACGATACACCCACAAAGGATGAACTTCTACAATCAATATTTAGTGCTATTAGCTGCGCTCTTGTTGTTTTCAAAGTATCCATTACACCAGGCAAATTTATGGAAATGCATAAAAACTTTTTAAAGCGGGGGTTCACCCTATTAATAATAAAAAAAAATAATGTTTTCTTCTAGCATAACATGAGGCATAGTAGCGCGAGCTACAGTATGCCTGTCTTTATTTTTTTAGTACTCACTGTGTAATCGTAGAGACAAGATTCCGATCCCCCTCGGGGAATGGGCGTTCCTATGGAGAGGCAGCATGATTGACGGCCGGCTCTGGCACGTCACGTTTCTCCGGAAATACCCGAAATAGGACTTGGCGCTTCACGGTGCCTGCGCATAGTCTGTGCGCAGGCGCCGTATAGCGCCGTGAAGAGCCGAGACCTGTTCCGGCTGTCTTCGGGGAGCGTGACGTGCCAGAGCCGGCCGTCAATCACCTTCCCTCTCCATAGGAACGCCCATTCCCCGCGGGGAGTCGAAATCTTGTGTCTACGATTACAATGTGAGTACAGGGATAAAAAAATAAAGACAGGCATACTGTAGCTCGCGCTACTATGCCAAATTTTATGCTAAAAACATGTTAATAAGGGTGAACCACCGCTTTAAGTAACATAATGGCCTATTTTCTCACTATATCCATTAATTTCATTTGTTAGAAATTGATGACTTGTGGAAAAATGTACTTTTACATGATTAGAGGGTTTCCTCCAGTCTGCTGCTGACCCCCCCCCACCAGATCAAAAATACTCCAGGAGGGTTTCTCCCAAGGTAAAAGTAAGGACGTTCCACAAAACAAAAATCCTACTTGTGTATATAGTATGTAGCTGATACTATAATGAATGTAGTACAGTAAACTCCCAGTTACCCAACGATTTCCATTGGTACTGTTGATTCTGGTTGCTTAAGAGCTAATAGTAACTCTCAAGCATCCACCTCCCATGGCACCCTGCCCCCCTCCCACTTAGCAGCTAAAGGGGGTAGGGATTGGGGGCAGGGTTTTACCACCCCCAAATTCACGTCGTGAATGAGCCTTAAAAGTGCTATTGCCAAATGCAACTAAGGGCTCTTTCACAAGTGCGGTATGCAATGCTCCAATGCGCCTCTGAGAAATTATACAAGGTGGTGAAGAGGCAAAATGTTTACACCAATAATTGCAGTGAAAGGCATGTGATTGCAGCTTGGTAGTACGCAGTGGCGGCTGGTGAAGTTTTAGGATGGGGGGGCGCCAGACCCCGCCCTTCCTTTTTGACCCCTCCCACTTGGTGGAAATGGGCGTGGTTTAATCGAAATAGTGGTCGTAGCTCTAAGGTGGTGTGGTTAGCATCTGAGATGAACGAGGGTTGGAGGGAGAGAGAGGGGGACAGCAGGCCCAGATTCTACACAACAATATAAATGTGTATTCTAGAAAGTTTAACAATCTAAAGATACTTCAATCATCACGGCACCATGGTTGTTATGGTGTCAGGATGATTGAAGCGCATTATTTCTATTATTACATTGCAATATAAAATGAAACCATTCAACTCACCATAATGCAGAATCAGTGGGAGCCCAGAGCGTGCCCCCGTCACTTGCAGTCAGCGCCTGCCCCCGTCACTTGCAGCCAGCGCCTGCCCCCGTCACTTGCAGCCAGCGCCTGCCCCCGTCACTTGCAGCGCCTGCCCCCATCAGTAGCAGAAACTGCCCCATCAATTGCATCAACTGCCCCATCAATTGCATCAACTGCCCCATCAATTGCATCAACTGCCCCATCAATTGCATCAACTGCCCCATCAATTGCATCAACTGCCCCATCAATTGCATCAACTGCCCCATCAATTGCATCAACTGCCCCATTTTTTTTTTAAAGATAAGGGGGGTGGCACCGAAATTCCCCCCAAAAATGTCATTTTTTTTAAAGATGTTAATAGGGGGGGGGGGGGGGGGGGGGGGATATTGCCACCGAAATTCCCCCTGAAAATTACATTCTTTTTCATGCTGATAAGCGTGGAGGGGGGGGGGGGCTGTGGGTGCCACCGAAATTCGCCCTAAAAAAATGACATTCTTATTCATGATAAGCGGGGGGGGATCCGGGGGGGGGGTGCCGCCGACGACCTCACCTTTGAAAGGAAAATTCAACAGAGGGGCAGCAGCAGCACTTACTATTTTGGTGGAGCCATGGCTGTGGACGAGTCTGCTCCTCATACTTCCTGTCTTCTCTCTCTCAGGGGCGATGAGAGAGAGACAGACACAACAGGAAGTGACATCATGGCCTTAGATGTCAATCAATCTGCCCGGCCGTAGTAATAGACACTACGAGCGCCTGGCAGACACTGTGGCTACCCGGTAAGCGCCACAAGGCGGTTCTAAAGCCCGCAAATGAAGCGCCGCATCTGCAATCTTGTGATTGCCTGGACGTGTCGCTTCCCATAACGCACGTGGTCGGCGCCACATAGTGCATTTGGTAAAAAAAAAAATTGAAATTAAAAAAATTTCTTAAAAGGGGCCGTTTAAAAAAAAAAAAAAAAAAAACTTTTTTTTTTGTGACTACAGGAGGGGGGGGCGGCGCCCAGGCGCCCCTATGGACGAGCCGCCACTGGTAGTACGGCAATTATAGGTTTTAGTCCGGTGTGGGGAGGCAACATGGAAGACACTGTGCCCTGTGATCTTTAACTTCTCCCATGTTGTTCAGGTAAATCTCTGTAAGGTTGCCTACCTCTGCTTTAAAACACTGTAGAATGAAAGGGCAAATGATTGGTCAAACAGAAAATAAAGATAAAAATAAAGGCAGCAGCACTGGTGGAATAATACACAATATTCTCTGGATCAACTGTGGGTATGGAGTTGGGTGTATAGGATTTTACTGTGTTTTTTATTTTGTTTTTTTATTTTTTGTGGTTGAACTGGATGGACTTGTGTCTTTTTTCAACCTGACTATGTAAAAATAGATAAAAAATGAAGAATGCGCCAATATAAAAAATTCAATGAAAATTAAAATTGAAAATTTCACCAATACCAATTCACATTGAAAGATTGGCATCCAGGGGCTGATATGCCAAAAATGGTGCACAATAATTAACCAAAACAAAAAAATCTGAGTGCAAGGAAAAATTTGTATATAAATTCACAAAATGAATGTCCAATTATATGTATAAAAAATAAGGTTAATACGCCAAATCGGTGATCCCAAAATTGTATGCCAACAGCACACAATTGGCAAACCAAACCTCAAAAGTTCTTAATGATATCAGCACAAAACTCAAACACCGATGACCAAATGAAGAATGATGCAGATATGATTATCAGATACAGTGCCAGTTGAATGCGGTGATATAAAAAAACGGAAGGTGCCCACCACCGTAATTAAGTTGTCCGCTTACCAAAGGCAAGTTGTCTCAGTAGTTGGTTTTCTTCTTCCAAGTGCTTATTCCGGTTTTTCATTCACCAGTTGTCAGTCTTGGTCAGGTGCTTTGACAGCAGCTGGCGGCCCATCTGTCAGAATTTTCTTTTTAAGGGAAGGCAGGGGAGAGGGCGGTGATGGGGAAGGCAGGGGAGAGGGCGGTGATGGGGAAGGCAGGGGAGAGGGCGGTGATGGGGAAGGCAGGGGAGAGGGCGGTGATGGGGAAGGCAGGGGAGAGGGCGGTGATGGGGAAGGCAGGGGAGAGGGCGGTGATGGGGAAGGCAGGGGAGAGGGCGGTGATGGGGAAGGCAGGGGAGAGGGCGGTGATGGGGAAGGCAGGGGAGAGGGCGGTGATGGGGAAGGCAGGGGAGAGGGCGGTGATGGGGAAGGCAGGGGAGAGGGCGGTGATGGGGAAGGCAGGGGAGAGGGCGGTGATGGGGAAGGCAGGGGAGAGGGCGGTGATGGGGAAGGCAGGGGAGAGGGCGGTGATGGGGAAGGCAGGGGAGAGGGCGGTGATGGGGAAGGCACGGGAGATGGCGGTGATGGGGAAGGCACGGGAGATGGCGGTGATGGGGAAGGCACGGGAGATGGCGGTGATGGGGAAGGCAGGGGAGAGGGCGGTGATGGGGAAGGCAGGGGAGATGGCAAAAAATAAATAAAATAAAAACATCTTTATTCGGTTTCTTAAAGTGGAGGTTCACCCAAAAACCTTTTTTTTTTTTTTTAACATTAGATTGAGGCTCGTTTTGTCAAGGGGAATCGGGTGTTTTTTTTACAATCAAAGCAGTACTTACCGTTTTAGAGATGCATCTTCTCCGCCGCTTCCGGGTATGGGCTGCGGGACTGGGCGTTCCTATTTGATTGACAGGCTTCCGACAGGCTTCAGACGGTCGCATACATCGCATCATGATTTTCCGAAAGTAGCCGAACGTCGGTGCGCAGATGCCGTATAGAGCCGCACTGACGTTTGGCTTCTTTCGGCTACTCGTGACGCGATGTATGCGACCGTCGGAAGCCTGTTGGAAGCCTGTCAATCAAATAGGAACGCCCAGTCCCGAAGACCATACCCGGAAGCGGCGGAGAAGATCGCTCTCTAAAACGGTAAGTACTGCTTCGATTTAAAAAAAACTACCCGATTCCCCTTGACAAAATGAGCATCAATCTAATGTTAAAAAAAAAAATTCGGGTGAACTCCCGCTTTAACACAGGCGGACCGGTCGGACCATCCACTGCCCTCTATGAAGTGGCGGATGTAAAAGGACATGTGTCAGTTTAAACCCGCCAACATCTGATCGAATCCTATCTGCTAAAAACAGACAGATGGGGCAATCAGATGACAGTTGGATGTAAAAATGGACAGTCGGACCATTTACAGCCAACTGCCCACACAGGAGAGTGAGCCGTGTCTGTTTGCTCTGCATAAGAGGAGCAGACATGGACCCATCACCCGCCTGCTCAGCAGGTATCAGCAGAGACTCCCCACTGGGTAAGCTGATCTGCCAGTGTGAAAGAGCCCTTATATAGTTACAATGACACAGTAGTTTAGCCTTTGGTTTATTTCATGCTATAAATACATATACAAAACTAGAATATATTGCATTATTACAAAACAGACAAGAAAAAGTTACATTTTAAATTAGGAATACTACATCATCAGCCACCATCACTTGGTTATCATTCTGCATGTTGTCCAGGGCTTTCTTCACTTCTGAGGACTCAAATGGATCAGGATTTCCTTTATTGATCAATTCCAATAACTGACCAATGGCAACAGACTGGGAGCGCGTAGTCTTGAAGGCTTTTACGAGAGCAGCTTTAAACTGCTTTATCCTGAAAGTGATATTGGAACAAGAATGAAAACAAAAGTTTAAACTGCATGGTCTTTGTCACTGTCAGCTAAGTGTGGCTATTCACAGATGGCAACTGTCTAAGCAGCTACAGCAAAGGAGACAATGCTGCAGTGATTTTACTGCACAAGGAGTGTAGTCATGGTATCAGAGTCCCTAGTGGCAGATCAGAGAATATATATATATATATATATATATATATATATATATATATATATATATATATATATATATATATATATATATATATATATATATATATATATATATATATATATATATATATATATATATATATATATATATATATATATAAAAAAGGAAGATTAGCACGACATAAAATGAGCCCAATCTTACCGTTATGGGCAGTCTGCTTCCAGATGCAATGTTTTAGTTTTTCCAATTTTATTTTAATTCAGAAGTATCAATTATGCCATGTAAATTATCCAATGACTCTCAGAATGTGCAATTTTAGCAAACCTGCAGAATGGTTTTTAATTTGAACACTGAATGAAATACCAAGATGGGGAATAAAAATAATGCTGATGAAAATTGTATACATAAAAGGCAAATAAGGTTACCTGCTTAGACTTATCGAACTCTTTGGGATGAAGTCACCCTGACTTTCAGACATCTTTTTTGGAGTTCTCACACGCTGAGATAGCGCTACCGCTGAAAAGGAAAGAATTAGAAGGTAAATGCAGGCATATTTGTTTATTATAGGAATCAGTTGTCTGCCATTGTTCATTAATATATTGATTGATTTTTTTTATAATAAATCGGCCTTTTGGTGGTCTGCCTACACCATTTTCACGCTCCTTTGGCCATCTAGTATCTACACTGCATAATACCTCTAAAATGTAAAATATTTAACACATTGACCAGCTACGTTTATAATATTGAAAAAAAAAAAAATACCCTTTTTATAACAACCAGCAAGCTACATGCAGCTTTTTTAGTTTGGTAGTTCACAATCAAACTTTTCTAAAATTAAGTTAAACTGGTATTTTAAAACCGCCGGTCCCATCAGAGAAGGGATGTAGCTGGCTTTTGTTGCTTTAGGCCTGGTTCAAACCTATACATTTTTTGTGCATTTTCAGTTTTGCAGAAACACACTACAGTCCATTTAACATGGTTGCCTATGGGCCATGTTCACATCTGCATTTTATGCAAAAGAATGAAGAATACTAAATTTGCTAAATTTTATAACAAACGAAGAAAAATTAATTTTTTTTTTTTTACAGAATTTTTTAGTCTTTTTTCTCTTAGAGCAAAAAATAAAAAACCCAACGGTGATTAAATACCACCAAAAGAAAGCTCTATTTGTGTGAAAAAAGGATGACAATTTCATTTGGGTACAGTGTTGTATGACTGAGTAATTGTCATTCAAATTTTGAGAGCACCGAAAGCTGAAAATTGGTCTGGTTATTAAGGGGGTTTACGTGCCCAGTGATCAAGTGGTTAATGTGTTCTGTGATAAGGTCACCAAGCCAGGAAGTTCACATGGTACCCTAAAGTTTACCATCCTAGGTGTGAAAGGCGAGCTTGCATTTCCAGTACTAATGGACAGATCTAGACAGACCATAATATTAGAATTATCCTACACTTCAGAAAATATTGGAAAAGATTTACATGAATAATGTGTTGAAAATATATTGGATATAACAGTGTATACAGGTTTATAGTAGGCACAGTTCAGGTCAGTTTGGAACAATGGTTATAGTTTAGGTATAGTTGGGGTCAGCAGAGTTTAGGTCTTTCTGGAAAACATGTACGTAGCATTAGTCAGTACAAACTTCATGTAGGAAATGCAAGATAAATGCATATCCATAAATTAACATTAGCAATCGCTCCTATACATTTTTTTTAAGTGATAAATCTTAAATTCTCAACATAAGAATGAGGACCACTACATAAATAAAAAGTCTTGTGAAATCCATGAATTAAAGGAGTTGTAAAGGAAATATTTTTTTTTGCTGAAATGACTGTTTACAGGGTATAGAGACACAATAGTTAACGGATTCCTTTTAAAAATGGTTAAAAATCAATTGTATAATGTACCTACAGTTTCAATTTCGTTTTTTGCATGCCGTTTCCTGCTTCTGTGATGTACAGAGACACAGAGCCAATACAGGGCAGTGATGGTTTGTAAAACTAAACTGATTGGTGTTGAGGGGTTTTAGACACACAGTAATCACACCTCCTTGATTAGTGACCACAGAGAGAAAGCTCCCATGACTTTTTTCATCAGGAAACAGACAACCAGGAAGTGTTCAGAACAGAGAAGGATTACAGCAACATCAGAGCAAAAACGAACAATGAGGACATGAAACCAGGACTGCAGTAAGGTAAACAAAGCTATTTAGCTAAAAAAAATCCTTTAGTGACCCTTTAAATCAATAGTGTAATCGGTGTGGATAAAGATAGTTTAAAAAGTCCACAATATCTCCACAAAAGTGTTAAATGTGTCCACAATATACCAGATCTATTGGCCACCTCCTTCCCACTCATGAGTCTTGCACTAGGTTTCCACTTACTTATTCTCCTCAATCCTTTGGCTCTAAATGTGTGTTTAACAAAATCCTGAAGCCACATGATGCAACACACCGACCAAACAGAACGTCATCGCACACGGACCAGAAAAGGGATCATCAATGCAAAAACCTAGCAATGCCACTTTTTGTAATCTTTAAAAGGGGAATACAACTTTTTTGCGTGACCAATATTTAATAAAAGTGCTTGCTTTAACGATTTTACAATATGGAGGTGCTTTTATTTGAGTGATATCTTGCTGCAAATCTAAGAAAGGGAGATTAAGTAGAGAACTTTATGCCAGCTAGATCCGATATGGAGAGTGGTGGAGTGATATCAAAGCACTTTGATTCACTTTGTAAGAGAAGAGGGGAGTCAAAAACTTCTGGTGAGTCTTGTATGTACCATTGGTGGGTGGTTTGGATACACAGTGTGTACTAAATTTGCTTATGACTCATGTTGTAAAAAGAGGGTCAATCCTTTCCTGTGAGCTTTTTATATATACTATACTAGTGGTGGTGAGTTTAAAGACAGTACCCCAAAATGGAATGAGAATCCGATTCATTTATTAAGCGAGTTATGTACATCTGGTGAGGTGTAGGAATCACAATAGTTAAAAATTATGCATATCGAATTCTACATTATACTGAATATTTTTTTTTGCTTTGATATCGGAGTATACTCTCAGTCTCACTTGATTTAATGTAAGCTGAAGAAGAGGTCCTGGTGTGGATGTGGAAGGACTGGTGGAAAGGCATTTATGTGAACTGTAGATTCTATATGCGAGATACTAATGAATCCGCCTAATCTGGCGAGACCCTTTTTGATTTAGAAGATGATTTTGAGAGTATTTTGTTTAAAGTGAACATAACATCAAAGTTTAGGACATACTAAGCTATGGAGATATCCTTTACCACACTATTGTTTTCTAATTCGTGGATTTCACAACAGAGACTTTAATTTATGTGGTGGTCCTTATTTTATGTAGAGCACCATCATAAATTTCATATGACTTAATTTTTATCACCATTATTGAAAAGGGTATATGAGGTAGGCCCCATTATTGATTTATGGTATTTGGAGCACTGGGGAGTGCGATTTGTAATGGCAGTTGGCTATAATAGTTATCAATTTAATAGATAGTTAATTTTGGGACAGTCACAGCGCAGTTATTCGTAATTTGTATAATGCAGGTTGCATATGACCAATCCTGCACCAACAAAGTGTCCCAAAAACCACCATGATGAAAAACCTTCTGTACAGCCAGGGCTGTCTTAATGAGAGGGCTTACCTGGGCACTTCCCAGGGGACCCAGATGCATGGGGGGCCCCTGCACTGCCCCAAAGCAGCTGGTCCTTGAGCCCATGCTGCCCCAAAATTGGGGACCCCATGGTGGCACTGAGAGTGATAGATACACAGGGGAGGCAGTCTGCCTCCTACCTACTTGATGTCTGTTTACCTGCACGGTCATTGTTGTAGGGGCCCCAGAGCATTTCGTTGCCCAGGGGCCCATGATGCTATTAGGCGGCCCTGTGTACAGCCACTGGTGAAGATCCTGCTTGCACATTGTTCAGCTTTAAATTATAGTAAACCATGATTTTTTCTTTGATAAAAGATTATGAAGACCCAAGTAAAAGAAATACAAGACTGAGTGTGAAGCAGAAGAGAAATACAGACCAAACCAAGCACAAAATGGTTTCTGCTCTTAACAGCATTACCCACAGCATCAGACTGATGAACACCATATAGTAAAACTAAAAAAAAAAAAAAACACTTACATTCATTGAGACTGCCCGCTTGACTAAAAGTATAGGGGTCCATAGATTCCTGAGAATCTGACGTTTTCTCTACCCGCCTAGAGCTTTTCCTGTAAAACATTACAGACAACACAAGCCATCAATCTATACTGCGTGCCACATCTGAAACCTAGGGTTTATAATATATCAATAAAAAAAAAAAAAACACAACCTTGTGCCCTCTTGACTTGGCGTTATGCTCTCTTGACTTGAATCTTCTTGGCTTAAGTCGATATCCTTCACAACTTTCTTCTCCTTCGGCAAGACCTTAAGGAGAATGTTTATTCATCAAATATTCAAAAATTACTTCCATTGCAAATGGTATTTATGGTAAACTTAAAGGATATAAAAATATTGAGATGTACAACTATTGCAGTACGAAAGAACACTCACCTGCACTATCCAAAAAATGCATGAACCCACTGTGCAAACTATCCGTCTGAATGATTAGGAAGAGTCCATATTTGCCATTATTCAGCGTCATACTATACATAGAAACGTGGCCCTGCATTTAGCATATGCAGTGCCTTGAAGTATTCATAACCCTTGAAATGTTCCACATTTTGCCATTTTACAATTAAAAACGAATTTTATTGGGATTTTATGCAATAGACCAACACAAACGTGGCACATAATTGTGAAGTGAAAGAAAACGATAAATGGTTTTCATTTTTTTTTTTTTACAAATAAATATCTGAAGTGGCGTGCATTTGTATTCAGTCCGCTTTACTCTGATACCCCCAACTAAAGTCTAGTAGTGGAACCGATTGCCTTCAGAAGTCACCTAATTAGTAAATGGGTAAAAAGAGGGGAACTAATGCGCAAAACCACACTAACCAGGGCAATGATAGCTAATAATTCAAATAATGTCTTATTAAGTCTAAGCAGCAGCCACAACTAAATAGTGCTCACACACTGAAAACAATTTGAAAGAGGGGGTTTAATGGTGTTTGCCAATACCGTATTTTCCGGCGTATAAGACTGGGCGTATAAGACGACTGGGCGTATAAGACGACTGGGCGTATAAGACGACCCCCTAATTTTCCAGGAAAAAATGTTGGTTTTGGGATATACTCACTGTATAACACTACCCCCTTCTTACTAGTCTTTCTGGAAGCTGAGGGGTAGCCAGAACCGCTGACAGAAACAGGCTTTTTCAAATCTCACTGTGGACATTACATTCCTCTCTGTGCCATTACATTACATTACATTCCTCTCTGTGCCATTACATTACATTACATTCCTCTCTGTGCCATTACATTACATTACATTCCTCTCTGTGCCATTACATTACATTCCTCTCTGTGCCATTACATTACATTACATTCCTCTCTGTGCCATTACATTACATTCCTCTCTGTGCCATTACATTACATTACATTCCTCTCTGTGCCATTACATTACATTACATTCCTCTCTGTGCCATTACATTACATTTCTCTCTGTGCCATTACATTACATTACATTTCTCTCTGTGCCATTACATTACATTACATTTCTCTCTGTGCCATTACATTACATTTCTCTCTGTGCCATTACATTACATTCCTCTCTGTGCCATTACATTACATTTCTCTCTGTGCCATTACATTACATTACATTTCTCTCTGTGCCATTACATTACATTACATTCCTCTCTGTGCCATTACATTACATTACATTACATTCCTCTCTGTGCCATTACATTACATTACATTCCCCTCTGTGCCATTACATTACATTCCCCTCTGTGCCATTACATTACATTCCCCTCTGTGCCATTACATTACATTCCCCTCTGTGCCATTACATTACATTCCCCTCTGTGCCATTACATTACATTCCCCTCTGTGCCATTACATTACATTCCCCTCTGTGCCATTACATTACATTCCCCTCTGTGCCATTACATTACATTCCCCTCTGTGCCATTACATTACATTCCCCTCTGTGCCATTACATTACATTCCCCTCTGTGCCATTACATTACATTCCCCTCTGTGCCATTACATTACATTCCCCTCTGTGCCATTACATTACATTCCCCTCTGTGCCATTACATTACATTCCCCTCTGTGCCATTACATTACATTCCCCTCTGTGCCATTACATTACATTCCCCTCTGTGCCATTACATTACATTCCCCTCTGTGCCATTACATTACATTCCCCTCTGTGCCATTACATTACATTCCCCTCTGTGCCATTACATTACATTCCCCTCTGTGCCATTACATTACATTCCCCTCTGTGCCATTACATTACATTCCCCTCTGTGCCATTACATTACATTCCCCTCTGTGCCATTACATTACATTCCCCTCTGTGCCATTACATTACATTCCCCTCTGTGCCATCACTTGCCCCCCCCCCCTCTGTGCCATCACTTGCCCCCCCCCCTCTGTGCCATCACTTGCCCCCCCCCCTCTGTGCCATCACTTGCCCCCCCCCCTCTGTGCCATCACTTGCCCCCCCCCTCTGTGCCATCACTTGCCCCCCCCCTCTGTGCCATCACTTGCCCCCCCCCCTCTGTGCCATCACTTGCCCCCCCCCTCTGGGCCATCACTTGCCCCCCCTCTGTGCCATCACTTGCCCCCCCCCCTCTGTGCCATCACTTGCCCCCCCCCTCTGTGCCATCACTTGCCCCCCCCCTCTGTGCCATCACTTGCCCCCCCCCTCTGTGCCATCACTTGCCCCCCCCCCCTCTGTGCCATCACTTGCCCCCCCCCCCCTCTGTGCCATCACTTGCCCCCCCCCCCTCTGTGCCATCACTTGCCCCCCCCCCTCTGTGCCATCACTTGCCCCCCCCCCTCTGTGCCATCACTTGCCCCCCCCCCCTCTGTGCCATCACTTGCCCCCCCCCCTCTGTGCCATCACCTGCCCCCCCCCCTCTGTGCCATCACTTGCCCCCCCCCCTCTGTGCCATCACTTGCCCCCCCCTCTGTGCCATCACTGCAAACAGTGCATTTACTCACTTTTTTTCTGAATAGCAGGCGGTGCGATGACTGTCTCCGTGCTGCGAGCGTCAATGATTTAAAAGACGCTCCTTCTCAGTGTGTTCTGTGATAGGCGGAACACAAATCTTCCCAGCAGCGCCTCTGTTCTGTGTTCCGCCTATCACGGACGTCTTCTCATCTCGTCCGAGGATGAGAAGGCATCTGTGATAGGAGGAACACAGAACAGAGGCGCTGCTGGGAAGATTTGTGTTCCGCCTATCACAGAACACACTGAGAAGGAGCGTCTTTTAAATCATTGATGCTCGCAGCAGCACGAAGACCGTACCCGCCGTATAAGACGACCCTCGACTTTGGATGCATTTTTTTACATCCAGAAAGTCGTCTTATACGCCGGAAAATACGGTAATTGAAATAGTAAATCAATATAATGATGATAGTGACAATTCCTGCAAGTCAAAATATGTGTTCCATTCCGAAGTGTAATAATAAATTAATAGAAAGGAGAGTAACAATGCTAGCTGCAACCCACAGTGCAAAAATGATAGATCCAACGAGGGGGATAAAAGAATAATGTTTCACTCCTGTGTGATAATGACCCACCAAACATCAACAAAATAATGCGGGGGATAAATAAGTGATTTTAGTGAAAAAAAAGTTTTCAATGGTGTAAAAGAATACCATTAAAATAAAAGCAATATCACACTGACCGTATTAAAACCAATGTGATAATAAGAAAATATATAGGTTGTATGGATGGAACTGTAAAAATCCACTACACTGTGGGAATCTTGGCATTTTTTCTTTGGTTACAAGCACCTACTGTATGCACTTTTTTGGACTGAAGCAATATTGTGGACTGTGGATTACAGTGGAGCACTTATGCACTTTGGGAATCATTGAACAATACTGTTTTTTGAACACTTGATTCATTTGCACGTTTGTATTGTTTTGTATTTTTATTTATATTTTATATTGCATGTTTTTTTTTCTTTTTATTGCACTTTATTATTGATGCAATTGTGGATTTTTACAGTTCCATTCATACAACCTATTTATTTTATTATTATCACATTGGTTTTAATACGGTCAGTGTGATATTGCTTTATTTTAATGGTATTCTTTTACACCATTGAAAACTTTTTTTCACTAAAATCACTTATTTATCCCCTGCATCATTTTGTTGATGTTTGGTGGGTCATCATCACACAGGAGTGAAACATTCTTTTATCCCCCTCTTTTTTTGACAATTGGGATTAGGGTTGTCCCGATACCACTTTAGGACCGAGTACAAGTACCGATACTTTTTTTCAAGTACTCGCCGATACAGCCACGTCCCCCCCCCCCCAGATGCAGCCACGTCCCCCCCCCACATGCAGCCACGTCCCCGTCCCCCCACATGCAGCCACGTCCCCGTCCCCCCACATGCAGCCACGTCCCCGTCCCCCCACATGCAGCCACGTCCCCGTCCCCCCACATGCAGCCACGTCCCCGTCCCCCCACATGCAGCCACGTCCCCCCACATGCAGCCACGTCCCCCCACATGCAGCCCCGTCCCCCCCCCCACATGCAGCCACGTCCCCCCCCCCACATGCAGCCACGTCCCCCCCCCCACATGCAGCCACGTCCCCCCCCCACATGCAGCCAAGTCCCCCCCCACATGCAGCCACGTCCCCCCCCATATGCAGCCACGTCCCCCCCCATATTGATGCTGCCGCTTAGTTAATACGGGCGGGGAACATTACAGATTTCATTTGAATAGCTGTAGTGTTCCCCGCTGCGCCGCGTATAGACACTCCCCCTTGCTCGGGATTGAACAGATCACTCGAGCAAGGGGGAGTGTCTATGCGCAGCGGGAAACACTACAGCTATTCAAATGAAAGCTGTAATGTTCCCCGCCCATATTAACCAAGCGGCAGTGGGATGCGGCGCGGCGGCGGGGGAGAGTATTCGGCCAGGCATCGGGGGCATTTGCAGGAGTACAAGTACTCCCGCAAATACTCGGAATCGGTCCTGATACCGATACTAGTATCGGTATCGGGAAAACCCTAATTGGGATCATTGGATCTATCATTTTTGCACTGTGGGTTGCAGCTAGCATTGGTACTCTCCTTTCTATTAATTTATTATTACACTTCGGAATGGAACACATTTTGACGTGCAGGAATTGTCACATGTATTTTATCATTATATTGATTTACTATTTCAATTATTAGCAAGCGCCATTACAGCCCCTCTTTCTAATTGGTAAATAGGCCATCTGTGTGTATTTTAATCTCAGTATAAATACAGCTGTTCTGTGAAGCCCTCGGAGGTTTGTTAGAAAACCTTAGTGAACAGACAGCATCATGAAGGCCAAGGAACACACCAGACAGGTCAGGGATAAAGTTGGACATTTAAAAGCAGTGTTGGGTTATAAAATATCCCAAGCTTTAAACATCCACTGAGCACTGTTCAATCCATCAGAAAATGGAAAGCGTATGGCACAACTGCAAGCCTGCCAAGACATGGCCATCCAGCTAAACTGTCAGGCCGGGCAAGGGGAGCATTAACCACTTGCCGCCTGCCCACCGACGGCTGGTCGGTGCAGCTCTCGTTCTGGGTGGCCATATGACGGCTGCCCAGAATGACCACGTGGCGCACAGCAGTGCCCATAAGTGCCGCTTCAGCAACCACAAGTGCCGCCTCATCAGCGCCCATCAGTGGAGAAAAACTACTGTACTGACAGGAACGGTCTTTTTTGGCCTAAAAGCAAAACGCTATGTGTGGCGGAAAACTACACATCACCCTGAACACACCATGAGATATGGTGGTGGCAGCATCATGTGATGGGGATGCTTTTCTTTCGCAGGGACAGGAATCTGGTCAGAGATGGGAAGATGGATGGAGCCAAATACAGGGCAATCTTCGAAGAAAACCTGTTAGAGTCTGCAAAAAAGTTGAAACTGGGACAGCAGTTCACCTTCCAGCAGGACAACGACCCTAAACATAAAGCCAAAGCTACAATGGAATGGTTTAGATCAAGGCATATTCATGTGTTAGAATGGCCCAGTCAAAGTCCAGACCTAAATCCTATTGAGAATCTGTGGCAAGACTTGAAAATTGCTGTTCACAGATGCTCTCCATCCAATCTGACAGAGCTTGAGCGATTTTGCAAAAAATACTTTTTCAATGCACTGTATGTTAAAGCTACACCCATCCACCAAGCCTGGAAGAAGGTTTGTATGTTCAGGTATACGCTGAAAAAAAAAGTTATCAAATATTGCTGACACCCAACATTTAGGTAGGAATTTACAATATACATACCTTCTTAAAATAAGCAAACTGGACAAGCTCAAGAGCCAGTTCAGCATCCTGAAAGTCAATTGTTTTGCTCATTCTAACTTTAGCATGAGCAGTGGCCAGTCTGATCATGGTTTCAAGTGCTCTAGCAGTAACAGGCATAGTCTGTTGAAGAGAAATTAATTAATTTTCTTTAAAATCCCTGGAAGCCAGTAAACTTGAAAATTAGTCCGACAGGCAACATGCATGAAAAAGGGCTACACTGAATAAAATCCCCCCCAAACGATAAAACACCACATGTTGACCATTATGAATAGCGCTTGCAGTACATTTGCTGCCCCCAAATTACAAAAAGCAGCTTCTATAAATGATCTATATTTACCAAATTGAAAGAAAGCCAATGCAGGCCAGCATATGTGCCTAGATGCACTGGCAGATTTATACATATATGTCTAATAGCATCCTTGGCGCGCAAAGTCCTGAAAAAGTTTACGTTTTTATAGCTCCTCTGGGAAAAAATATAAAATGAAAACCGGAGTTACTACTTATCGGTAACTCCTTTTCCAGTAGTCTTCCAGGACAGCCCTTGAGAGATGGAGTCCCTCCCATCGACACAGGAAACACTTTGCCAACAGTTCAAAGGGCGGTCCCCTTAAGACTCAATGTAACCAGTGCCTCTTGGAAAATATTCTTGGAGAAGATAGACCGAAGGGCAGGGCTCTGCACTGAAAATACATTTTTGTGTCTGAATCGCCATACGAAGAAATTTCTAGCATTCCTTCCTTATTAGGATATGCAGATAAGCGCCCCTTAAATCCAGGGTAGCCATAAACACTTATTTTTGAAGAAGATTCTTTATTGAATAAATTTACTCCATCCGAAATTTCTTGTAACGGATGGAGAGATTCAGGGGTTCGGTGGTTCATGATCGATCTGAACTTCTCCCCGACGGCTTTTTTTTTTACCACAAATAGGGACTGGTGTCAATACCTCTTGATCCACAATTTCTCCTATTATTAAAAGGTAAAGCCCTGGCCTTTTCTGAGTGACTTTGAAGTTTTCAAAGTCACTCAAAGTCTCTGAAATTCCAGCGCATATCCTCTTTTAGACATGTGCACTTCATTTAGTTTCGAAAACCTAAAATTCGAAAACCTAAAATTAGTTTTTTGCTTATTTTCGGAAATTCTTTTGTTTTAGTTTTATTCGTTTTTTTTTTTTTTTTTTTGGAAAAAGCAAAAAGACGAATGAAACAAAAAACGAAAAACGAATTTTTCAAATTTCCCGAAAAAAAAGCAAATAAACGAATGAAACGAAAAAGCCGAGTTAGACTTACCGGTAACTCCTTTTCTGAGAGTCTTCCAGGACAGCCCATGAGACCTAGGGCTCCTCCTACCAGGACGGGTGGGAATCCGGCTGTCCTGGAAGACTCTCAGAAAAGGAGTTACCGGTAAGTCTAACTCAGCTTTTCTCCCAAGCATCTTCCAGGATAGCCCATGAGACGATGAGCCAGAACTTGCCAGTCTAGGGTGGGACAACTGCCTGAAGGACCTTTCGACCAAATGCCTGTTCTTGAGCAGATAGCAGATCTAGGCGATCATGTTTAATGAAGTTCGAATAACTGGACCATGTGGCAGCCTTGCAAATTTGTTCCTGTGAGGCACCAGCCTTCTCAGCCCAAGACGCAGACAAGGCTCTTGTTGAATGCGCAGTGACAAAAGGTGTAGGGACTTCTCTCATTTTGTAAGCTTCCGAGATGGCTTGCTTTATCCATCTAGCCAATGTGGCTTTAGATGCACTCTTACCCTTGTACGTACCTGAAAAAAGGACAAATAAAGCATCTGTTTTCCCAAAGGTCTCGGTGACCTCCAGATAGACGAGAAGGATTCTTCTCACATCTAAAAAACTAAACTTCCTTTCTTGATCGCCCTGTGGCGAACTACAAAAGGATGGCAGTACAATGTCCTGCGATCTATGGAATGTACTGGCCACCTTAGGCAAAAAACCTGGATCCGTTTTTAAAAAACAACTCGATCCTCAAAAATCGTGAGGAATGGCCCACTCACTGATGAGGCCTGTAACTCGCTTACTCTACGAGCTGAGGTAATTGCTACCAAAAAAATGGTTTAATAGAAATATCCTCTAGGGGCTTAAAAGGAAACTCTACCAGAGTTTGAAGTACCAGGGAGAGGTCCCATGTTGGACAACTTCTTACCACTACTGGCCTGGCACTAGAAATGTATTTAAAGAATCTAGCTACCGTGGGATTTTCAAAAAGAGAAAACTGAAATTTATTTGGAAAAATGTCCGATGACCGAAATGGTTTTTAGTCAATCATATATTTTGGATTTTCATTATTTTTCACGTTCTTCATCCTTCTCATCATTGGTATTGATGTTTGGAGGTTTTTTCAAGGAATAAGGAGTGAAACACATTTTTACTGGTCATTAATAATTTTGTGCTCATTACTAATCATTTGCTTATTATTTAAGTGGCAAGCGCCATTACACCCCCCTCATTATGCAGTAGGGAAAACCATGGCCTCTTGGGCCAAAAGAGGGCGATCAGAATAAGGTCTGTTTCTTCTAGGAGAAACTTCCGGAATAAGTCTGATCGGTGGGAAGGCGTAGCAGAGGTCGAATGGCCACAGATTCGCCAAAGCATCGATCCCCAGTGATTGATCTGCTGGGTTTAGAGAAAATAACTCCTCTGTCTTGCAGTTGTCCTAATCTGCGAACAGATCTGCTTCGGGATAACCCCTTTTTTGGTGATCTCCGCAAATACCTCTGGATGAAGCGACCAATTGTCTCGCTCCACCTTGTGGCGACTGAGATAGTCTGCTAGACAGTTTTGCGTCCCCTTCAGGAGCACAGCTGTAATTGAGGCTAGATTCTCTTCTGCCCATGACTGGTTCGATGAAGCTTTTGCTTCCCACAAGGACCATTTTCCCTGTGCGACTTTGTCGCTGAGGTAGGCTCCCCATCCCCAGGAACTTTCGTCCGTCGTGATCCTCTTGGATACCGGAATGGACCATGGCAGACCTCTTGTTAGGTGAAGATTTGTCCTCCACCACCACAAGGTTCTTTTTACCTTGGTAGGCAACAAAACTTGACTCCAGAGACCTCGCGTCTCCATCCCAGTTTCTCAGAAGAAACATCTGCAATGGTCTTTGATGGACTCTTGCCCATGGTACTGCAGGGAAACACAAGGTCAGACCTACTGTCCTTGAAACTTCCCTGAGCGAGACCAACTGATTGGTCTGTATGGCTGAAACTGCTTGCACCATCTTTGAGACCTTCTCCTCTGGGAGAAAAACTTTTTGGTCTACTGAGCAAAAAATCGTAGCCCAGATACTTCACCTTCTGGGCCGTATTTAGGGAAGACTTCTCTCTGTTTATCAACCAGTCTAGGGATTGAAGGAAGTCCTGTACAGTCTTGGAGATTGGTTAGCAATTTTTGGTAAGTCTCTGCCACTATTAGGAGGTCGTCCAGGTAAGGGATGATCGGTATCACCTTTAACCTTAGCGGAGCCAGCGCCTCCCCCAACATTTTTGTGAAAATGCGTGGGGCTGAGGACAGACCGAAGGGGAGGGCTTGGAACTGAAAGTGCCGAATTTCTGTTCCCCATTTTGACCGCTATTCTCAAGAATCTTTGGAATGCTGGATGGATCGGGACATGCAGATAAGCATCCCTTAAGTCCAAAGTGGCCATGAAACAGTTTGGGTAAAGCAGGCTTTTGATTGTGAACACTTTCTACATACGGAAGTGCTTGTACCTGATCGATCGGTTTAGAGACCGAAGATTCAGAATAAGCCGATACTCCCGACGGCTTTCTGATAACAAAAATATGGGAATAAAACCCTTTGCTCTGAGCGGGGGAACAGGAATCAGGACTTTCTGGTCTAACAAGTCTATTTGGAGACCCAGAGCCCTTGCTTTTTCCCGATCTTTGGGAGGGGGAGGTGATCAATAGTCGCTCTGGTGGTTGGCAGGAGAATTCCAGCCTGTACCTATTTGCAGGATAAAGGGACTTGAGGTGACTGCTGCCCACTGTGGGAGAAAGGCCCTCAATCTTCCTCCCACTGGAAGATGCTGGTCACTGTGGCTTGGCGGGCTGTTGAGGTGTGTTAAACAAAACACCCCCTCTACCTCTGCCCTTGTCCCCGGTCCAATGTTTCTTGGGCCTATTTTCCTTTTCTCTAGGACTTTGCTGCCTGTTTTGGCCACAAATTTTTTTTCTGCCTGTCTGCTTTTTTTCTTTTTTTTCTGGAAAGGCCTTTTTTCTATCGGCCGTACGTTCCAGTGCTTCCTGCAGACCTGGGCCAAAAAGATGATCCCCTGTTAGGGGAAGCCCACATAGGCGCAATTTAGAGGCTGCATCGTCTGACCAGGTTTTAAGCCAAAGGCTTCTTCTTGCTGAGTTCACTAAAGCTGAAGTCCTGGCTCTCATTCTTACCGACTCTGCAGAAGAATCAGCTAGAAACCCAACGGCACTAAAAAGGAGAGGAAAAGATTTTAAAATCTACTCCCTAGAAGTACCTGCCAACAGATGAGTTTGTATTTGTGTTAGCCATTCTTCCAAGTTTATGGCTACACAAGTGGAGGCCAGAGCCAGTTTAAGGTTCCCAATAGCTGAATCCCAGGCTCTGTGAAGAAGGATATCTCCTTTCTTGTCCATCGGGTCCTTAAGCGTGCCCATATCAAACGCCAGGTCCGAATTTTTTTAAACCTTTGAAAGAGGTGCGTCTAACTTTGGATTTTTGTTCCACAGCAGCGCTGCATCCTCATCAAATGGAAACCTTTTTAGGTTACCCGAAATGAAAGGTTTTTCTCTCTGGATTCTCCCACTCCAGCTTGATAGTATCAAGGAGGGAACTGTGCACAGGAAAGACTTTAGATTTCTTTTTGTGCAAACCTTTGTACATAAGGTCATGTTTAGACAATTGTACATCCTCCTCTTCCATTTCAAGAGTTGTATAGATAGCCTTTAATAAGTTATCTTCTGGAGAAGAACGGGTAGATCTCTCTTCAGCCTCAGAGTCTTCACTCTCTACCCTCCCTCTGCTGCGGAGCGCTAACAACTGAAGCTTTTCTCTTTGAGGGTGTACCCTTTGGGGGAGCCTGAAACTTGCTAATTAGATCTTTAAAAAGAGCTAAAAGTAGAATTAAGCTCATCGGACCGAAGTCAGCATTTTTTGACAGGAGGCTACTGGGTCATCCCTCACTAGGCCATCTATAAAAGGTGCGGCAAACTGTTTTGCACCAAGTTTGTTTCCGCAAACCGCACATTTTCTTTCATGTGGCTACGCTTGGGCCTTGTCCTGTGTCTTGGCCTGTAAGACAAAACAAATGACCCAAAATAAAAATCTAGACCACCAAACACTCCATAACACCACGTGCAGGAGGAGAGAAAATGTGTCCCCTAACACCAAAATCCTATGATTGGGGGGGGGGGGGTAAAAACACTCACCAGGATAGCAAGAGAGTGACAGTAACAAACACTCCAGGCTTACCTGAGAGCTGCTGGTGTTGGAGACCGCATCTGCGGCCTGTGTAGGTACCGCAGGAGAATCCATCCGTCCCTCTGGTCGTCCACAGCCTCTGCTGTTTCTGCCAAACACCAGCAAGCCAGAGTCCCCTGTTCGCGCCATTTATGGAGACAGGAACCAGCGTCTCCGGTGCCGGATGACGTCATACGACGCAAAGTGACCCTCGCCGGATAATTCCTGTGGGCCAGCTTGGAGCGCAGAGGCTCCGCCCCCTCGAGCGCCACAGCTTCCTCTTTCCCCTGCACTTACAAGCCATGCTGTCAGAGGGGAAAGGATACCACCATGCTGCTTAAGCAATGCGCGCTCTGGTGCCTGACATCAGCACGGTCTTGGCCTTCTACAGACACCGATCACAGGGGACAGCAGTATACCAGCTTCCACAGCGGCGACTGCTTCTGACAAGGAAGAAAAAGGTACGTGAAAAATCCCCACCAAACGGCCATTAAAGGAAAGGAAACATGTTACCCTGCGTCCGGAGGAAACACTAATACCGACATGGGGCCTGGAGGACCGCCCTTTTATCTGCTGGGGGCAACGAAAAAAGAATTTCTCAGCAGTGAACATGTCTATCCTCTGGATTATGTTCAGAACAAATTAGTTTGAGGTTATCTTTTCCCATTGCGGGAGAAAATTCTTTAGTCTTCCTCCCATGGGGACCCTGATGTCACTAGGGCTTGGGGCAGTTAAAAAGTATGCCCCCTTTCCCTTTTTACCCTGTCCAGTGTTTTTTGGGTTTGGACTCCTTTTCTGGTTTTGAGGGTTCCTTTGAGGGACGAAAAAAAAACTTCCTCTGAAAGTTTTTCTTTTTAATAATAGGGAAAGTTTTTTTTGTCCACCGTTCTTTCCAAGACGGTACAGTATCTAATTTAGGTCAAAAGACCAAGTCTCCAGTAAAGGGGACACTGCACAAACGTGTTTTGGACATCATTGAAAATCATTGGAAAGGTTTTCAAGAGCTCCTCTCTAGGAGTGCCTGCCTGTAAGTGTTCTTGTAACTGTGATAACCAGAACTCCAAATTTCTAGCTACACAGGAAGTGGCTAAGGCTGGCTTCAATCCTGCCATTGAAGCATCCCAGGCCCTTTTCAAGACTATCTGTCTGTGCATTGGGTCCTTTAAATGTCCCATATCCTCGAAGGCCAGGTCAGACTGCTTCAATACCTTGGACAGAGGGGCATCAAGTTTTGGATTTTTATTCCAGACTGCCTCTGGGTTCTCGTCAAAGGGAAATAATGTTTTGAGAGGATTTGGAAAGAAAGCCTTCTTTATCCAACTCTGCCCATTCTCTGAAAAGATACAAGATCAGAGGGCCAGATCCACAAAAACCTGGCGTAACTTAAAAAATCCCATTTAAGTTACACTGCCTTAAAGTTTCTACCTAAGTGCCTGATCCACAAAGCACTTATCTAGAAATTTCAGGCTGTGTAACTAAAATTCCGGCCGTACTGCGCATGCGCGAAGTTACGTTACGCCGAGTTTTGAGGATCGCGACGGCTTAAAAAAGTTGCGTCGGGAAAAAAAAAAAATGACAGCGGCATGCATTCCTGAGGGAGAACTCCATGCCAATTATCAAAGAAAAAACCGGCATGGGTTCCCCCCCCAGGAGCATACCAGGCCCTTAGGTCTGGTATGGGTTGTAAGGAGACCCCCCCACGCCGAAAAATTGACGTAGGGGGTCCCCCTACAATCCATACCAGACCCGTATCCAAAGCACGCTACCCGGCCGGCCAGGAAAGGAGTGGGGACGAGCGAGCGCCCCCCCCCCCCTCCTGAGCCGTGCCAGGCCGCATGACCTCAACATGGGGGGGTTGGGTGCCCTTGTGTTGTGTGTTTACTAACTAACTTTTTGCCTACAGGTGAATGGATAGGGGTACGATGTACCCCATATCCATTCACTTAGGGTGGGGGGCCCCCTTATTAAAGGGGACTCCCAGATTCCGATAAGCCTCCGCCCGCAGACCCCGACAACCAATGGCAAGGGTTGTCGGGAAGAGGTCCTGTCCTCATCAACATGGGGACAGGGTGCTCTGGGGTGGGGGGGCCCGCAGTGCGCCCCCCTGCCCCAGAGCACCCAACCCCCCCATGTTGAGGGCATGCGGCCTGGCACGGCTCAGGAGGGGGGGGGGGGGCGCTCGCTCGTCCCCACTCCTTTCCTGACCGGCCGGGTAGCGTGCTTTGGATACGGGTCTGGTATGGATTGTAGGGGGACCCCCTACGTCGATTTTTCGGCGTAGGGGGGGTCCCCTTACAACCCATACCAGACCTAAGGGCCTGGTATGCTCCTGGGGGGGAACCCATGCCGGTTTTGTTTTTACAAATTGCCGTGGAGTTCTCCCTCGGGAAAGCATACCAAATGCCGTCGCTGGAATGGGCTTTTACAAGGTGTGACTAGTTTACACTTTGTAGAACCAGCCCTAATTTTACACTTGCAAAATAACACTTACGGCGCAAAAAGGAAGCTGGAAAGCTTTGTGGATCGCCTTAAGTGCTAATTTGCATACTAGAAACGGCATTTCGACTCGAAATGCCCCCAGCGGCGGATGCGGTACTGCATCCTAAGATTCGGCAGTGTAATTCAATTACACATGCCGGATCTTCTGCCTAACTTTGGAAAAAGCCTTTTGAGGATCGTTTCCAAAGTTACACACAGACTGAACAGCAGTTAAGTCGGAGTATCTCTTTTGTGGATCTGGCCCAGAGAGTACACTATGTATAGGGAACACTCCGGCCTTTTTACCCTGGGCTGCATACATCTTGTCATACCTAGATAATTGAGCTTCTTTCTCTTCAATTTCCAGTGTATCATAAATAGCACTCAACTGGTCTACTTCCTCAATAGACAGTTTGTATTTTGCAACTGTTAGCTGCGGTCTGATCTTCCTCCTGGTCTGAGTCAGAAGATTCAGGCCCAACACAGGGCTATGCTCCCTGACTCTACGGGGCTCCCTGGAGCTGGGTATTGTAGGGCTTGGAGAAGGGGAGGTTGCAGCCGCGCTACTGGTGGAAGCAGATGTGCTAACCTCTGATAAAGTTCCTGAGAGATTTAAAGGTTGACGCCATCTCATCTTTAAATGAGCTAAGAAATTTTGCTAAAGCAGAGTCTGCCTCAGATTTTAGTAAGCCTACAATACACTGCTTGCATAAGGCTTTGTTAGAGCCCGAGGATAGTTTGCTTCCACAGTTAGGCCGCAGAAAGTGCCCTGACTTGTCCTCCCTTGGAGCCTCCTTAGCCTGAAACAGAAAATAGATGGTGTTTAACTCTTTCTCCCTAAAACCACCTGTGCTGCAACCACCATTGCTGCTATTCCCAGGACAGTGAGGCAACCACCACCATGGAGTACTACTAGTCCCAGCCCTACCACTACCAGCATACACAATAACCACAGCACAGGGCTTGCCCAGCAGCCTACCTGGGTTTGGCTGGTGCCTACGTCCAGAGTGTCCTGGGGATTCACCTCCTTGGTCCCCCCCCCCCTTTGCCGCTCCGTATCCCGCCGCTAGTCCGGTATTGCTGGACTCTGGTCGCGGTTTTAGGCCTCAGCGTGGGCTTTTCCTCCCTCCTTGCGTCCTGGAGACCCCCACCACGCTGCAAGGAGCTGAATAGACGAATCCACTATACAGCTCCTGGGGGGAACCTGCATCATACTGCCGCTGGCACAACTCGGCACTGGAAAGAGGGGGAAGCGGGTCTGCTCCTTTAATTGCTGGACGGTACCTGAGCCCCAAAAGAAAAATTAGAAGGCAAGACTTCATACAGAGCCGACGGACAGGACCCAGTCCCCCTGTGCGGTCTCTCTTCAGGCAGCCCTGAGATATGAAGTCCCTCCTGGTTCCCCAGCAACATGTTCCTCGGATGGAGGAAACACAAATGACTGACCAGGGACCTGAGGGACCACCTTTTGAACTGTTGGCAAAGTGTTTCCTGTGTCGATAGGAGGGACTCCATCTCTCAAGGACTGTCCTGAAAGACGACTGGGGAAAAACACTGAACGCTTAAGGCAATAGTGGAAAACTAAAAATTAGCTGTGTTGAAGTATGCTCTAGTGAAATCAACATACCCTTGCACGGTCATTCATTTCATCATGACTTCTGATTTTTGAATATTCCTGAGAGATGTAATCTGCAGCCTCTTGTGTCAGAACAGGCTTCATCAACTTCGCAACATGGATATATTTCCGTATGAACTCCATGCTAACAATCTTTGATTTGCTGAAAGATCAGAACAAAGGTCATAAAATAGTCTCCCCAATAGGACAAAGATGGCAAAACCTGAAAGGGTTTATGACCCGACCTTCTCTTACGCTTAAAAATAAAGTTTTGCTTATAGTTCTACTTCAATACCGAGTTAGAGTGATCGAGTATGCAGAAAGCAAATTCAGAACTTTTCATGTGCATATTTCCAGGTTAGTAACTAAAAGTATTAAAGTCAGAGGATCAGGCTCACAGTCAAAGAACCATCCTTTATTAGAAAGAAGTTGTCAGTACAGGTTGCATACCAATCGCAGCCATGGCTGCTTCTCTTTGAAGTTTAACATGCAGTACTGCAGAGTTTACAAGACATCCTTATTTTATACGTGTAAGCACATACCGTATCTCACAAAAGTACACCTCCCACATTTTTGTAAATATTTTATTACCTCTTTTTATAAACACTGAAGAAATGACCCTTTGCTACAATGTAAAGTAGCGAGTGTACAGCTTGTATAAAACCGTGTAAAATTTGCTGTCCCCTCAAAAAAACTCTACAGCCATCAAGGTCTAAACCACTGGCAACAAAATGAGTACACCCCCAAGTGAAAATGTCCAAATTGCTCAGTGTCATAGCCAGAGGTGGTCTTTGGAAAATAGACGTACGAGTGCTGCCAGTATTGCCGCAGAGGTTAATGGGGTGAGCCTGTCAGTGCTCAGACCATATGCCGCATACTGCATCAAATTGGTCTGCATGGCTTACATCCAAGAAGGAAGCCTCTTCTAAAGATGCACAAGAAAGCCTGCAAAGTTTGCTGAAGACAAGCAGACTAAGGACATAGATTACTGAAACCATGTCCTGTGGTCTGTTGAGACCAAGATACTTATTTGATTCAGATGGTGTCAAGCGTGTGTGGCAGCAACCAGGTGAAGAGTACAAAGACAAGTATGTCTTGTTTAAATTCAAGCATGGTGGCGAGAGTGTCATGGTCTGGGGCTGCATGAGTGCTTCTGACACTGGGGAGCTACAGTTCATTGAGAAAACCATGAATGCCAACATGTACTGTGACATACTGAAGCAGAGCATGATCCCCCCCTCCCTTCAGAGACTGGGCCGGAGGAAGTATTCCATCATAACGACCTCAAACACTTCCAAGATGACCACTGCCTTGCTAAAGAAGCCGAGGGTAAAGGTGATGAACTGGCCAAGCATGTCTCCAGACCTAAACCCTATTGGAGCATCTGTGGGGCATTCTCAAACGGAAGGTGGAGGAACGCAAGGTCTCCAACATCCACCAGCTCCGTGATGTCATCATGGAGGCATGGAAGAGGACTCCAGTGGCAACCTGTGACGCTCTGGTGAACTCCATGTCGAAGCGAGTAAAGGCAGTGCTGGAAAATGGTGGCCACACAAACACGTCGGGACCAATTTGGACATTTTCACTTAGGGGTGTGCTCACTTTATGCCACCAGTTTAGACATTAATGGCTGTATGTTATTTTGAGGAGACAGCAAATTTACATTGTTATACAAGGTGTAGACTTAATACTTGACATTGTAGTAAAGTGTTATTTCTTCAGTTGTCACATGAAGAGAAAATATTTTTCAAATATGTGAGGGGTGTACTCACTTTTGTAGGATACTGCATGTCTAGCAACCATAAGAAAATGGGCGTTAAAGCAGCGAATTTAGCCTTACTAGAACACTTATGCTTCAGAAAATTAAAAGGATTGCAATTCCCCTAACCCACACAAACATTTAAAATTTACTTCAAGCCTTGACAGATTTTATAATCCCCAAAATATGACCATTGAAAAATACATATTTAGATTTCCAATGTAATAGTTAAAGCGGTTCTCCACCCTAAAGTGGAGTCCCGCTGATCGGAATCCTCCCCCCCTCCGGTGTCACATTTGACACCTTTCAGGGGGGAGGGGGGTGCAGATACCTGTCTAAAGACAGGTATTTGCACCCACTTCCGGCCACACGCTACGGGCGAAAGACGGGTTTTTCTGACTTCCCGTCTGTCGCCCGTTGTGTGCTGGGAACACTCGGCTCCCAGCACACAGCGTGTGAGCCAATCGGCGGGCTCGGCGCTTCACTTCCTGGTTCCCTCAGCGTGGATGGCGGGGGGAGCAGCAGAGAGACGAGCGATCGCTCGTGCTCTGCTGCGATCAGCACTGGACTCCAGGACAGGCAAGTAATATTAAAAGTCAGCAGCTGCAGTATTTGTAGCTGCTGGCTTTTAATATTTTTTCCCCATGGCACATCCGCTTTAAGCAATAGCCCAGCTCAGAGAGTGTACCAAGACACATAATACAGGCAAACTCAAATATACAAACCCTTTGCGTGGTCCATGAAGGAGATGGTCATGTTTTTCATAGATCTGCAACTCTTGATCGGTCACATCATTGGCATTTGGGTCATCTGTAGCAAAAATCTCAACACTGCACCCGAGAGGCATTGCTGGTAAAAACAAAAAAGTATTCGCTGTCGATTTTTTTTTTATAATTTATTTTTTTTTTTTTTTAAACCAATGATCTATGTTAATTTTACTATATAGTGCAACAGAACAGCACAGCAAATGCATCATCAGTTATGTTAGCCAATAATTTAAAGCCTACCAAAACCATCCTGCTCCCCAGGAGTTCTATATCGGTGCATTCGCAGAACATGGTCTGCAATTTCAAGGTCATGGTCTGCATCCATTTGATCCAGAACAATAAAAAGCAAATCAAATCTTGATAGCAGTGAATCCTGCAAGCCAATGTTTTCCATAGGAGTCCTGTACTGATCATACTGGAGAATAGATATGATAGAAACGGGTTAGAAGATCAAATTATTATTTGGATAGCAATATTCTTTCATTCTTAGGGAAAAAAACACAACTACTGCAGCACATAGGCCAACACAATAAAACAATGTTAAAATCGGAAATCCGGGAACGAAAAACCCTCCCTCACTGCTCATTTTCCCTAGAGATGATGCATCAGAGGAATTTCTTATACTGGAGTTCAACATGCCGACCGCCGCACGCAGATATACGTCGGCAGAATGGCACGGGCAGACAAAAAGATATATATACGTCCCCTTTAAGAAGCGGCATTGTAAATGTGTGGTCCACACACCCAACCTTGAGCTCCATGACTGACTGCAGGCATACCCGCGATCGTGTCACGTGAGGAAGGGGGAAATTCTGTAAAAAAGCATTTCCCCAGTCTTCCTAGTGACATGACAGTACACAGCTTCCTGTAATCGGAGATCACTGTAGTGTCACACATAGCCCATTCCCCCTACAGTTAGAACATATCCCTAGGCACACTTAACCCCTTCAGCACCACCTAGTGGTTAACCTTCACTCCCATTGTCATTTTCAAAGTAATCAGTGCATTTTTATAGCACTGATGGCTGTAAAAGTGACAATGGTCCCAAAAATGTGTCAAAGGTGTCCGGTGTGTCGCAGTCACGATAAAAAAAAAAAAAAAAACACGTATCGGCCTAAACGGAGGATACATTTTTAAATATTTTTGGGGCATATTCATTATAGCAAAAAGTAAAATATAGAATTTTTTTTCAAAAGTGTCGCTTTATTTTTGTTTATAGCGCAAAAAAAATAAACCGCAGAGGTGATCATATACCACCAAAAGAAAGCTCTATTTGTTAAAAAAAAAAAAGTCGTCAATTTTGTTTGGGAGACAATTGCACGGTCGTGCGACGTGTCAGTTAAAGCGACGCAGTGCCGAATCGCAAAAAGTGGCCTGGTCTCTGACCAGCAAAATGGTCCGGGGCTTAAGTGGTTAACACTGCCAAGTTTAAAAACCACTTGCAGAAATTCTGTGCGTAAGACTTCTGAGCAGATAAAAACATGTTCCATAGAATATGGGAACGGAAAATTTGCCCAATACACTATTTGGAAGACTGTCCCATGGAACCTACCCTTCCATAGACAGGATTTGCAGCAGCCAAGACACTGCACCGAGCATTTAGCCTTGCTTGAATTCCTGCTTTTGCTATGGTTACTCGTCCTTGTTCCATCACCTCATGGATGGCAGTTCTGTCCATGTCAGACATTTTATCAAACTCATCAATACAAACGACACCCCTGTCAGCCAGAACCATGGCACCAGCCTCCAAACGCCTCTCTCCTAGAAAAGCAGAAAATATTCACGCTAGCCAGAAGATTAATTATGCTTAATCCAAGGAGACTAAATTCAATAAAATATTTGTAAGAACTTGACTTTTAATTGTAGCGCCCTTCTCCTATTGACTAGGCGCTATCAGTAAATTTAGTGTCCTCTGAGCTATACATAGCTAAGAGTGATTGTGTAAAGTGTTGCTTTTGTCCCAGTTTAGTTGTGTTGTGCACATTTCCCACTGTGCCTTTAGATGTCACGGGCCAGTATGAGAAATACAACAAGCCAAGTGCATTTGATATCTTTCCCCCAGAAACCGCCCAATTGGGAGCTTCTTTGTAGCTGGGCATGGTGGGGAAGGATAGCCATGTGCTCCCTCTTACCTCGGGGCCCTGTTGGCCTGAGGATGTGCTAGAGAGGAATTCCGGCCTCATGGCCTTCCAGGCCTGAGGCTATGCTGCAGTGTTTGCCGCCAGTAGGCCCAGGAGTCTGTCTGGGGCATACTTAACGGAAGGTGGTCCTGTGCCGTCTGTCCTGCAGGAAGAAGCCACTCAAGCAGAGAACATTCCAGGGGAGGACCTTGCTGGAGAAGACCGGGCTAAAGGCTGGTATCTCAGGAAGGGCCTAGTGACTCGTTTGAAGGATGCACCCAAGTTGACCTGCCTCACAGTATTGCCGGATGGCCTAGGGGCTCTAATACTGTGCAGCTGATCAATGAAACCGACTGCTGGCTAAACAAATCCCGTCGCAGGGGATTACTCAGGAGTTCTACTTATCACTCAAGTCTGTGGCAGAGACTTTGTCCATGCTTCATACCGACTGCTATGTCGGGAAAGGGAAGCCTATATGGTTGCCACAAAGATCCAGTGACTGGAGCCGTGGTCCTCTGGGTCTGAGAAAATATCAGTGATCTGCAAAACCGAGGTATCTGAATTTCCCCTAACCCTCTACTCCCTTTACTACTGAAGTTGCTGAATAAAGCATTTGAGAAAAGCACAGAAGTGACTGGCAATCACCCTTGTATTCAACTGTTTAACCTAGACTTTAAGGGCCAGATCCACAAAAGGGATACGCAGGCGTATCTGCTGATACGCCGTCGTATCCCTGTTTCTATCTATGCGGCTGATTCATAGAATCAGTTACGCATAGATATTCCTAAGATCCGGCAGGTGTAATAGTTTTACACTGTCGGATCTTAGGATGCAGTACCGCGGCCGCCGCTGGGGGCATTTCTCGTCGAAATCCCGCGTCAGGTATGCAAATTAGCACTTACGGAGATCCACGAAGGTTTTTTCCCTTCGTTAATTCTCCGTAAGTGTTAGTTTGCCGTCGCAAAATTAGGGCTGCTTTTACAAAGTGTAAACTTAGTACACCATGTAAAAGTATACCCTTCTTTCCCGCGTCGCTGTCAAATTATTATTATTTTTTTTTAAATTTCCCCGCCGCATCTTTTACCCGTCGCGATTCACAAAACTTGGCGTAACGTAACGCAAAGCACGTCGGGAAAATAGCGTCGGGAGCATGCGCAGTACGTCCGGCGCGGCAGTGCGCCTAATTTAAATGGGACTCGCCCCATTAGATTGGGCCCGCCTTGCGCCGGACAGATTTAAGTTACACAGCTGCAAATTTCTAGGTAAGTGCTTTGTGGATCGGGCACTTAGGTAGAAATTTTGCGGCGGTGTAACTTAAATCGGAACATTTAAGTTGCGCCCGCTGGTTGTGGATCTGGCCCTAAGTTCTGAAGTGGTGAACAGTGGGGTAACGGCAGACCCAAAATTAATCCAGCAGCTCCTACAGGGGTAGTGCTACATAATGAAAGACAGTCACAGAAACCAATTTTGTGAGATAGTGTTTACACTTTTTGCCAATTTTTACCATTACTTTCCATGTATAACTGCAGTGTCCACATGACTCAAAAGCACCAGACTGGCTACACTGGCCAGTATACTGCAAGTTAAACCTTGTCAGACACCATCCCCCTCCTGCAGCACTACAATTGTGCATAAAGAATTATGATGGGTAGTACACCTATGCTGGCATAACGCACAGTAGCAGGAGAACAAAAAGTGCATTTTGTCAGAGGAAGAAAAGGGGTATTTTAAAGGCATTTAACAGAAATCATTTAAAAATATATGACAGGTACTGAATTCTTAAGCGCAAATATATAAGGCTTTCACCTACCTCGGTATTCACTTTCCACTAGCAGATATACTTTGCTTAAAAGGGCAAATTATCCCATTTGTTGATGCAGAGAGTTAGAGTTTTGTAAGGAGAGTCCTTCCTCCCTAGCTCTCACCATTTCCGGAGAGATGGGCGACATACGTCCCCTTTTTGTTACCATAGCCTTACATTTGCTTTCTCCAGATTCTTCTGTGTTCAACAAACTGATCAGTTTAGGATATGAATACAGAAAAACTACAGTCACTTGCCTGTTTCCTGATCGGTTGTCACCGCTGCTGTCAACCCCACCCCAGTAGATCCCCTACCAGTGGTGGGAATTGCTCTTGGAGCTGTATGCAGGACGTATCGTAAAAGCTGAGATTTGGCAACAGAAGGATCTCCTAGAATGGCAAAATGAAGGTTACATCTAACATTTTCCATAAACATTTATAATTAGACAATTTTTTTTTTTACCTATTAGAAGAACATTAATGTCCCCTCTTATACGCGTTCCATTTTCAAGAATCTTTTCATTCCCTCCAAGAAGCATACACAAAATGGCTTTTTTAATATACTCATGGCCATGAATGCTGGGAGCTAGAGATTTGCTCAATTGCTGAAAAACGTCCTGCAAAAAACAAAAAAAAACACGATTACAAACATGGCTAATTTTGGCTATCATAAGCTAAAATGGTTGAATCTACTCTAATACCTTAGAATGGGCTTTACAAAACTTCTTAATCTTCCCTACATCATCAGCTGAAAATGTTGGGGCAATTTCTTTGCTCATCCGTTTGATGTTGTTGGCCAACAAGATGGTCCTAAATCCACAAGAAAAAATAAAATAAAATCTAGCATTTAAAGCTGTTGTAAAGGCATATTTTCTTTTTTCTTAATACACACACAGTATACATGCCACTCAGCTGTCTATACACAGAGTGGCCCCTTACCTCCCCTTCTACGGTCCCCTGCTGCCACTGTCCACTCCTCCTGCGTTCCCCCATGGCAAGCAGTGTGCTATGTGGGCACTCATGCAGGTGTGCCGAGCCAGGCAGTGCGTGTCCATTGATGCACACAGTGCAGCTTGGCACCGCCCCTTCCTCACAGGATTTGAACGACAGCAGCAGGTGCCAATGGCTCCCCTGCTGCCTCTGTCCTATGAGATGTGGGAGAGAGCAGCGCTGCTGCAGATTGGTACAGCACTGGAACGAGAAGAGCCAAGACATTAAGGCAATGTTTCTCAACTCGAGTCCTCAAGGTGCCCCCAACAGGTCATGTTTTTGGGCTCTCCGTTATTTTGCACAGGTGATTTGATCAGTTTCACTGCCTTGGCAATTACCACAGCCATTTAATTTGAGGGAAATCCTGAAAACATGACCTGTTGGGGCATCTTGAGGACTGGAGTTGAGAAACACTGCGTTAAGGGGAGGGGGAGCTGGTCAAAAAAAGGTTTTGCAAAGAATTGATTAAGGGGGGGGGGACCTTATGCCTTTAGAACTATAAAAACAAAAAAGGCCCAACAGATCGAATTGACAAGTTATACAAGATGTCCAGGTTATGTTACGTGATTTTTGCACTTTTTTTATTAGGGCAAAAAAAAACGAATGGCTTCCATTTTGTCTGGTAAATAAGAATTAAATATTATGCATGGTTATATCCAGCCAGTATTTAGAAGCCTTTTGTTTTTCTACAGAAGTAGAGTTTAGTTTACCAGTCAACAGGACAAAAACATTGGAATACCTATATGCAGATGGTAGAGGTTTATCATACACTGCATCTTAAAGAAACCTCAAGGGAAGTATGCATATAGAGAAATGTGAAGTGCAGGTCAGTCCAACACAACACACCAAAACAAAAACTGTACATATAAAATATTTGAGCATGAAAATGATAAATTCCCAAGTTTGTGAGGTTTATCTGTAAGAGCAGACATTTTTGTCAGTTTCCTGCAATAAAATACATTGGATATATACAAGTAATGTGAAAAATATACTACAGCGCTAATTAAATAATCAATTCCACGTGCACCTAAATAAAAAAACAAATAATATAGCTGCTATCTTGAGTGATACCAAATCCAAACAGTGAAACATATAAAATATAGATGCGCTAATATTAACTTAAAAGGTGATAAAACGTACAAAGAAAAACTAATCAGGGAGAATACTCCATAAACTGTGAATTACTAATATGTCCTTAATTAGTGCACAGTGATTAGCAGGATTCCATGCAGGGAAAAAATCACTCTCTTCAATCTGAATGCTAATCCAGCCCTCCACCGCTGTGATCAGATGATACAGGCACTCACAGACAGGGATTGCATGAAAGAAAAGAGAAAAAATCTCATTGCGCAATATTCGATGACAGATCAAAAAATGTAATCAGAGCATTGACATATGCACTCACGAATCCCGGCTTTCAGTAAAGCATGAAAACGCCACTCAGTATGTTGTTTCCTCAGCTCGATCCGATGCACTCGGATTCGATCGCAGGCTCCTCCCTACGCGTTACGTCACAGGCACGCGACTTACTCATGGGTTCATACTGGATATATAATTTATGCTACAATGGATGATGTGCACATGTTTTGCCATGCGACATAAGGTGGCATTTCACTTCAAACCTTTACCTGAATGTACCAGATGTGTACCCTCCCTGCTTGGAAGGAAGACAGCGATATATTCCCACTATCTGAATGCGATCACCCGGTTTACACTTGTCCACCAAGTCATCATCAGAAATGATATCCACAGAGCGAGGGAGCTGTCCTGCAGGGGCTTTTTCTGGCATCTCCTGTATAGTCAGAGTCTGGTGATCCTTATAAGTACTCAGCCCGTATTCTGTCTCCAGAGGATTATTTTCTTCATCCTATCACAAACAAGATATTGTTCGGACTCAGAAGGGCATCAGGCTGAGCAGTGGGTGCGCACAGCCACTGGGACCAGCAGCAAGTACAGTAAACCAAAGAGGCTGTCCAGTGCCTGGTAAGCAACAAATCATCAACATTACATAAAAGATAGTGTTGAATGTGACCAACTAGTACTAGCTATACTGAATGAATGAGAATCTCTGCCAAACCCCAGTGATACTCTATCGTGAGGCCAACATTTTAAGACCAACAAATACAAGTAGATCAGTGTGTGTTCAAGATCACCATATTCTCGGGATTCGTCCCAACTCATCCCTATGCAAGAAGAGCTTCATTCTGTTGGAGCTTAAAACTATTAACTCTTCTCTTCCCCACATGAGTGCAAGAAAGTCTAGTAAATGGCTGTTTAAGCCCGAGCAGTGCACAATGAGTGCAAGGATGGAGTGGCGACCACATGCTGGAAATATCAGGGATTTCGAAGTGCTCCGATTATAGGGGAGCACTGCAAGAGCAACAGAAGGTGGTGGGCTGTCAAGAGAATGCATCACTGAAAGCCCTTAATAGACAAATAACCTTCTCCTTAAAGCGGATCTCCACTCTAAAGTGGAGTCCCGCTGATCGGCACCCTCCCCCCCTCCGGTGTCACATTTGACACCTTTCAGGGGGGAGGGGGGTGCAGATACCTGTCTACAGACAGGTATCTGCACCCACTTCCGGCCCTACGATACGGGCAAAGGACAGGTTTTTTCTCCGCTTCCCGTCGCCCCCCCCGTTGTATGCTGGGAACACTCGGCTCCCAGCACACAGCGGGAGCCAATCGGCGGGCGCAGCGCGACTCGCGCATGCGCCGTAGGGAACCGGGCAGTGAAGCCGGAGCGCTTCACTTCCTGGTTCCCTCACCGTGGATGGAGGGGGGAGCAGCAGGGTGACGAGCGATCGGCTCGTCATCTGCTGCGATCACCGCTGGACTCCAGGACAGGTAAGTGTCCTTATATTAAAAGTCAGCAGCTGCAGTATTTGTAGCTGCTTGCTTTTAATATAGTTTTTTAGTGGCACATCCGCTTTAAGTATTTCTGCTGTATATATTGTGACACGCCTATGCAAACAGGCAAACACTCACATTAAGCAGTGCAGCCATTTTCTTTACACATGTCTTGCTTGAAACTGTACCTTCTGTTTCTTGCACCAACAAAAACAAGAAAAAGGGAGCTCTCATTTACTTGCTCCAACAATCGCCTACCTTAGTGGGATAAATCGCATTCGATGGAAATGCCTCCAAGGTGGTAAGATCAGAGTACTTCCTCTCCACGGTTTTCTTTGTAGCTGGGCAGTAATGAACACTTCTCATGACTTTTGGTCTTACCAAGGAACCTAGAATGAAGTACCAGAAAGATGCAAGCTATGCAAAACATTATCAGGAGAACATGTGAGGAAACCCCCTTTAGACACCATTAACAAGGGCGAGCACTGTACACCATGCTGTCTGCTACTTATAAGAAAAATATAAATCTCGCAAATGTGCAGACATGCTGTCTACTACTTATGTCTGCACATTTGAGCCTATAAAAGCAGTGTATACTGCAGTGGCGGCTGGTGCTCAAAATTTTTGGGGGGGCGCAAAGGAAAAAAAAAATTGCAGTCTCACTGTGCCTAAACGCAGCCACTGTTACATGCCATCAAATGCAGCCACTGTGCCATCAATTCGCACCACTGTGCCATTCCATTAAACGCAGTCACTGTGCCATCAATTCGCACCACTGTGCCATGCCATTAAACGCAGTCACTGTGCCATCCATTGTCACCACTGTGCCATGCCATTAAACGCAGCCACTGTGCCATACATTGTCACCACTGTGCCATGCCATTAAACGCAGCCACTGTGCCATACATTGTCACCACTGTGCCATGCCATTAAACGCAGCCACTGTGCCATCCATTGTCACCACTGTGCCATCCATTGTCACCACTGTGCCATCCATTGTCACCACTGTGCCATGCCATTAAACGCAGCCACTGTGCCATACATTGTCACCACTGTGCCATGCCATTAAACGCAGTCACTGTGCCATCCATTGTCACCACTGTGCCATGCCATTAAACGCAGCCACTGTGCCATACATTGTCACCACTGTGCCATGCCATTAAACGCAGCCCCTGTGCCATACATTGTCACCACTGTGCCATGCCATTAAACGCAGCCACTGTGCCATCCATTGTCACCACTGTGCCATCCATTGTCACCACTGTGCCATGCCATTAAACGCAGCCACTGTGCCCTTTAATGGTCGCCGCTGTGCCAATTGTCCCCACTGTGCCCTGTAAATTGCGTTTCCCCCCCCCTGCCCGGCACTTACCTTTACTGGAGTCAGGCATCCACGTCCCACGATGTCTTCTCCCGCCCTCGATGACTGACAGGCGTCTCAGCCAATCAGGTTACAGGTAGCCAGAACCGGCCAACGTGATTGGCTGAGAGGCCTGTCATCTTATTCAAGGGGCGTACAGTCTGTGCGCTCCGAGAATAAGCTTCCGGCTGTATTGGGAAAGCCTATCAGAGCCGTTGGCTTTGATAGACATTTCCCTACAGCCAACCAGCTGGCGTTTTTTCAGATGGCCGTACATTGAGCGCCGACCATCTGAATAACAGCGGCAGCGGCGAAAATAACATAGATTTGTGCAATGCATGAATCTATGTTATTTCACTCAGTGGCGGTGAGAGCCAGAGGGGGCGGCGCTCCAGCGCCCTCTATGGACGAACCGCCACTGGTATACTGTAGTTACGGTGCACAGCACTTGTATAGCCGTTTCACCAACAATTTACAGCTTTCTGTAAACTTTTGTTTAGAAAAGAAAACTGGATAAAATAGTACACCATAGTAGCCATCTAAAGATTTGGTAAAACTATTACCGATTACATAGGTTCTATAATTCCATTCTTTTAGAGCATCCTAGTAGTCTAAAAACAATGGTCCAAGGCAACATAGGCACCCAAAAGGTAACTAGATGTTTTATGGATCATGCTGCATGTCAGAAAACATGTTTAACCACTTGACAACTGGGCACTTAAACCCCCTTAATAACCAGAACAATTTTCAGCTTTCGGTGCTCTCACATTTTGAATGACAATTACTCAGTCATACAACACTGTACCCAAATAAAATGTGTCCTTTTTTCCCACAAATGGAGCTTTCTTTTGGTGGTATTTAATCACTGTTGGGTTTTTTATTTTTTGCGCTATAAAAGACGTTTTCTTTGTTTCTGTTATAAAATTTTGCAAATTTGTAATTTTTCTTCACAAATTTTGGCCAAAATTTATACTGCTACATGTCTTTGGTAAAAATAAGTACAAATTTGTGTATATTATTTGGTCTTTGTGAAAGTCATAGCGTCCACAAGCTATGGTGCCAATATCTGAAAATTGATCACACCTGAAGTACCGACGGCCTCTCTCATTTCTTGAGACCCTAACATGCCAGAAAAGTACAAAAAAAAAAAAAAAAGACCCCTTTTTGGAAAGAAGACATTCCAAGGTATTTAGAAAGAGGCATTGTGAGTTTTTTGAAGTTGACATTTTTTCCCCACAATTCTTTGCAAATCAAGATTTTTTTTTTCCACAAATAAAATCATATTAGCAGGTTTTTTCTCACACACAGCATATGCATACCACAAATTACACCCCAAAACACATTCTGCTATTCCTCCCGAGTATGGCGATACCACATGCGAGACTTTTACACAGCCTGGCCACATACAGAGGCCCAACATGCAGGGAGCACCTTCAGGCTTTCTGGAACACCCAGCCCAATTCTGACATTCCTCTCCTACATGTAAAAATAATAATTTATTTGCTAGAAAATTACATAGAACCGAAAAACATTATATATGATTTTTTAGCAAAGACCCTAGAGAATACAATGGCGGTCTTTATCGTGCATGGTATTTGCACAGCAATTTTTCGAACGTGTTTATTTTGGAAATAAAACGGTTTTGTGCTTTAAAAAAAAAAAAAAAAAACATTAAAGTTAGCCCAATGTTTTTGCATAATATGAAAGATGAAGTTACGCCGAGTAGATACCAAACAGGTCACCCTTCAAAATTGCACACGCTTGTGGAATGGCGCCAAACTTCGCTACTTAAAAATCGCCACAGGCGACGCTTTAAATATTTTTACTGGTTACATCTTAAGTTGAAGAGGTCTAGGGCCAAAATAATTGCTCTCGCTCTAACGTTCGCAGCGATACCTCACATGTGTGGTTTGAACACCCTTTTCATATGTGGGCGGGTCTTGTGTGTGCGTTCGCTTCTTTATACGAGCACACGAGAACAGGGGCGCTTAACTTTAATTTTTTTTATTGTACATTTTACTTTATTTTAGTTTGACACGTTTTTCCTCAAAAATAAATGTTCTGATCACTTTTATTCCAATTACAAGGAATGTAAACATGCCTTGTAATAGGAATATAGCATGACCGGTCCTCTTTACAGTGAGATACGGAGTCAATAAGACCCCACATCTCACCTCAAGGCTGGGAAGCCTGAAAAAAAAAAAAAAAAATATATATATATATATATATATATATATATATATATATATATATATATATATATATATATATATATATATATATATATATATAGCGATTTTAAAAATCTGTATATCCAAAATAACTGAGCGGGAATCAATACACTGAAGCAGACACCAGCTTTGAAGATCTATCCTTACATTTTTACACTGTTCCGCCCCTTATGGTTCTAAGTGCTTCCTAAAGCTGGCCATACATGGTTAATTTCTTTTGTTCAGCCAATGGGCTTAACAGGAAAAAAAAAATTAACAGATTCCCCCCCATCCACACATTCAAGGTGTATGGGGGAATTCTCCCCGCTAACCTATTGTATTCTGATGGTGGGGAGACTCCTCCACTGTCAGAATACACAAATCAGTGCTGCAGCTGCTGATCATGTGGCTTTTATCCAACAGGGTGGTTGAACAGAAGTAGATCGGTAGATCAACTTCAGTTCAATTGCAGTGGCCACACATGGATTGAAAAATCATCCATTCCCTGATGAACTGTCCGAATTTTGATCTATTCCACCTTAAAGTAGAACCTTGAATTCATGCCTCATGAAATTTTCCAAGTTTTGTCATGTTACAACCAAAAACCTAAATGTATTTTATTGCGATTGTATGTGATAGACCAACACAAAGTGGCACATAATTGTGAAATGGAAAGAAAATTATAAATGATTTTCAAAATTATTTACAAATCACTATCAGAAAAGTGTGGCATGCATTTGTAGTCAGTCCCCTTTACTCTGCAACCCCCCCCCCCCCAACTAAAATCTAGTGGATCCAATTGCCTTCAGAAGGCACCCAATTAGTAAATAGAGTTCACCTGTGTGTAATTTAATCTCAGTATGAATACAGACATTCTGTGAAGCCCTCAAAGTTTTGTTAGAGAACCTTAGTGATCATGAAAGCCAAGGAACACATCAAACAGGTCAGGGATAGAGTTGTGGAGAAGTTTAAAGTAGTGCTGGGTTATAAAAAATATCCCAAGCTTTGAACATCTCACAGAGCAATGTTCAATCCATCAATGGAAAGATTATGGCACAACTGCAAACCTACCAAGACATGGCCGTCTGCCTAAACTGACAGACTGGGCAAGGAGAGCATCCAAGATGCCCATGGTAACTCTGGATGATCTGCAGAGATCCACAGCTCAGGTGGGAGATTGACCACAGGACAATTAGTTCTGCACGCCACAAATCTGGCCTTTATGGAAGGGTGGCAAGAAGACAGCCATTGTTGAAAGAAAGCCATAAGAGGTCCCGTTTGCAGTTTGCGAGAAGCCATGTGGGGGACACAGCAAACATGTGGAAGAATGTGCTCTGGTCAGATGAGACCAAAGTTTAACTATTTGGTCTAAAAGCAAAATGCCATGTGTGGTGGAAAACTGCACATCACCCCGAACGCACCATCACCACCATGAAACATGATGGTGAAAGCATGTTGTGGGGATGCTTTTCTTAAGCAGGGACAGGGAAGCGGGTCAGAGTTTATTGGAAGATGGATGGAACCAAATATAGGGAAATCTGAGAAGAAAACCTGTGACTCTGCAAGCTTTGACTGGAGCAGAGGTTCACCTTCAAGCAGAACAACCCTAAACATACAGCCAGAGCTACAATGGAATGTTTTAGATCAAAAGAATATTCATGCTTTAGAATGGCCCAGTCAAACTCCAGACCTAAATCCAATTGAGAATCTGTGGCAAGACATGAACATTGCTGTTCACAGATGTTCTCCATGCAATCTGACAGAGCTTGAGCTATTTTGCAAAGAATGGGCAAAAATGTCACTCTCTAGATGTGCAAATATGGTAAAGACATCCCAAAAAGACTTACAGCTGCAATTGCAGCAAAAGGTGGTTCTATAAAGTATGGACTCGGGGGCTGAGTATAAATGCATGCCACACTTCACATTAGTAAAAACATGTATAATTGAAAAACATTTATTATTCTCCTTCCACTTCACATTTATGTGTCACCGTGTTGGTCCATCACATAATACATTTACGTTTTTGGTTGCAACATGACAAAATGTGAAACATTTCAAGGGGGTAAGAATACTTTTTCAAGGCACCGTATAGGCAAAACTTTTCCTTTTGGAAAAAGGGAAAGTTATAACCCCCTTTTTTTTTTTATTTGTCGCATTGGGGGGGGGGGGGGGGAGATATACCTTCACTTTCTGCCCCATAATCAAAACAGGAAGTGAGGAAATTTCTGCAATTGAGGGATCCTCAAGTCACCAGAATTTGTGTCCCCCATTGGAAGACTTCCCCTCTTACTTTTCTGGGGTCAACAAAACGTTGAATTTTCAATAACAGTAGACAGGACAAAGAGGACACATCTCCCTAAAGGGGGCACAGACAGCAATAAAAACCTAATAAGTTTTCTAATCCATCTCTACTCTTTCCAAAACTAAAAAAAGTTTTGGCTTTTAGTCAAGTCTAGTTATGAGGTCCAACCTGCCCCTCTACCCTGGGGGCAAATCTGACAATAGCTGGGAAGGAGCTGGACTTATACCGGCAGTCAAGATCAGCTCAGAGCACTTTTCCAGGAAAGGAATGCAGAGGGAGAGGGAGATGCAAGTCTCCTGTCACTGCATGCCTCTTATCAGGAGAGTAATGTGAGCGGAGAACTGCCGTTATGATAATTCTGTCTCCTTCCTAGCTGTTGTCAGATTTTCTGTAAGGAGATGGGGAGAAACTCTCACCCCATAACTAGACTCGAGAAGCACGTTGTTACTTTTGGACAAAATACTTGGTCTCATGAATGGCATAACGTGTCAAAAAAATAAATATTACAATGTTAGATCCTAAAATATCCAGTACACAATAACAGGGAACCAACCTCTTGGGCTGCAGATAAGTTAAAATAGAACTATAGGCAAAACTTTTTTCACTGTGTCCAATTGGGGAGATTTCCCTCGACTCCCTATTCCCAAAGCCAAACAGGACACAAGAAATTCCTGAAAATTGGGGACCCCAAAGTCACCAGAACTAATGTCCCCATCAGAAGATTTCCCCCACCCCCCCTTTTTGCCTTTCTAGGGACATCCCAAAAAGTGGGATTTTTTTACAATGATAACGGTAAACCGAAAAAAAGAGGGTGAACAGCCTAAAGGGGACCTTCAGCCATTTGTTTCAACTTTCCATCTGTTAAATCTTCTGCCCTTGTTTTAACTTTGGATAGTAAAACTTTTTTTCTGCCAGTAAATACCTTCTACAGCCCACTTCCTGTTTGGTAAAAAGCCCAGGCTTATGACATCATGCACAGCCCTTTCTCACTCTCGTGAGAGAGTTTGCCAGGAAGGGAGGGGGTGAGTCATAAGGCCAATGAGAGCTGCAGAGCTGGAGGTGTGCCTCTGTCTAAATCCAGGACGTGAACAGGCAAGCAGCTTCAGCTGCCCGCAGTTAAAATGGATGCAGCCAGGCTCAGTGGAGGGAGATTTCTGCAGCATATTTGGCAAGTACAGAATAACAGTATATATAAAATATGCAAAGTGGTTGGAGGGAAGCTTCAGAATGGCAAAAATGTTTTTATTACAAATTATGTGAGCAGACCGCAGTTCCACTTTAATGGGAGCACAGACAATAAAAGCATTCTAATACCTCTCCACTATCCAAACTTGCCTTTAGTTATACTCTAAATTCTCTGAATTATTCACAGAAAGCAGTGGAGGGCGGGGAGAAAGTAACACTTACATTTTGTTACAATTCCTTCAGCACAGACTAAACTTCCCAATAAGCTAGCAGTCAAAGTACGAGGAGACACATGCTTTCCTCCGAAGCTGCCTTCACATCCAACGCTGAACTCGTCAAACTGCTTGGCATAGGTGGCATCAATTGAAGCTACAAGGTCTTTTAACGCTCTTTGAAAGGCAATAACCTCTCCAAACGCATTATTGAGCAACCTGTAAAAAAAAATAATAATAATTAAGCTTTATGATACCCATACATGCAACCAGCATAAAAAAAGCAATCTAAGAAAACATTTTGAAGTCCTTGGTAGACCAGTAAAATGAATCAACAAAGTTGTTGGAGAAATGGATAGATGCACTTTTCATGGCCGTTTATGATCATAGCCTCAGGTATGTTTCTGGCAACTTGTCTAATCATTTTACAAATGGACTGCACACGATGCAACAGTCACACTGAAAATCAACCAGAAATTTCCAGTAACAATTTTCCAAGAAAGCGGACACAAGTTTAACATTTATGCTCAGGTCTTTGGTTTTTAAAGGAGCACAACTAAAGGTAGATTGTGAAATGCCAGTGATCTGGTAGAAGAGTAAGTAAATGCACTTAAAGTGCGGGAGGAGGCGGACTGAGGTGACCATTTTTTAATAAAAAATGGCAGTTTAAAAAAAAAAATTGTGTTATTTTGAGCCACGCTTGCCTTCTCTGACAAAAAAAAAAAAAACATTAATTGCAGCCTCACTGTGCCATCAATTGTCGCCACTGTGCCATCAATTGTCGCCACTGTGCCATCAATTGTCACCACTGTGCCAACACACGCATCCACTCAGCTGTGTCCATCAAACACAGCCACTGAGTGGCTGCGTGTGATGGGCACAGTGGCTGCGTGTGATGGGCCAAACTGGCAGCACACTGGCGGCAATTGATGGGGCAAACTGGCAACAATTGATGGTTACAGACTGTAACCATCAATTGCCGCCAGTGTGCCCCATCAATTGCCGCCAGTGTGCCCCATCAATTGCCGCCAGTGTGCCCCATCAATTGCCGCCAGTGTGCCCCATCAATTGCCGCCAGTGTGCCCCATCAATTGCCGCCAGTGTGCCCCATCAATTGCCGCCAGTGTGCCCCATCAATTGCCGCCAGTGTGCCCCATCAATTGCCGCCAGTGTGCCCCATCAATTGCCGCCAGTGTGCCCCATCAATTGCCGCCAGTGTGCCCCATCAATTGCCGCCAGTGTGCCCCATCAATTGCCGCCAGTGTGCCCCATCAATTGCCGCCAGTGTGCCGCCAGTGTGCCCATCACACGCAGCCACTGTGCCCATCACACGCAGCCACTGGCCAGTGGCTTTCAAAGTCCCACTCAAGGGGGGACAGTCCTTTGTTCAATTGCTTTAAGTATATTCTTGTTTTGAAACATTGATTCTTTCTTTAAAACAGGGGGGGGCGCAGTTTGCCATCTTCGCCCTGGGAACCAAATGGCCTTGTCCCAGCACTGATCACCAGTATATCAGTCTTATGAGGTCCATCGGTAAATTGGTTAAAGCATTAAGGAGTTTTCATTCTACTCCAATTGTCCTATGAGGCTGCAGGACCCCTGACCCTCTGGGCCCTGTGCTGATCACCAAGGATGAGCTCCAGCGTGTTTGCATGGTACACGTGCAGAGTCCACCAGGAAGTCTGCACGGCGCTGCGCTAATCACAGCCAGGGAGACATTGTTCAGATGCTCGGCTGCAGAGATCGGGAAGGGTCTGCCTGGCTGTGATTAGCGCAGCGCCGTGCAGACTTCCTGGCGGACTTTGCACGTATACCATGCGAACACACTGGAGCTCATCCTTACTGATCACATGCACCCTCCCAAAAAAAAAAAAACCCTCTAGCAATACACAAACTCAGTGACTCCAACGACTTTGTACTCTCAGGAGGTAGATTGGGGACAGTGGGAGAAGGGGAGGATCAGAGAAGACTATCTGTCTTTACTCAATGCAGAGGGTTAACACCTTAGGTTCCACATTGAGTATAACAAGCATGCTTTACTGCATAAACAGACTGATTTTACTGTTGTGGGTTTAGTAACACTTTAATCTAGTAGCTGGAACAAACATTTCAAAATTCCTTCTGCCTTTAAGCATACCAGCTAGCTCTATGCATCCCTGCCTGTAGCCCAGAGCACCTACAAAAGTCCTGTAACCAAGACACCAAAGACATGACAAGATCGACCCTTCATTTTTAATAAAGTCTTCAGACAACACTTTCTATAAAAAATTAAATGCTCACCTGTAACGCCACAGCATGTCATGTTTTATTACTTTATGCACACTGTCCCCTTGGTCTGTGTGTCATACCCCCGTGTGTTTTTTGGTGCTTGGGAGGCACAGGTGCAGCATGCACCCCTTTGCCAGAAGCCTGTCAAAATCAACGACAGGCAGAAATACTGTACTTTTTTTCCAGGACAAATAGGGCTTTCAGCATCGCTGAAGAAATGCTTGATCTTTCTTGCCTGAAATTTATATTATCAAAGGAAAACTGGCACAATAGAAAAATAAAATCAAAACACCAAAAAAAAAAAATAAAAAAAAAAAACATTTTGTAAAAACAGCCATGTATTTATTGCCATTACATACCGCCAAAAACAACCCTAAAATTCTCCTGCGCCTCACAATGGGAGCGATATATTTGTTGTTCGTACCCCTAGTAGGGCCAAGAATAGTGCGCATTTTGTTTATCACAACTAAAAACACACTGACCCTGATCTAGCCACGTTATCTAAATTTTTATGCTTTGTTTACAATTTTCTCCTCTAGCAAGAAGAAAGATCTTCCTCCATTCAAGAAGTGAAAACACAGGGGTGGTCTTATACAGCGAATGAATACTGATAGTCAATCATATGCGATCACAGCAATCAGGTGTTTGAAATCTGGGTCACCTGGTTCCCGATCGTTCGTATGCACACAAGTACGCAAATCTGAAGCCCCACGTCCATGAGATCGCAGTCATGTGTACAATCAGCAGGAAGGGGTTAACAGAAGTGGGCACAGGTCAGCTCAATTTGTAAACAGGTAGAGTTTTAGTTTTGTACTTTTTAAACAAATAGAACAGCTAAGAGTCGGCTCACACAGGGGCGAGGCGACTTCAGCGCGACTTACAAGGTGCCTCCAGGACAGGCGACTTTGGTTGTGGCCAATCAAACAGTCAGCTTTGTGGGAGGGAGGGGTTTGCCTGAGAAAACTTTCTTCCTGGAAAGTTGCTTCAGTTAAGACAGGGGATCTGACTTGGAGGTGACATCCATTGAAATCAATGGGTACAAGTGGCCTAGAAGTAGTACAGGAACCTTTTCTGAAGTCGGAGCGCCTTCAGTAGTGTACATTAAGACAGCTCTCATTCATTTGCATGTAATTTGTCATGTCGGGCGACAAGCTGCCCCCCAGGTTGCGGTAGTGTGAACCGCCTCTAAAGGGAATAAAAGCAGTTCATTGTTGGGGTTTACAAAAACTTTAACCACTTCCCGACGGCCGTACGACTTTATACGGCCGCAGGGTGGTTCTAATTCTCTGAGCCGCCTTGTTTTTACGGCCTCCAATCCCCCTGGCCACTGGGGGGGGCGCGAGCGCGCCCGCAGCATCACTGGGATGCCGATGCGCGTGCCTTGCGTCCGCCAGGCTCCCGCGATTGGCGGTTACAGAGACAAGGACGTGGATCTGTGTGTGTAAACACACAGATTCACGTCCTGTCAGGGAGAGAGGAGACCGATCTGTGTCTCTTGTACATAGGGACACCGAATGGTCACCTCCCCCAGTCAGTCCCCTTCCCCCAGTTAGTAACACTAGGCAGGGTACACATTTAACCCCTCCCTCACCTCCCTAGTGTTAACCCCTTCAATGCCAGTCACATTTATACAGTAATTGGTGCATATTTATAGCACTGATCGCAGTATAAATGTGAATGGTGCCAAAAATGTGTCAAAAGTGTCCGATGTGTCCGCCATAATGTCGCAGTACCGATAAAAATCACAGATCGCCGCCATTACTAGTAAAAAAATAATAATAATTCTGTCCCCCATTTTGTAGGCGCTATAACTTTTGCGCTTATTGCGATTTTTTTTTTTAACCAAAAATATGTAGAATACGTATCGGCCTAGACTGATAAAAAAAAAATTGAGCTATTTATTATAGCAACAAGTAAAAAAAAGTTTTTTTTTCAAAATTGTCGCTCTATTTTTATTTATAGCGCAAAAAATAAAAAAACGCAGAGGTGATCAAATACCACCAAAAGAAAGCTCTATCTGTGGGAAAAAAAGGACGTCAATTTTGTTTGGGAGCCACGTCGCACGACCGCGCAATTGTCAGTTAAATCGACGCAGTGCCGAATCGCAAAAAGTCCTCTGGTCAGGAAGGGGGTATATGTGCCCAGTAAGCAAGTGGTTAAACTGTAGCAAACCTGGGTGAGCCATAAAGCATATGATATATATGCACCTTTGTTGAAGAAAATCAAAAACAACCAAATATATAGGCATAACCGCTTTAAACCTATAATGCACAAATTTGCCACTCAAAAAAAAAAGCATTTTTTACATTGTCTACTTGAAAGGCTTTTCCTGATATGCATTACTTGACACAGACAGTAACACGATTACCATCAGCCTCTCCTAATAATGGGAGATTTGGGAAAGCTTCTTGTATATTCCAATTAATTCTGGATGTTTACTACTCTGTGGAAGATTGTAAGCTTTTGGTATTGTGACCTGTGTACACTTCTCCTAAGCCTTGTCGTTCGTGTACTATGCCTGCAGTTTCAGATCTTTGTATTGAGAAAAGTTCAACAAAAAATGTATACAATTGCATGTTTGTGTACATTTTGTGCGCATACGTTAGCTCACTGATGCTAGTTGGGAGCTCATTAAAAATGAAGGGGCTGCCTTAACACGATAAAGCATCCTATGGTGTGAATGGGCCCTCATTGGACTATTGAGCCAACAATGTCACCATACTGGCAATCGAGATTCTGACCTAAAGGGCTAAGAGACCAATACAAAATGTACTCACATGTTTGCTCTGCGCTCATTTTTCCGCCTTAGGTCATTCAAGTTCACAATGAGACGATGTTCATTTGCGCTAATCATATCCCTGACTTTCCCATGATAAACACCTTGATCTTGCTGCAAGGAACCAGAAAAATGTAAGTTTGGCATAGAATACAATGATCGCCCATACGGCACACAATCACCGCCCCCATACGGCACACAATCACCGCCCCCATACGGCACACAATCACCGCCCCCATACGGCACACAATCACCGCCCCCATACGGCACACAATCACCGCCCCCATACGGCACACAATCACCGCCCCCATACGGCACACAATCACCGCCCCCATGCGGCACACAATCACCGCCCCCATGCGGCACACAATCACCGCCCCCATGCGGCACACAATCACCGCCCATGCGGCACACAATCACCGCCCATGCGGCACACAATCACCGCCCATGCGGCACACAATCACCGCCCATGCGGCACACAATCACCGCCCATACGGCACACAATCACCGCCCATACGGCACACAATTCTGTTACACAGTCCCCAATACAGCAGTATACCCACAAGATATATCCCCAGTTACTCCCATTCACACATGAACATTTTTCTGCTGGCCTCCCTAGGCCTAACTACACATTTTTTCCCCAACTGTCCCTGTATACATTGGTAAGCTCACCCGCCCTGTGCTCCAAGGCTCCAAAAAGTACATGAGCTTTTTTTTTAAGCAAATTCAGGTAGTCTGGTTTCATAGGCTAAACTTTAGGGAGCGTCTGTAACAAACACCTGAAGCTCGAAACATGCGCAAAAAAATAAAAAGCCAGAAAAACCCTATATAACCAGTCCAGAGAATGTTTATATGAGAACACTACTACAACCCCACCCCCCCCCCCCCCCCAGTGTAATCCACCCACTATGAACTTACCTGTGTTCCATAAATAGATATTTTACATCAAAAAATATACATTGGGGCCTGTTTACATTTGTGTGGTGTGTTAATGGGCTAGATGGGACCATGCCTTGCAATAAAGAGAAACTTTTACCCCATCTGCTATGCTGGGTTACCCTTGGTATCCATATTCACCTGACCAGCAAATCCAGGGTTGTCTAGAGATCACTAGGGCTAGGATGCTGGTGACCAAACCTAGCAGATCTCCCAGGATCCATCCCCTCTGGTGTATATATGGCCACAAGGACTGGGTAATGGTGACTACACCCATTAGATCTACTGGGATCCATCCCCTCTGATGTATATATGGCCACAAGGACTGGGTAATGGTGACTACACCCATTAGATCTACTGGGATCCACCACCTCTGATGTATATATGGCCACAAGGACTGGGTAACGGTTCAGGGATATGCAATTAGCAGACCTCCAGCTGTGACAGAACTACAAGTCCCATGAGGCATAGGAAAACTGACAGCCACAAGCATGGCACCCAGAGGCAGAGGCATGATGGGACTTGTAGTTTTGCAACAGCTGGAGGTCCGCTAATTGAATATCCCTGGGTAGTTCATCAGATCTACTGGGATCCATCTTCTCTGATGTATATATGATCACTATGTGATGGTAACCACACCTAGCACACCTCCTGGGATCTATCCCCTCTGATGTAAATAGGATCACTAGGAAAGGGTGATTGTGACTACACCAATCAGATCTCCTAGGCTCTATTGTCTCTGATGTATAATATGATCATCAGGACTGGGTGAAGGTAACTATACCAGGTCTGTCCCGGGCACCTTCACTCTGGGACAATACAGTGTCCCGGAATGAAACTGACACACACAGGTCCCAGCATGAACCCCTTAAGCACATGAGCTTAAGATGTGACCCCCCCCCAAACTAGTGGAGAACTACAAAAAAACAAAAGAACAAAAGCTGGACAGCCGCACTCCAAAATTTTCTTTAAAAGAGATGTCTTTATTTTCAACTGTGCATACAGTCACTGCAAGCCCACAAAAATCAGTATGGCCAACGTTTCGCACTGGCGTCAGTGCTTAGTCATGGCTCAGTGAGAATTCTGTCTAGTGGAGAACTACAGGTCCCAGCATAGATCTGGGGTCACACCCTTAGATCTCGGGGGTTCATGCTGGGAGTTTCAAATTTGGGGGGGTCACATCTTTAGATATCAGGGGTTCATGTTGGAACTGGTAGTCCTTTACTTTGGGGGGGGGGGGTGACCTCCCCAAAGTTAAGGACGACAGGTCCCAGCATGACCCCCCCCCCCCCCAGAGCTGAAGATGTGAGATGCCCCTCCCCCAAATAGTGAAGAACTACAGGTCCCAGCATAAACCTGTGAAATCTATGGGATTATACCCTTAGATGTAAGGGGGTTCATGCTGGGTGTTGTAGTCCTTCAAATTTGGGGGGGGGGTCACATATTTAGATATAAGGAGTTAATGCTGAGACTTGTAGTCCTTCACTTTTGGGGGATGTGACCCCCCAAAAGTGAAGGTCTACAGGTCCCACTATGAACCCCTCAGAACTGAAGATGTGACCCCCCCAAACAGTCAAGAACTACGGGTCCCAGGATGAACCAGTGAAATCTATGGGGGGTCACAAAAAAAACATATACAAAACTATTTATTTTTTTTTGGAAGGGGGGGGGGGTCCCTGAATGGCAGTTTGGAAATTTGGTCACCCTAAACTATACCCATCAGATCTCCTGGGATCCATACTCTAATAGATAGAGATAATCTCATATAATTAGAGAATATATATCTAGATGGCGACTACATGGATCAGATCCCTTGGGATCCATCCTCTCTAATGTATATATGACCACTATGTGATGGTAACCACATCAATCAGATCTCCTGGGATCTATCCCCTCTGATGTATACAAGATCACTAGGAAAAGGTGATGGTGACTACATCGATCACATCTCCTGGCCTGGGATCCATCCATTCTGATGTGTATATGATCACCAGGACTAGGCAAAGGTGACTACACCTATCAGATCTCCTGGGATCCATCCCTTCTGATGTATAAATGATCACTAGGACTGGGTGATGGTGACTACACCGATCAGATCTCCTGGGATCCATCCCTTCTGATGTATAAATGATCACTAGGACTGGGTGATGGTGACTACACCTATCAGATCTCCTGGGATCCATCCCTTCTGATGTATAAATGATCACTAGGACTGGGTGATGGTGACTACACCGATCAGATCTCCTGGGATCCATCCCTTCTGATGTATAAATGATCACCAGGACTGGGTGATGGTGACTACACCTATCAGATCCCCGGGCCCCTGCATATAATCATTAGGTCGCTGTATATAGGGAAGAGCCTCACATCATCATCCAAGAAGTCCAGGTATTCCCTCTGCGCCTCCCGCAGCTCCTGATCCTCCAGTCCGCCCTGAGCTTCCATCATATGAGAAGCGGACCGCCGCTCTCTGATTACCTTTAAAGTTCCCGAGGTCACATGACCCGCCGCGGACTCCGCCCACCAGCCTGTCCTGGGCAGACCTGTGCAGGTGATGAATGGAGGAGAGCTGTTACCTCCGGTCTGTGGGTGACGTGTGTTATCAGTGTGTGGGGGAGTGGAAAGGTGCTACTCTTCTGATATCTCACATCCTAAATACCAACTCCGGTCCAAACGTATTTGTTCATGTATTGCAGGAGAGATCTATGATGAGGTTATAAATGCTGTGTTTTCCTGAGCTCCCGATTTCCTGTCATGGTGTCATAGGTGTGAAGGGTAAGGGGACATCTCCATATAAAACACAGAAAATAGCAAAAACCTAATAGGTTGAATAAAGCATTCCAGGTATGGATGGGTTTACAGAGTAACTATGCATATGCCATGCTGTGGGATCCCTCTGGAACAGCCATTCCCAATTAGGGTTCTGTGGAATCTCAGGCTTCTGGGGGTTCATTGAGCTGTGGTTTATTGACCTATCATTCGATGGTTCCTGCCTAGTTCTGGGGTCAGTGCCACCCCCCCCCAATCCATGTGCCCAGCCCCTAATCACCATCAATCAATTTCAATGTTTCTTTCTTTCTTTTTTTTTTTTTTTTTAAAAACAGGCTTAAATTGGCTTCAAAAAGGGTGGGTTCGGGGCATAGAGCACTGTGCCATGAGCCCACCCAGTTATGTGACATTAGCAAATTAATATTCACAAATTTCTGCCTGCTTCTCCTCCAATCAGGAGGCGGCTCCTGAAACTTGATTGGCCAGGAATCCTAGGACCTGTCTCAGGATCTGCTTCCTGTTCGACCAGGAGGAAAAGCATCGACCCCGGCAGCAGCCAACCCTGGATTTAGCAGTTCGCCACCACTTTGTCCTCCTCCCCCGCACCTCTACCGGAGTATAAGGTAAGGCCACTGATTGTGCGGGAGATGTGGCTTTAGTACGAGAGGATCGCCGCTGTGATCGATCGAGAGCCCGCAGGGGGTAAATGCCTGTGGGAGGGAGAGGAGGAGAAGCAGGCTCTCAGCGGCTGCAGGAGCCAGAAGGATAATGGAGGGGTTCGGTTCTTCTATAAGCTACTCTGCTGCGCCTCCCCTCCTATACCGCCTGGTGCCCAGGTCATCAGCCCACCTCTTAGCTCTGCCCCCTCAACTCCAGCTCCTGCAACTCCAGACTGCTGCTGCTGGGTAAGTCTTGCTTCCTGGTCAAGTGTACAATGCATTCTCTGCCCCCCCTCCTGTCACAGTGCCTCCCCTGCTGTCATACTGCCCCCTCTGTTGTCACACTGCCCCTCCCTACTATTAAACTGCCCCCCTAATTTCATACTGTCCCTCTGATGTCACATTGCCCCCCCCCCTCTGTCATAGTGCTCCCCCTGCTGTCACACTACCCCTCTGTCACATCGCCCTCCCCCTGCTGTCATACTGCCCCCTCTGTTGTCACACTGCCCCTCCCTACTATTATACTGCCCCCTACTTTCATACTGTCCCTCTGATGTCACATTGCCCCCCCTGCTGTCATAGTGCTCCCCCTGCTGTCACACTACCCCCCTGTTACATCGCCCCCCCCCCCTGCTGTCATACTGCCCACTCTGCTGTCAAACTGCAACCGCCTGTCACATCACCCCCCCTGCTGTTATACTGCCCCTTTGCTATCATACTGCCCACTCTGCTGTCATACACCCCCCTCCTGTCATACACCCCCCTCCTGTCATACACCCCTCCTCCTGTCTACATGACTGTACTAGGGAGGTAGAATGAGTGATTATATTATAATGTAGCACTACCACCGTAGGGGATCACAGAGTTCCCCACTGCTACACAGCCAGTCACATATAGCTTCAGCTTTCACCGAACACAGTTGTAGCACCTGGTTACTTTCCAGAACCGGTGCTAAGTTAAATTTATAGGGGGTCAGAGAGTTAGGTAACTCTGACCATGTTAATTTGTTCAAATTTAGGCCTCTGTCTCAGCTTTGGCTGTGCTGTGGGCTCATTCTGTAGTTTCTGGGGTGCTGATCACACTCCAGGTCGGCAGGTGGCAGCAGTGGAGTCAAGGATTAGGTGCTCTTACCCAGCAGCCTATCAGGGGGAGCTTTCCTCACTGTGCATGCTGGGGGAGAGTATTTATGGGACAGACGCCATTGGTCTGGGTCTTCTTCCTGTGTGGCGCCCACCTTCAGGGTAGCCATACCACGGTACCACTGTGAAATGGCCTTCCAGGTCGGGGTGTGCACGCCACGTGGTGTTCCTGGCTCCGGGACCACGTTGGTCTGGAGCATCTGAGCTGAGGCTGGGCCCCAGTGATTGACTAGGTCCCTAAATCTAAAGAGATCCCAAGCCTTAGTCCTGTTAGAGGAAGCGGTTCGGTGGAAAGTCTGCTTGAGGAGTGCCAAGAGAGGCTGGCGATCCAAAAGGGTTTCGACCATCCACCAGGGATCAAGGTAACCGGGTGCTGAGAGGCTGGACGTTGATCACCTATCAGTCGGTAACCTAACTACAACTACTTGATGGAGATCCAGGTGTCAAGTCTGCTAAGGAGGATTATCTCCGCTGTTTCAATCATCGGGAGGGTCTGTGGCAGAGACTTTATCCCAAAGTTCGAGTAACATTCTGGCTGCCGGGCTGGTGAGAGAGGCCTGTCCAGGTGCGCTACACCCACTCTGGCTGGAGTGGTGAAAAATAAATTGTCGTTAGAAGCAGGACTGTTTCCCGTTACTCACACCTGAATCTGCTATTTCCATTTCTACTGAATCTTTACTCTTCACCAAGTTTTATTGTTTTTACCCGGCTGGGTAATAAAGAATACAGAAAAGACACTTGTCGTGTGGACATTCTGTTACTGCAACTTTCACCAAATACCCATAGACGGCGGAGGAACACGAGGTAACATGCCACCCAAAACAAACCAGCAGCTCCTTCGGGGGTAGTGCTACACAGTGTACAGACCTTGAGCTTTGTTTTGTGATTTTATTTGAGGGGTAATAACTTGACAGTAACAAAACCAGGTACAACTTCCTCCGTATGTACAGCTCCAATTGGTTCTTCTTTATCCTGTACAACATCAATGGATTCCTCTTCCTTGATCTGTACAGCTCTGATTGAACCCTCTTTGGTAGCTAACGGTCTCTGTTAGATCAGCAACAGCTTCTTAAAGTCTAGGAACTCTCAGTCCCTTAAAAAGTACCACAATGTGTCCTGAACTGCATCCTGGAGTAACTCAAACTCCCTTGTAGACACTGGGCCGGATTCAGAAAGAGATACGACGGCGTATATCTCCTGATACGCCGTCGTATCTCTGAGTTCCGACAATCGTATCTATGCGCCTGATTCATAGAATCAGGTTACGCATAGATATCCCTAAGATCCGACAGGTGTAAGGCCGCGTACACACGGTCGTTCCAAACTGATGAGAATGGTCCGACGGGCCATTTCCATCGGTTCACCGCTGAAGTGGCCTGATGGTCTGAAGTGCGTACACACCATCATTCCAAAAACCGATCGGGTCAGAACGCGGTGACGTCAAACACACGGCGTGCTAAATAAATCGAAGTTCAATGCTTCCAAGCATGCGTCATTAAGTATGGCCGTAGTTCCTGCGCCGAGTTTTGAAATTTTTACGTCGTTTGCGTAAGTCGTTCGCGAATACGGATGGACGTAATTTACGTTCACGACGAAAGCAAGGACGTCCTTGCTACGTCGTTTAGAGCAATGCACACTGGGAGATTTTACGGACGGCGCATGCACCGTTCAAGTAAAACGTAAAAAACGCGGGGTCAAGGGAAATTTCAATAAAACACGCCCCCTACATCCCCATTTGAATTACGCGGCCTTACGCCGCAACACATACGCTACGCCGCTCTAACTAAGGGCGCAAGTTCTTTGTGGATAAAGAACTCGCGCCCAAAGTTAGAGTGGCGTAACGCATCGGAGATACGCGGGCCGGATACGCGGGCCACAGGATATCATTATCACTTACTGACTGGTTACTAGAGGTTACAGTACATATTACGGCTCACTGATTAGTTGCTAGAGGTTACAGCACATGATTTCTGCTTGTTGATTGGTTGCCAGAGATTACTATAAAGTAATACTGCTCCCTGATTGGTTGTTAGAGGTACATCCTCACTGCAGAGGGGCATGATATACATATGAATGTCACCTTTATTTACATATGAATGCAGCCGGTTGCCACTATTTAAATAAGAATGCCGCCGGCTGCCACTATTTACATATGCATGCTCATGTTATTTGCATATGAATGACGGTTATTTACATGTAAACACAGGTGAGTCATCTGTACACAACAATAGGGCAAAGCATTACACTGAGGTATTAGGACACAGCACAGTACTAAAACGTCAAGGGACAAGAGAATTTAAACTGGGATAGTTGGCAAGTATGAGGCAGCTGCTTTGGGCCCCACAACAATGACAGGGCCCAGGCAGCTTCCCTTTTTTGCCCTGCCTTAAAGGAGTTCTCCAAGCTAAAACTTTTAACCCCCGCTGTGCCCGGGCTGTAAAACTATACAAAATAAACTTTCACTTACCTGCCTACGATCCCCCGTTCTTCCGATATCGCCATCCCGTTCTCCGGTCCCGGTCTCTTCCACTTCCTGCGGGTCGGTGACTCACAGTGCGCTCAGCCTATCAGCGGCTGCAGCAATGTCCCGCCGCGGCCGCTGATAGGCTGAGCGCACTGTGAGTCACCGACCCGCAGGAAGAGGAAGCTGACAGGGAACGGAGCACGGGCGGCGATATCGGAACAACGGGGGATCGTAGGCAGGTAAGTGAAAGTTTATTATGTATAGTTTTACAGCCCGGGCACAGCGGGGGTTACAAGTTTTAGCTTGGAGAACTCCTTTAAAGATGGCCCTGCATTTTTGGCTGTAACATGACAAAATTTGGAAAATTTTAAGGGGTATGAATACTTTTTCAAGGCACTGTATAGCCATCACATCGTGTGATTGCCTTGAATCTACACCTTATTTATGATGGCCATCAAATGTTTTCCCCTGCTTTTTGCAACTTCATTGGCGATGCCTTATGCCGCGTACACATGATCATTTTTCGGGTTCTAAAAAATGATGTTTTTCAGGCTCTAGAAAAAATGACTTTTTTTCAACTTGATCATTAAAACGGCCTTGCCTACACACGATCGTGAAAAAAAAATGCTCTAGCAAAGCACGGTGACGTACGGCGGCACTATAAAGGGGAAGTTCCATTCGGATGACGCCACCCTTTAGCTGATTTTGTGTTAGTAAAAGACTATTCACGCTTTTCTGTCTGTTACAGCGTGATGAATGTGCTTACTCCATTACGAACGCTAGTTTTACCAGAACGAGCGCTCCCGTCTCATAACTTGCTTCTGAGCATGCGCGGATTTTTCACGTCGTTAAAGCCCACACATGACCATTTTTTACAACCCGAAAAACGACAACGTTAAAAACGTCTTTAAAACAATAGAGCATGTTCGAATTTTTTTTTTGCCTGTTTTTTAGAACCTGAAAAATGCTCTGAAGCCCACACACGATCGTTTTTTAATGACATAAAAAAAAAACGTCATTTTTTACAACCCGAAAAATGATCGCGTGTTTACTATATAAGGTAGTGCATGTCTACATTGTTTTTAATATTTTAAAATAATGTTCTTATTTCTTTGATATAAAAAGCACATGCTGTCTGTGGAATTTACACAGGAAATACTTATAAGATCTGTTCAGTAAGAACTATTTATTTTATTCTGTTTAACCTCTGTAGACAGATCTGATATGACTGTATGTTGTGTTGGGTCTATTTAGGTCATGATGACCCAGACACACAAGATAACCATTTGTACAACCTCTGTAGCTTTTCTTACTAAAATGTAATTTCATTATGTCTGCCAAGATAATTAGAACAATCATGCTGTTTTCTGTAAGTGTAAAGTTCCAGCTGGACTGAGAACTGAGTACACAGATAGCTAGATTCAGTAGATACGCCGACGTAACTCTGAATCTGCGCCGTCGTAAGTTTAAGTGTATTCTCAAACTGAGATACACTTAAACCTAGCTATGATACGACATCCTGCGCTGTCGTATCTTAGGGTGAAATATTTAGGCTGGCCGCTAGGTGGCGCTTCCGTTGAGTTCGGCGTAGAATATGTAAATGCCTAGATACGCCGATTCACGAACGTACGTGCGCCCGTCGCAGTAAAGATATGCTGTTTTCGTAAGAGTTACGCCGCGTTAAGATAAAGCTGCCCCCTAGCTGGCCTAGTCAATGTTAAGTATGGCCGTCGTTCCCGCGTCGAAATGTGAAAAATTTACGTTGTTTACGTAAGTCGTCCGTGAATGGGGCTGGACGTCATTTACGTTCACGTCGAAACCAATACGTCCTTGCGGCGTACTTTGGAGCAATGCACACTGGGATATGTACACGAACGGCGCATGCGCCGTTCGTAAAAACTTCAATCACGTCGGGTCACCAATCATTTACATAAAACACGCCCCCATCCTCATTTGAATTAGGCGCGCTTACGCCGGCCACATTTACGCTACGCCGTCGTAAGTTAGGAGGCAAGTGCTTTGTGAATACAGTACTTGCCTATCTAACTTACGGCGGCGTAGCGTAAATACGATACGCTACGCCGCCTTAAAGATGCGGCGCTCTTTCTGAATCCAGCTAAGAGAATATGCTGAGCTGCAAAGAGTCTGCTGACTCAATCTAAGGTATTGATTAAAAATGTGAAAGTTACATCACTGCAAAACATGTTACTATTAGCAGGCAAAAGAAATGAGGAAAGATATGTCAGTGGCATTAAACTTCAAAACAAAAATGTATTATATTGCAGCTTACCAATCCTGAAATACAGAGGCATAACTAGAACCTTCAGGACCACAAAGGGCCCCTCCCACTCATCCCAAGGCCCTTTATTCCAGTTGCAGGACCCTTTATTATGGTCCCACAGCAGGACCCTTTCACATGTTCTGCAGCAGGCCCCCCCTATGGTGGCAGAATGTCATGGCCCAGTTGCAAGTGCGACTTTTGCAATAGTGGTAGTTCCGCCACTGGTGTCTGTATTTTTTTATTTTTGTTATTTTATCTTTTTAAATTATTTTCTGCCATTTTTTTTTTTTTTTTTTTACAATTTATTTTTTTACAATTTATTTTTTACATTTTTTTTAGGAGCCCCATTGGGGGGACTTTGAGGGGTCCAAACCTTTGAGACAGAGAAAGGAGATTGAGGACACAGCCCTCAATCTCCATCTCTGCAGCCTCGGCTGCACAGAATAAATGGACAGGAATAGCTTTGTACAGAGGCTTCCCATTCATTCACAAACTGAAGCATAGTAAACACAGTTCACTATACCTCAGTCATGAATAGACAGAGTCAGTGATCAGTACCAGGAGCACACAGGGGCCCCGGGGCTTTCAGCAGCTGCAGTAGGAAAACGGATGGGATCGATTCTTCTATATGCCACCTCCCCAGCCGCTCCTTCTATCTACGTGTACAGGAAAGCCACATGGGCCCCCTGAAGCATAGGGCCGGGATGCAATTGCGACCCCTGTAGGTACGTCCCTGCTTAAATGTGGCAGCTGTATCAATTTTCTTTTCCTTTATTTTCACCTGATGATCTGGCCAGTAACACACTTCCTGTTTTAGAGTGTCCCCACTATGGACAGAGGAGCAACAGAGACACCTTTGGACAACAGCATTGTCAATACAGGGAGAGGTTAGTGTTAGATGTACTAGCAGATTTACAACGTAGATGGTCTTGACTAACAAATTAGAGGAACTCCAGCTAACTTGTTTTAAGCAGTTATAGCAAGAGTTTTATTTTATTTTGGTGTCAGGCCACATACACACGACCGGTCCAAACCGATAAAAACGGACTGAATTTCAGTTTCATCGGTCCAAACCGACCGTGTGTACGGCCCATCGGTCTGTTGTCCTTCGGACAAAAATTTGAGAACTTGCTTTAAAATCGAACCGATGGTTAGTACACAAAAGCATCGGTTCAAAACCCGCGCATGCTCAGAATCAAGTCGACGCATGCTTGGAAGCATTGAACTTCGTTTTTTTCAGCACGTCATGTGTTTTACGTCACCGCGTTCTGACACGATCGGTTTTTGAACTGATGGTGTGTACGCACATCAGACCATCAGTGAACCAATGAAAACGATCCGTCGGACCATTCTCATCGGATGGACTGGTCGTGTGTACGCGGCCTTATATAAATGAATAGAAGCTGATCAGTGTAAGCACCCCTGTGAGTGGTAGATTGTTTGTCCCGACACTCTAACTACCACAGACTTAATGGCGTGATCACTAGGTGAAAAAAAAGTGAAAAAAGAAAATAAAACGAATGTAGTCATCACATTTAAAAATTGGCTACAATATAAAAAAAAAATTGTTTTGTATATTAAAGCACTTTAAACCATTTGACTGCTTTAGCTCTTAAACATTTTTTGGAATTTAAATATATATGTATTTTCTTCATAACGGTGCAAACTTAGCCAAAGCACTTTTTTGTTTATTACTGCTGTCTATATAATGCCAACAATATATGTAGTGCTTTTACTGTACATTCACATCATTCCCTGCCTATAAGGATCTTACAATTTAGGGTCCCTACATCACATGAATACCTATAGACCAATTTAGACAGCAGCCAGTTAATTGACCAGTTTGTCTTTGCAGTGTGGGAGGATACCAAGCACAGGGAGAGCATGCAAACCCCATGCTGACAGTGTCCTGAGCAGGATTCAAACTGGGGACTCCAGTGCTGCAAGGCTGAAGTGGTTACCACTAAGCCATCCACCTTATACACTCCAGTGTGGTCAGACTACTAAATGCCAGTATTTGGTTAATACAGGTTAATGTATAACATTTCTCTTGGGAAGAATATTAAAATCTAAGCAACATGCCTTAGGCATAAACTTTCAAAATGATCAGTACTAGTACAGTATATTCATTGGAAAAAGCAATGTAAGATCCAATCTTTACCACGTGGTGGTGCTGTTCGACAATACTTTATAACCTCAGTTCATTTCATTCTGTTATATGTTATAGAAATCATTTCCCTTCTTCCTCCACCAGGTGGCAGCAGTCTCTGCACTAATAAGGTATTACCCTTTATGATATTTTTATTTGGTGTCCCCAATCAATCATCTAAGGAAGTTTCCCATATACACACAAACACTGTACTTTTGTTTACTAACTTAAAGCTTAAAGGGGTTGTAAAGGTTAGTTTTTTTGTTTTCTATAAGCCAGTGCATTGTTGGTTAACTTACCCTTTTCCTTCGATTTCCCTTCTAAATGTTCATGCTAAAACTAAAATCCCTGCATCTATAGCCACCAACCTTCTAACACTAACCTATCTAGCCCTGAAAAGAGAAGAAAATCTGTATACATACCCTTTCTACAGGCGATCCGACCCGATCTCCAGCGGTGGAAGCTCTGATTCCACACTGAGCTGTCAGCCGCGGCTTCCCTGTGGAGGCGGGTGCAAGGACACATCCGACAATGGAAGCCCCATAGTAAGTTTAAGAGTGATGTCACATCCCATTAATTTCACAGCCGTTGTCGGACGTGTACTGATCAGAGCTTCCGCTGCTGGAGATCAGGTCGGGTCGCCTGCAGATAAGGTATGTATACAGATTTTTTCTTTTTAGGGCTAGAGAGTAGGGATGAGCTTTGAGTTTGAGTCGAACTCATGTTCGACTCGAACATTGCCTGTTCGCCGAACAGCGAACAACTTGGGGTGTTTGCGGCAAATTCGAAAAGCCGCAGAACAGCCTGTAAAAGTCTATGGGAGAAATCTAACGTGCTAATTGTAAAGGCTTGTATGCAAGTTATTGTCATAAAAAGTGTTTAGGGACCTGGGTCCTGTCCCAGGGGACATGTATCAATGCAAAAAAAGTTTTTAAAAAACTGCAGTTTTTTCGGGAGCAGTGATTTTAATAATGCTTAAAGTGAAACAATGAAAGTGAAATATTCCTTTAAATTTCGTACCTAGGGGGGGGTGTATAGTATACCTGTAAAGCAGCGCTTGTTTCCCGTGCTTAGAACTGTCCCTGCACAAAGTGTCATTTCTGAAGGCTAAAAAGTCATTTAAAATCACTGCTCCCGGAAAAAACAGCAGTTTTTAAAACTTTTTTTTGCATTGATACATGTCCCCAGGGGCAGGACCTGGGTCCCAAACACTTTTTAGAACAATAACTTGCATATTAGCCTTTAAAATTAGCACTTTAGATTTCAAACGTTCGAGTCCCATAGACTTTAATGGGGTTCAAAAGTTCTGGTGCGAACCAAACGGGGGGTGTTCGAGCTCATCCCTACTAGAGAGGTTAGTGTTAGAATGTTGGTGGCTATAGATGCAGGGATTTTTAGTTTTAGCATGGATTTCCACTTCAACAGGGGGAATCTGCACTGCACGGGGGGGGGGGGGGGGGTTTAGAGTGTGGCACACCCGGAACACCCCCTACACATGCATATGAGTATGATAATAATTAAGCCTCCATACTGTGCTATATTCTCCACCATACTGTGCTATATACTCCACCATATTGTGCAATATTCTCCGCCATACTGTGCAATATTCTCCGCCATACTGTGCAATATTCTCCGCCATACTGTGCAATATTCTCCGCCATACTGTGCAATATTCTCCGCCATACTGTGCAATATTCTCCGCCATACTGTGCTATATTCTCCACCATACTGTGCTATATTCTCCGCCATACTGTGCTATATTCTCCACCATACTGTGCTATATTCTCCACCATACTGTGCAATATTCTCCGCCATACTGTGCTATATTCTCCACCATACTGTGCAATATTCTCCGCCATACTGTGTCTTTCATGGTCTATTTTCTCTGCCCTGATCATGCTTCAAGTGTGTTTTTTTCTATTGAATTTTTTCTTGGAAATTTTTTTGGATTTTCTTGTCACTGCTGTGAATTTTGTAAGTGATTTTATTAAATATTTTATACATTTTTACACTATGAGGAGTTTTTTCCTTTTCTCCTCTTTACCTCACTGCTGATATTGATTGAACGGCACTATTACGGTCCATATTTGCTTACTGGAGTACCTGGAACACCTGGTCGTGAGTGCAATCCGTGCACATTGGATATTCATCACGCCCGGACAACTTTCCAGACGATACCACTCAGACGGTAACCAGAGAGGGCAATCGGCCCACATAAGCCTTTAAGACCCCCCCCCCCCCCCCCCATCGTACGGTGGGCTGCGGGTCCACCGGATCTGGTAAGAGTACCTCATTTAAATCTATGGTTTCAAGCATACTGGAAACTGTTCCTTGAAATATATATTTCTACCCAAGTCCACCAAGAGGGAGGATCATACCTATACCATCATCAGGGTGGATGGACCTATGATACAGTATTCATTCTTGGGACTTTATAATACAGCAATTCATAGCTGGGGTGGTTTAATTGCATTTTTCAAGTGTATGAGGTTTTATACCAGTATATATGACTGTTTATATTTTGTCATCTCAGTATACTGTGACCTTTTTCTGTTCAATCTACCTATAGCACACAGGCTCTTGAGCTGAGGGCCTAGCTGCCTGGGGTTTATATATTATCGCAGAAAGGTATATTTATTATTTGGGAAGTATCCTGTGTTGTTTTGTATTTTCACAAGCTAATATAGCGAAAGTGTTTTAGCTGCCCTCTCTTGGGACACTTGAATTACACCATTATATAGTTGGAGTTGATTCATCCACGGATAACATCTTTTCTTTGTATGAGTTATTGTACCACAGTTATCATATTTACTCTTCACGTGTAAGGTTGATATTGTCTATAGACACTGTGGACATAATATTTGTTCACTCATACCATATACGGGTTACCCTATTACGGCCTATCTGTCCATCCCCAGTGGTTGAAGTCCATCTGGGGGAACACATTGTCCTAGGGTTTCCCTGTCTTAGTAGATCCACTTCATTAGTGGATCTTCCTTTTGGCGCTACACTTGTTTTCACATTTACTGATCATGCTTTAGCTTTTTTTATATAGCATTCTTTGCAGTGTTGGAATGTTGACAGTGTCCCCTCTGCCCTATATTTTTTAAAGGATAGATTTTTTTCTCATTAATATGCCTTTTTAACGCTCCAATTTATCCACTCAGGTTTAACATTAGTTATTTTATATTTGTTGCCCATTTGGAATACACTGGCTAATTCCAATAATTAATATATTCTCAATGCACTGCCACTTTTCCTCCATGGTTTTTGTTTCTAGAATATCTACTCATTTAATGTCATGAAGTATGGAGCACAATTTAGTAAAATCGGCTCTCTGAAAATGTAAAGTTATTTTGCTACCCTTGCATCTTCTTTTGCCATAAATTGAGATTTTCCTAGCTTGTGACGGAAAATATTAGTTATATGAAGAAAGGAGGCGAGTATCTTATGCATTATCTTTCCTTTAATAATGCCCACAGCAGAAATACAACTTTAGTGGATTTAGTAATAATAAAAGAATTTTTACAACCAAAACTACAAGTCCCAGCAGCCCCTAGGGCCTATCAGCCAATCACGTGGTCCCTGCCAGTATATAAGGGGCTGCCCCTTTAATCACTTCCTCTTTCTTGGAGCGAACTGTCAAAGACTTGAAAAACCGCGAACTTCAATTCCAACTAGTCTTCCGACCATCAACGATTTGGATTCGGTGAAGCGCTTGAGTAGAGGTCCCAACGGGGACAACAAAGGAGGTTCCTCCGGAAATTGCTCAGCCTGTGGCTCGCGTGTTGCGGTCCTCAGTAACCTGGAACAATATGAGAAAAAAAGACCATGATAGGGTTGGGTGGGGAGGGAAGATACTCGCCTCCTGTCTTCATATAACTAATATTTTCCGT